>NW_017306278.1:4305842-4366944 GCF_000935625.1 Nanorana parkeri
CTTATATAGGTGACCCATATATATATATCTATATAGATATATAGATAGATAGATATATATATATATCTATCTATCTATATAGATATATATATTAGTTGCCCCAAAGCCATTCTTGTACAGCACTGAACAGGTCACTCCCTGCTCTGTCTTGATAGGTCTCTGCAGAGGACTCTGAATGAGCTGAAGGAATATCAGAAGCAGCATGACCATTACCTGAGACAGCAGGAGGTTCTGGAAAAACATAAGCTGATCCAGGAGGAACAGATCCTTAGGAACATCATCCACGAGACGCAGATGGCCAAAGAGGCTCAGCTAGGTAATCCCAGGATGTCGTCTTGTTTTGTTGAGCAGTTATTGCAACCTATGCTCAGGACAGAACGATAACACACACAGAACAATGAATCCTTTCCTGAACAATGGTGTTTATTCAGCCTTTTGGCACCATATACCCTTTGGTCTGTAAAGTCAATAGTTGCTCAGCAAGCCATAAGAAACCTGCACCCCAGATACACGTTTAAACCCTATTTGAACAAGGCCACGTTTTTCATTTCCAGTCTACACATGCATTTGAGGGAAGATGTACAGGCAGTGGCGTCACAAGGGGGGTGCAGCCGGCACCCGGGTGACACCAAAATGACTGACAGTCATTTTGGCGTCACCCCCCCCCCTCTGAAAAGTCGGGCGAAGGGGACCCGGCGGCATACCTTATCCCGCCGGGTGAGTGTTCCCTATTCTGTCTCCCGGCGTCCATCACCAAGATGGCCGCCGGCAGGTATCAGAAGGGTGCCGCGCGTGCGTGGTGATGTCATGCGCAGTGGAGAGTCGGCGGGGTGACGTCATCGCGCAGTGGCGAGTGGTCGGGGTGGCACCCCGGTAATCGCTCCGGGTGTCACTCAGCCTCGGGACGCCCCTGATACAGGTACATCCTCTCAGAACAATGCGCCAGCGGACTGCCCGTTTTAATACAGTGGACAGTCCGCAGGTGGTTAATTAAAATATAGATTACTTAGAGGGGTTGTGTGGGGAAAGGTGCCTATCCTAAATTTATAAATGATCAGACCGTTAATATATTCAGGCAATTTGTCAATTTCACAATCACTTTACTCTAGTGGTGATCACTGACAAGAAGAAAAGGTCTTCAATGTCATTAGGTAGCAGGAGAGTGACTGCCATCACAAGCAGAGCCTGGAAACATTCAGACAAGTAGAGAAAACATAAAGTTAATAAACCGTTCATAAAATGTATATTTCTTTGTTACATTTGTATTCAGTATTCTTTTATTTTACCGGTATATTTTTCTTTTATCACAGGAAACCATCAGATTTGTCAGATAAGCAGCCAGAAGCACAGTCTGCATTGTCCCTGGGATCTGCCAGTGCGCTATCACCGGGGGGACATCTTTGAAAATGTGGAACATGTATTGGTAAGGATGGGATTTAATCAAATTTGGGAATTTTTTCTTAGTTCCTCTCGGTATTTACACTCTCCTTGCTAGTTCATTCCTAGGAAGATTTAGGAACACTCACACACAGGGAGCTACAATGAAAAAAAATTACATCCGATCAATCAAGTTTCAACCAGCTTGGTAAACGTAAAAAGGACAATACTCTGAGTATGAAACACATATCCCAGAATTAAGACTCGCTAACCAGCAGAGAGAACCTAATCGAATTTATTCCCTCAAATCTGAGGTGCTGGGTAAGTGCATGTTCAAAAGCCACAGGCCTTGTAAAAAAGACAGCACAGAGAACATTCATGCATGAAGATTTCTTATTTATAACCATGCATCTTGGACAGCAGCATGACAATGAAGCGCCTGGGCGCATTACACAGTCTGCAAGTCTCATGGCATCATCATTACTCCCATAGATGAAGACCAACCTATTGGTGTACTATCGCTGATGTATATTCACCAGTGATTATAGCAGAACTCCAACTTTGTGTATAAAATTTGTAATAATTGTGTTCCTCCATTATGTCCTGATACCTCCATTTCTCCT
This sequence comes from Nanorana parkeri, assembly GCF_000935625.1. Classification (NCBI taxonomy): domain Eukaryota; kingdom Metazoa; phylum Chordata; class Amphibia; order Anura; family Dicroglossidae; genus Nanorana; species Nanorana parkeri. The sequence continues at coordinate 4,307,843 of NW_017306278.1, forward strand.
ATGTCACCAGCCTGAATAAAATTGCAAAATTAGTTGTAGTTTCCACTTTATATAAAGAAATAACATGCAGCTACTCAACAGTAACCATTGCACAGCCATTTCCTGTTGGAGCCGAGTCGTTTAGACTCCCATCTACTACAGAGGTGCTGTCAGATGTTACCCCATGTTTGATGATGGGTGGGATTAAATAAATGGCAATTAGCATGGAATGCTGCCCAGTAATGCCTCCCTCCAGAGAGCTGCGTTAGCCAGCTGTGGGAAGTGATCGCATATCACAGTACTCTGCTTTCACCGCCTACAGAGCAGCCCATAGCTGCCAAGAAATGTCAGGAGTCTGAAAGAATTATGGGACGTGTAGTTTGGAAAATAACGTTGGCAGCACACTGGCGCCCTGCACTTGCAAGAGGCTCGGGAGAGCAATGTCATCACGGGGATTACAAAACCTCGATTTACAGCAATAGAGGCAACATTTGTCAAAATATTACACTGTGGCTGCTGTGGACGGCAACATACATTGGGGAGGCAAGTAAATCCTAGAGCTGAGCATTAAAATTGTATGCAAGCTTGTCTGGAGCCTCCCCTGCTCCTCAAAGTGACGCTAAACTCAGGAATTAAATCCTAAAATTGCATTCAGGTACCTCAACTACTAACCAAACGTATATTATTTGTGTATCACTCGGCTGTAGATCATCAAATCATCTGTGAATTGGTGCTGACACTGTCCTTCCTTCTGGAGGGGGGCTACTTATGTTCCCCATGGTCCCTGTGTGTGTTGTAAAGTAGTCAACCGTTTCAAGTTTGCTTTTTTGGGAATTAAGTTAATTTTCACGGCAAAGAGGGACTTTGCAATTAAAGGAGAACTATGGGGTTAGGGCTTTTCCCCATAGTTATCCTAAGGGTAACGGGAAGACACAAACTAGCGTCCTTCCGTCACCCAAAGCTCAGTATACCGCGAGCTACAGCTCGCGGTATACTGAGACGCCGGGACGGTTCCCGACATTACTGTCGAGATTCACCCAGCTGTGTGATTGACAGCTGGCTCTGCCTATCTAGAGGCAGAGCCAGCTGTACCCGTCCCCTCCCTGTCTGTTGCGCCAGTCAGTGCTGGAGGATCGGAGAGGGGGAGGGGGGAATCCCTGCAGGTAGCCGTGAGTGCCAGTCACAGCTCTCTGCAGGGATAGATCGAGAAGTGAGCGAGCGATCTATTGAGCCGACCTGTGACAGTTTCATTGTCACACGTCGGCTAGAACTATGAGGCTGAGTGATCTTCACTCACCTCATAGTTTTCCTTTAATTGCAATGTATCTAATCACTCTTCATAACATTGTGGAGTATATACACATTGCCATCATACAAACTGAAGCAGCAGACTTTGTGAAAATTAATATTTGTGTCATTCTCAAAACTTTTGGCCACGACTGTACAGGGGCACATCACACAGAGAAAATAGCAGCTGCTCCATTCCATGGGTCTTCCAGTAAAAAGTTAATGCACCCCATACGCCAAAGTGTAAACAAAACCATGTGTTTCATGCAGCCCAGTGCAGTAAAGAGTACGCAGATCTATATAATGGGGAGTCAGTAAATGCATGGTCCAACACACCAGGCTTTACTACTCAGTAGTCTAACTAAAGGGCTTGGACTCTTAAGAGTGATAGAGTACGGATTTTGTACAGAGTATACAGGTGGATTGAAAGAGGAATGAAGTAGGTCATCTGTTGTAAATTGAAACAACCTTAGCTAAACAGAGGTGGAGGCTGGCGACATCCCCTATCAGCAACATACAGTACCACCCTGATGTCTTTACCCCTGGCAGTGCCACACCTCCAGTTATGTATCTGCATCTAACCGGTGCCGCAGTAAGGTGAATGTATAACAGCAATCACGCCTTGAGCCGTGTGCTCCGGCTAACCCTTTAGAACTGCTTACATGCAGGGGATTCCCTTCCATCAGATGAACTGAAGATGCCATGTAACTAATTAGTGAAACATTTTCTAGATGGGTCGGCATGTCCAGTTGTGTTTTTGATTCCCATCCACTAGATTTCCCTGACATACATGGCTAAAAACGTTCATACGTGTGTGCACTTTGCTCAGTAATACACAAAACCTACAACTGCACTTGTGATGTGTGCGCATGTGCATAATAGATATCACCAGCACTCCATGATATGTGCTAGAAGTAAAGCACTTTTATTCAATCGTCACATGCGTCAAACAGCCGCATGTGACGATTGAATAAAAAGTGCTTTACTTCTTGCACATATCATGGAGTGCTGGTGATATCTATTATGGACTGTATCTGACACAGCGCCATCCGTGTTGTCACTTCAAGCACCAACCGCTCACTCAAGGTCTGTACGGTGTATGGAGTGCAGGTGATTTCGTATTATCGTGGGCACATGTGTAGCACAGTGTACAATTCCAGCATCTGCCGAGTTCCGGGATGAATGAATGAAGATCCAGAATCCGGTAGAAGCAGATGAAAGAAATGATATCGGAACTGGCAAGCGAGCTCATGGACTTTGTATCTCCTGGAGCAGAGGTAAGTATAGTTCCACTTTAAGCTGAACTCCAAGATCCCGCCCACTTAGGATTATCTGGATCCCTCTTTTTATGCTCAATAAAGTCGCCGTACATATTTAAAATTAATGCCTCACTTTTTTTTTTAAATCTTTTTGCTTATTTCCTGAGACGTCTTTGGCTGATTGGAAAAATACATTGGGGGGAATTTATCAAAACTGGAGCAGAAGAATCTGGAGCAGTTGCCTGTGGCAACCAATCAACTTCTCTTTTCAGTTCAGTTAAGGTTTGAAAATGAACGGTGGATGCTGATTTGGTTGCCGTGGACAACTGCTCCAGATTCTGCTTTCTCCAGTATTAATAAATTCCCCTCATTGTTCCTTGGTGGCGAAGGAGGTATGATCTATGCAGGACCCACATGTGCATGGACAACTTTGTGGGCTTGTACGTGAGCGGAGCTCAGGGCTATGATGGCAGAGCATAGCTGTCAAGCAGTGGCTGTGGGCTGGTTACAACCAGGTGCTGTGGAGATCATATGCACCCAGAGAGGAAACGCAACCAAAAGCCATTTCTCCATTGGGAGGAAACGGTGCACAGTCCGGAAAACACAATAAAAAGGAGGGATAAGGGAACTGTTTTTTGAAAGAACGGAAAAAACGGGCTTTAAAGGAGAACTATGAGGTGGGTGCTTTTCACTCACCTCATAGTTCTAGCCGACCTGTGACAATGAGACTGTCACAGGCCGGCTCAGTAGATCGGGAGGTGAGGGAACACATACCGGCGTTCGCTCACCTATCGATCCTGTCACGGCTCTCTGCCATGACAGGGGAGGGGCTGGATTCCCTCCTCCCCGCTCCTATCCGCCAGTGCTGACTGGCGGAACGACCGGGGGAGGGGGCCGGTACAGCTGACTCTGTCTCTAGATAGGCAGAGCCAGCTGTCAGTCACGCAGCTGGGCGGATCCCGGCACAATTGTCGGGATCCGCTTCAGCTGCGGCGTCTCGGTATACTGCGAGCTACAGCTCGCGCTATACTGAGCCTAGGGTGACGGGAGGACGCTAGTTTGTGTCCTCCCGTTACCCTAAGGAGAACGATGGGGAAAAGCCCTTACCCCATAGTTCTCCTTTTAAAAAAGTTTGTACCTTTCCTCATAATCTATTCCTGCTTGCTGGAGTTGTGTGTCTGTAGGAGTTTATTAGTTGTAGACACTTGTATTTCTTTTTTTTTAGTTTGGTGAAGACACTTCATCTGCGTACATGACATCTGTGAATACAGACCAGCAAGCCAACCAGACTGCGTTCCTACAGCGCCCTCCGGTGTCACGTTCTGCCTTAAGAGTCTGGGACAAAGATGCTGCCATGTTTGATGTGAGTAAAGATCTTCTTTTTTTTTCCTGCAGAGTTTACTTTGCTCCATTTTATTTACATAATTCCAAATTCCTCCTCATTAAAATAGGATTTTGTTGGGGAAAACAAAAATCATGATCTGCAGAGCATTGCAGAATATATCAGTGCTATATAAATAAGGAGCCTTTACATGTATTTTAAGTTTTGTGTATCCCAGTGTGTTTTATATTGATGGAAAGTCTGGGGAAGGTTTAATACGGGACGACTTGTTTTCGTAGAAAGAAACGGATCACCTGTGGCCCAAGAGAGAGGACTGTGTCATGAAGTTCCCCACGGTTCCTCTACCTGAAGAGCTTCCAAAATATCATCTACCTCCTGTGCAGTCAGGTCTGAGGTGAGTCTGGTCCCAGGGGGGCTTGTTTTATGGATGTGTTTCAGTACCAGTTAATTTCTACGTGGTCCTTGGCGTGTTGGTATTTGAAATGAGGAATGTGTAAGATTGTGAGCTCTCTAGTCAATCCAAGCAGTTAGTAAAAATGAAACCAACAGTACAAGTGTATGTGTGTGTGTATATATATATATATATGGCTTGAAAAATTTGGCGGTGTCTCACCAGTCAGTCAAAAATGTCACCAGTCAGCATGACCTGACTATAGCCTTGCAAATCGGCCTTCTGCATAACGTCATTGTGACTGGAAGGAGGAGGCTGATACTAAGGACCAATCAGGTGTGCTTCATACACATGTGGTGATGGAAGGAGTGGCAAACCTAAATACCTTCTGCTTCTCCTTCCTTGTCCAATCACAAGCTGGGGCAGGGCAGTGACCAGCTGTGCTGACCTTTTAAAGCTCAACTCCAGGATAAGCAAACATTGTCTAAATACAAGAGGCATGTGTATTCTTGTCAATCAGCACCTGGCCACACCTAGTACCACCCAATGCTTTCTGGGTTGATAGCACTCCCTCTGGTTCTGAAACACTCTCTCTGTGAGCTGCATTGTCTGGGAAGGGGGAGCGTGTGAAGCGGACATAGCCCTGAGATAAATTCTTGTGATTTTTTCCTTTTAGTGTCAGTCCGGCTGTATTGAAGCATATCGAGGCAGGAAGTGACCTGCCAACGCCAGACTGCACCTCTGTTGCAGATGTGCGCAAAAATGAGACACTTCAGAGGCTGCTCGCGGAGCTGGAGGGAAGGCTGGACCTGCAGGAGCTGAAGCCTGATAGGCACGCACAGCGGGTATGTACACAGAGTTGTCACCGATTGATGATATTTGAAGTGCAAAGCAAATGATGTGAAATGTCACTTGCCTTTTCTTTCATATGTAGGCCGTGGACAAACTCATCAATAACCTCAGTATTTCGGAAGACGATCTGCGGGGTTCTTTATACCACTCTCTTAACCAGGTGAGCAAAATCCCAGACTACCGCTGCCCTCCCCACAAAAACATCACCTTTTCAGTGGCTTTGGCTCGAATGCCCATTCTTTGTCACTTTTTCTGAAGGGTTGTCCCACGCAAACCTCATGTCTCTCTTAGGGCCTGTTCACACGACGTCCGTTTTCTGTGCTGACCTGATCCGTACGCTTCTGCACTAAAAAATGCATCCCAATGTATCCCTATGTGTTTTATGGGCTACAGTTCTCACGTGCGCAGTCCACTCAGGTTACGACAGAAAAATACTGCATGTCACATTTTGTCCGGTCAGGAAACGGACCGGAAACGCAAAACGCGTCAAAAACACACTGCAGCTAAGATACTGACAGCCCCACTCCAGCAAAAAAAAAAAGATTTTTTTTTTTTTTTTTTTTACAGGAACGCATCAAAAACGCAGCCAAACACATATCACTGCGTCTGCTTATCCGGACCTGAAACTCATGTGAACAGGCCCTTAAAGCTAAACTCTGTACACCAACGCTTATTTAAATATATTTTTTTAATCGCTACGGAGGATATAGGTCCACTCTGTGCCTTTTCCCCACTCTAAATGCCCATACATTTTAATTGATGACAGGTTCAGATTAAAATAAGTCATAAAAAGCAAAGTAACAGGTTCCCGTTATAGCAGGCAGGGTAAGCATCCTGTAGTTTCAGCATTCCCTCACTTTCTCCACAACATAAATGTAATATATTGTATCTCGCCTGTTCTTAGATGTGATGACTGCAATAGTTTTCAGTTTTCTGGCTTTTTTACTTTTTCACCTGGTGTTCATGCCAGTAACCCACTTCCTGTCCTAGGGTGACAACGCATCTCCTTTCTGATTTGGATTATAGAGCACGTCCCTCTTGCTCTTCTATTGCATAGAAAGGAGATGTTCTCTAGTCATCAGAACTGGGAGGGCTGATCACATTGCTTGAGGTTTCAGATCAGCAGAGTGTACAGGAAGTTAGGAGGTTCTCAGTGTTTCTGGCAGGATCAATAAGTATTTTTCTGTACATGCATTGTTGAACACAAATATAGGGAAATGTCCGTGCATTGCAGAGATGTACAAAATGTGTGTTTTTTTTGTTTTTGTTTTTGTTTTTCTTCCTTTTGCAAAGACATATATTTGCATTGCTTAGTGGGGTATAGATCTGCCTATGGATTTTCAACGGAGATATCTTTAACCCAGTGTGTGTTTGTTTTTTTTTCTTTTTAGCCATCGGGACTTGCATGGTCTGTGCTGAACGAGGCAGCTCTGTACTGGCGATCTGTAGGAAACTGCACCCAGGCCATGGCTTGCCTGCGCAAAGCGTTGAACCTTGCACCATCTCAGCAACAACATATTCCACTGGTGAATCTGGCCAACCTACTCATGCATCACGGGCTTCATCTAGAGGCCAGTAAATTACTTCTTCAAGCAATCACTATAGACCACTCAGAGGTAAGCGCTTTTTTTTTTTTCTACTCTGTGGAGCTGCTGCCATTTTATATTATTATTGAAGGGATTTAAAGACATCCCCTCAATGCCAAACTGTGGGATCTTTTGACCCTTAACTCGCATTCCCCATAGAAACAAAAAAACGTATAGGTTCTCAGAAATACCCCCTCACGTTTTGATTAATTTATCATTTTCTTCATGATTTCATCAGCTCCTTCTGCATAGTTTTCTGTACTGGGGGAAGATATAAGCAGACAGCATGCAATACATCCCACATGTTTCCAAGGAAGGAAAGATAAACTGCATTTCCCATGAATCATTGGGGAACGCACTGACCTGCTGGGCATGCATGTGGGCGTTGCTTAAGGTTATTGACAGACAGTGCTTTAGAAATAAAAGCAGATTTTAGGACATTGATTCCATGGCCATGGGCAGTTCTCAACCGAGTGCTGCGCAATAGTAGCTGTCCACAAAACAAGGCAGTGACGCAAGTACTTGTCTTCTACAGATATCTACACATAGGAGGGAAAGTGAGCGGTAGCCATTTCTTCATAAAGGCTGTTACACACTGCACACAAAGCAGAGTGGAGCGGTGGCAGTGTGTCATGTAATTTTCTCTCCGGCACGTCAGCTTGCGAGAGCTCGCATAGCTGAGTGTGCCGAGTTGAAAAATTTCCCACGCGTCAGGATGCGAAGTCCAGCCAGTTGCGAGCCGATTGGCTGAAGGTGCACTCAGCTTAGACACTGCACACGAAGCTCCGTGCCTGACAGCTTTTCTTCGCTCTGCACGGCTTTGCGTGCAGCGTGTCACGGGCTTAAGGCTGAAATATCTGTGCACGGTCAAAGATAGAAGGAACAGGGGATATATGGGACTTATTTGGGGGCACAGAAACTGTGTAAAGATGGACTGCAAAAAGAAAAGGGGATTTTTTTGGAGTTAAGCTTTAAGGGGTTAGGTCACTTTTTCACAAATAATGAAAGGGTCAACCAAATCACAACACCCTCCACAGCCCACCTCCAGTCCCTGCTGCACTTGGCTGCTTGACAGCCTCCAGCCACTCACGCCAGCCAGTGTTATGGGCGGCACACATCATAACTTTACTACACAGCCCCATAATTCTGGCAATAGCAAGTTGTCATTGGTCAGAGCAGCCACGTGTCCCAAGTGGAGTTTCTAACTAATTGTGACCACGATGACCAATGTCCGCTCACCATTTCCAGCATTATGATTCCACTCGATCTCCGGAGCTGTATATGTGAAGTGTGTGATACATTTACACCAGCTGTCACGGGCAGCGGGAGGTTGTCATTTAAGCAGCTAAGTACAATGGGGACCGAGTATCGAGTTTACCTTTTTAATCTTTTTGTCAAAAGGTGAACTAACCCTTTAAAGTGGCTTCTATTAGAAATCTTTACTACGTCTCTCTAACAGGAGTTCATAAGTACAGTTTAGTGTCTCAGAGAAAATACAATGAAATGTAGCTTTAGCATGAAAGCAAAGTGACGGGGCCTAGGGAGCGCTCTGCTCTTCTAGCTTCGTGGGAGCCTTTCATCAGCCATACCTCACCTACTCCTGCTTCTTGATTACTGTATTTTATTGATGGTCTCATCAAAGGTCTTGGAACAAGAAGAGCTGTTTTATAAGGACACTGGACTAAAGAGCAGCTACAGAATGCCTGCTGCTTCATTCACAACTGACTTGCCTTATACTGCTTGAAGGATATAAGATTTTCTGAGTTTATTTCTGCATTAAAAACCCCACCAGCACCCACAAGATAACACTCCACTAGTACTTCACCCCTGTGCAGTTGAGCAGGATGTACCCATCTTCCCCATCGACATGCTGGTGGGGCTGTGGCCAGATTGGCAGCTTATACCACACTCTTTGGTCTTGTAGGGGCCTTACAAGTTTCTGGAAACAAATTTTCCAACAGATCTCGCTGGTATCGGGCATATTGACACCTCCCAACCCTGCGCTAGGCCTGTTATCAATAGGGATAGTGGAGTTTCCCTCTACATATTGCAATATAATATCCCACATTTTACTGGCAGCTAGATTGACCATTGTAGGACACTGGAAGAGCCTAGACTCTCCAAACCTTTCTAAAACGTTGGCTATAATTAGCCTTCACTATGCCTATGAAAAATGTATGTCATTCAGAGATGGATCACATAAGAGGTTTTGTAATACATGGAAATACTGGCGTACTTGAGTTGATATATTATTGTTAGGGATGCACCAACATATCGCCCGAAACTTTTGGCATAATGCCGAAAGTGCCATTTTCCTGCCGATCGGCGCATCCCTGCTTTCTTTCCTCCCCGCTGGGCGCTGCTCTGTGTCCCAGGGGGGAGGAGAGACACTGTGATAGCCGAGCACTGTGAGCGGCTGGCGTCTCTTCCCACACCGCTCAGCCTCCTATGAGTGGTGTGTGGGCGGAGACAGGCCGTGTTGTCACAGGAGTCTGAGTTCTCCTCCATACACCGCTCGATCAGCCTGTGACAGCGTGTCAGAGAGGAGAGCGGTACAAACACTCAGTGATCGTTGAGTGTTTGTAGATAATTGAGGATATGGTATGTGTACTGTATCCCCAATTATGAATGAATGGGAGTGATCATCACTTCCTGTTCATTCATAGTTATAGTAAACATGCCATGTCCTCATGTTAGGAATGAATAGGAACACTCAGTATAGAGGATTCCTGTTCATTGATAATAGGGGACACAGAAAAAGAGATTGAGGACTCTGTGTTCTCAATCTCTTTTTCTATTTTAGAAGGGAAATATCAGGGGTCTGTTTAGACCTCTAATATTTCCCCGAAGCCCCTAAAAGTAAATTAAAAAATAAAAATATTTAATAAAAAAATGAATGAATAAATAAAAAATAAAAAAACATTTTCGGTTTCGGCCTGACAATTTTTTTTTTTTTATTTCGGTTTCGTTTTTAAAATTTCCATTTCGGTGCACCTCTAATTATTGTACCAGTTTTTAATATTGTCCGTGTAAGTGAAGGCGAATTCCCCCTTAGGCGATGCATTACTGCCCTTGTTCGCATTTTCTTATGTGCCTTTCCTTTCTTCTTACTTGCCTACACCTCCTGTTTTTATCTTTTTATTCTCCCTTTCTCCTTTCCCACCAAAGTTCACCAGCTGAATGCAATTTATGTACATGTATCTGTACTTGTTTGCACGTTCACTTTGCAATTGTAATGTCTTACCTTGTTTATAAGATCACGAAAATCTCCAATAAAAATGTATTGAGAAAAAAAAAACCCCCACCAGCAGAGACTATGCTATCGGTGTAAGATTTGTATTGCTGTCTGTGCCCCCACTAAGGAGATTCACCTTATTTTTGTTCTCATGACCATTGTCACTAGAACTATAATTGAGGGAACATCCAAAATTTTGAGTTGTAACCAGAACAGGAAGAGAGGAGAAGTCACCCATTGGAGACACCTGTTCAGGTGACAACTATTTAAGAGAATGTTTACCATCAATTTGGGGTAGATTTCCTGGAACTACCTGTTGTGTCAGGGCAGGAAGTGAAGGGAAATCTCGCCAATGGGACACAAGTTTTTTTTTTTTAAACTCGTCTACTGCTTTTTAAAGGAGAACTATGGGGTCAGGGCTTTTCCCCATAGTTCTCCTTAGGGTAACGGGAGGACACAAACTAGCGCCCTCCCGTCACCCTAGGCTCAGACGCCGCTGTAGCTCGCGGTATACTGAGACGCCGCAGCTGAAGCGGATCCCAACAATTGTGCCGGGATCCGCCCAGCTGCGTGACTGACAGCTGGCTCTGCCTATCTAGAGGCAGGGCCAGCTGTACCCGCCCCCTGCCCGGTCCATTCAGCCAATCAGCGCTGGCGGATCGGAGTGGGGAGGGTTGAATCCAGCCCCTCCCCAGTCACGGCAGAGAGCCGTGACAGGATCGAGAGGTGAGCGAACGCCGGTATGTGTTCGCTCACCTCCCGATCTACTGAGCCGACCTGAATTGCATGGTAGGTTGCACATTAACTTGCATTGTTTTAAAGTGGTATTAAATGCTCAATCTTTTTTTCAGTAATGAATCCAGATCAAACATGTATAGCTCTGCAAAGTATCTTTTTAAATGTTTGCCTATGCACATCGTCATTGTGTTTCCGAACAGCTCCAACTCTCTCATCTCCGCTTCCTTGCATTTTCTGTCCAGTACAGCAGCCATCCATATACTAGCTTGGAGGAGAGGGGTGCTTTGGGGGTGTCTTGCCTTGCTGTGCCTGTTTGTTTCGTGGAGACACACCCAGTATATTAGCGCACACACAAGAGTGGCTCCATAGGACCCTGCAAGGAAAAGGAGCCACCCTAGAACATGTTAATATCAGGGCCAGTGCTCAGAAGACCAGCTGGTCCTTCAGGAAACAAACTTTTGAACGCCAGGGAGCAGCATCCATTGTAAGCGATTTAATCAGCATTTGAAATAGCTTAAAAATACTTTGACTTTAAAATGACTCTAAGGAAGCCCATTAATTTAAATGGGCTCAAAATACACCAAAAAAAGGCATCTGAAGCATTTTTGGCAGGTTAGTGTATTGCTCTGCACTGCAGCATCCATCCATTGGTGAGATGCTTTGGGGTGTCATTCAGAATAAATAGCAATGTTCGCACAAATCGTGCAATTCAAGTTAAAACAGTGCAAGACGTGACTCCAGCTGAAATATTCATATCCTGGCCAAAGTTCTTCTTTAAAAGTGTATTTTTTGTTTTGTTCTAAATTATTTTAATACGTTTCCTATTTTTACACAGCCGTTAACGCTGCTGAGCCTGGGAACCGCCTACCTCTCGCTTAAGAACCTGACGGGCGCACTTCAAGTCTTCCGCTCAGCTCTGGACATTCGCAAGCCGTGTACGGAGTGTGAGGGCAGCTTACAGATGATCCGGTGCCTGCAGCTTTATCCTCTCCTGTACAACGTCAGCACCTCGGTGTGCAGCGGTAAGCATTGCGCCCCGCTCTCTTTTCACGGCGCCCCGCATGGGGTTCACGGACTTCTCTTCCAATGACCTGTTTTTATTTATAATGTCTTGCTGCTGCTTTACAGCTGGATTAATGTTATTTAAGTATTCAAATAAACCCGTTTCCTGACTTTAGCTGCTCCGTGCATTGTCCCGTGCTTACTTCGGTTGTTTTATGGCTGGTTGGTTGGTTGCTCAGAAGTTACATTTTCATTATACGGTGAGCTTTGTGTTAGTTGTAGATGACGGAACCTCTTAGGGATCTTTTTATGAATGTGCAAAATCACCGTCAACATTTGCCTTTGTTAACCTGGTTGGCAAATGTTAAAGAGGGTGAACGATGTCTAAAGCAAAGGTAGGGTGAATGTGTCACCAATCTACTTACATGGGAAAGAGAAGAACTCCAGATACTGGCAGTGTAGAAGGTATAAATCAGGGTTTATCCCTGCTACATATAACAGAGGCGGTTGGCCAACACCTGTATGAGGAATCTGATGAGTGCAGAGATATTTACCTGTAACTTCAGTCGGAAAAGCAAAGTAACACTTGAGCTGGCCAAACACCTATAGATTATCTGCAGATTGGGGATGCAAAGATAACGATGATACGGTAGTATCTGTGCCGATTGCCGAGTATATGGGCGAGTACTCGTACTTGCCCAAATGCTCCGATGCCTAGCCCGACACTTCATGTATCAGGAACCTGGTCAGCGAGTCAACACACACTGCCCAACTTCCTGATTGGCCGGGAAACCGGCTCCATGCAACGGAGCATGGAGCCGGCTTTCCAGCCAATCAGGAAGCCGGGCAGCATGCAATGACTCGCTGCCCAGCTTCTTGATTGGTTGGGAAGCTGGCCAATCAGGACGCTGGGTGCCGTGACTACTAATGTATTGGGTATCTTACAAATGCCATTTAAAAAAAAAAATCACGCTTAGGTTCACATTAAAGGAGAACTATGGGGTCAGGGTAACGGGAGGACACAAACTAGCGTCCTCTCGTCACCCTAGGCTCAGTATACCGCGAGCTGTAACTCGCGGTATACTGAGACGTCGCAGCTGGAGCGGATCCCGACAATTATGCCGGGATCCGCCCAGCTGCGTGACTGACAGCTAGAGGCAGAGCCAGCTGTACCCGCCCCCTCCCCGTCCGTTCCGCCAGTCAGCGCTGGCGGAGCGGGGAGGGGGGAATCCAGTACCTCCCCTGTCACAGCAGAGAGCCGTGACAGGATCGAGAGGTGAGCGAACGCCGGTATGTGTTCGCTCACCTCCTGATCTACTGAGCCGACCTGTGACAGTCTCATTGTCACAGGTCGGTTAGAACTATAAGGTGAGTGAAAAGCACTCCCCTCATAGTTCTCCTTTTAAGTGCAGCGACCTGCTTTTTTTTCTGCACAAGAAAAATGCAAGTCGCTGCTAGTGCACGTAGAAAACATTTTTTTTACGTAGCCCGTTCACACCACAACGTGGGTGTAGTGTGCAGTTTTTGGCAGCACGCTGGATGACATCGCAAGTCACCACAGCACAAGACACCACGCAGCTCTGTGGGGACCTGAATGGAATGTACATTTGGAAAAAACTATACTGTAAGACTGCATCAAACTGCACAACCGCCAGACATGTCACAGCACACTAGCCCATCTGCTCTAATGGAGTGTGAATGTAGCCGAAATCATTCATTCTTGCATCTTAGTGCTGATAATCTCCTGCGGGCTCTTTGCAGCCATGTCCTGTCTATATACACTCCAGCGATGGCTGCATGGCATTTCTCAGGGTGAGTTTCATGATGGTGACAGCAGTGGGCAATGCTTGCATAAGGATCTTTGTTAAAGGAGAACTATGAGGTGAGTGCTTTTCACTCACCTTATAGTTCTAGCCGACCTGTGACAATGAGACTGTCACAGGTCGGCTCAGTAGATCAGGAGGTGAGCGAACACATACCGGCGTTCGCTCACCTCTCAATCCTGTCACGGCTCTCTGCCGTGACAGGGGAGGGGCTGGATTCACCCCTCCCCGCTCCGATCCGCCAGCGCTGACTGGCGGAACGGACGGGGAGGGGGCGGGTACAGCTGGCTCTGCCTTTAGATAGGCAGAGCCAGCTGTCAGTCACGCAGCTGGGCGGATCCCGGCACAATTGTCGGGATCCTCTTCAGCTGCGGCGTCTCAGTATACCGCGAGCAGCAGGACGCTAGTTTATGTCCTCCCGTTACCCTAAGGAGAACTATGGGGAAAAGACTTAACCCCATAGTTCTCCTTTAACGATGTTCAGGTCTGTGTATGTTTACACATGCGGTCCTCCTTAGCTGCATCAGCTTCCTTCAAGCTGCTTTGCATTCCCATAAAGCACATTAGAATAAATGGAAATGTTAAAGTTTCTAGATTTTGCTTTTGGATGTGCTGACGGTGGGTTGTGCGGAACACATCATCAGGAGGGGCCTGGCATTGCTGGAAGGCGCTTTTTGTGTGTTTTTAGCAATCTCTTAGTTCCTGTAGTGATAGAGTTGGTCAGCAGAGGGAGCCTTGTCTCAGAAAAAGGCACTTTCCTCATTTTCCAGTATGTACCCATATCACTAATGCTGAAAGATCTGCAGGCTGTAAGGCAGCCACCGCTATCCAGGAAGCATTGCCCTTAGGGTTAGGAATTCTAGTTGGCCTACCTTTTTTTTTAATCCTTTTTTTATTTTTCTACAACTAATTCCAACAGATTTGTACATTCTTTTCTCGGTATAGAGTTCAGCCCGTTATCACAAGACTGATCTGTACAGTTTTCTTCTCTGTGATCCAGAGGGGGGGTTCTTGGAACCAGAACACCCTTTGCAGCAGACCGTTCAGAAAATAAGGAAAGCAGCACACTCAGAGATGTAGCTGCATCCTGTGAATGGCAGGCAAATGAGAAGGTGATATGTTTGTGAAAGGAGTGAGATTTTCATGTAGGTATGAGCGGCCTGGTACCTGTTATTATACAGTTATAGGCAGCCTGTGTAGAGAGGAAAAGAGCCGGAATAAATATCGATCTAGAGAAAATCCTGCTACATGCTCTCCCTAGTCCTGCTTATCTGACAATAAGCCCACAACTTGGGTGACATGTTCTCTTTTGACAGAGAGAATCATTCACTCTGGCCCTGGTTTTCAACAGAAGTCACATGACCAAATGCCTAGGGTCCTGCCTGTCCATCACCGGGTCTATATCCTGCTACACATGGGATTACAGGAGACTGATATTAAGATAGTTTCAGGTACTATTTGGAAATATATTTTTAAGGATCATTTTCAAATATATGAGGATAAAAAGTTGTTTTTTAAAGTGTCCAGCAAAAATGTTTTTTTCTTTTTCGGCCATTGAGGGAAACCGGGAAGACATTGTTAGGGTTATACTGCCGCCTACAGGAGGAATGGACACTGGCAAACCAAAAAAACTGTAGGCCAGCCCAGGGTATAATCCTTACTGCCACCATAACTAGGTATAATCCCCCCTGCCACCATAACTGGGTATAACCCCCCTGCCACCATAACTGGGTATAACCCCTCCTACTACCAGCATGCCTCCGTTTTTCGCTAGTGTCCTAGGAGGATGGACATATTTTCTTCAGCTCTGCTGTTTGTAAAGAATAACCATTGAATCTTTTTAGATACTTGTTAATTCAAGAAGAACTGCATCACAACCAGACCCTGCTGGACTGGACAATTGTGGGGTGAGCATGGAAATGACCATTTTGAGTTCTACTGGTTCTGTTTTAAGCTAGCTGCTCTGGACCTGGAGCATTCTCCAGGTCCTGAGCACTGGCTTTGCCTCTTTGATCTGTGTCTAAAGACTTGGTGAGTAAGTTGGTAGAACCAAGCATTGTGAGCTCCCTCATTTTTATTCATTGCTTGGTGCCATTTTTCCCCATTTCATGCCAGCTTTTGCTGTAAGTCGGGATTAACAGTGTGGGGCAGATCTGTTGTTGATCTACTGTGTCTCCCCCTCAACGAGGCAACTGCCATTCCCATGTAGGAAACTGTGTTCTCTCTGACGGGTCCTGCCTTGCACCCTATCTTGGTTGGAATCTAGCTTTGCCAAACCAGGTTTGATTGGTCCAAATACAATGGCCTGTTGGAAGATTTCCAGCTTGTTTCTTGCATTGGTGAAGTGTCAAAAGTACAGGGCTGCTGAACTTTCTTGCAATTAGTGTTTGATCTGCATGACCTTACTAAGACTGCGTCTTTTCATGCCGGCTCCGGACACTATTATCATGGATGCTCTTGGGGGGCCAAATGACTTCTCTTTCAAGGAGCAGACTGCTAAGCTTGGGTCATCTTTAGCTGCCAAGAAGCTCTAATTTCAGCTAGCGAACAGCTTCTACATCGAGAGCCCCCAGGGGGAAGCTCCCGATCCAGCCACAAGGTCAGACGCTCCAAAAATGACATGTCTTCCTCAGCATGAAGGTACGCTCCCACTTTCCAGAGCGGGAGGGACATCTGCTGACCTGATGCCTGGGTTCAAGAGTTGGCGTCTTAGGCCTCCAAACTCGAGATTCCCTCCTCGGCTTCTAACGTCAAACCTCCCTGTCTGCCCTCAGTGACTTATCGATCTCCATCAGGCATTCTCTGGAGATGAGATGCCTCTTGTGTCCATCTTTCCAGCTCACCAACACTTTCTGCATTTTGCCGTTGGGCCTCTGCACTACCAGTTCACAATCATTCCTTTTAGCCTGTCTTCTGTACCTTGGCTTTTCACCAAGGTGCTGGCTCTGTTATGCTCTTCGGGTATTCCCATTATGGGATACATAGATGACCTCCTGTTGTAGGAACAGTCGGCAAAGGCTCTGGAGGATGTTGCAAAGGTTCATGTGGATCCTGAGCCTATAAAAATTGGCACTGACTCCAACTCATGGCTCAGAATATGTGGGACTTGTTCTAGATGCTTTCCAGGCCAAAGTCCTCCTTCCCTTTAGGCAAAACTTTAGACTCGCACGCCTGGGTTCTTTAATTCAGTAGCGGTCCGAACCTACGCTTCTGCTTGAAGGGCCTGATTGTAGCCTTCTTTGAGGCAGTTTCCTTTTCCCAATTCCACTCCCTGCATTTGCAAAGCAACATCCTGTCATAGTGGGACAAGTAGGCTCTGTGGACAAACTGGTTCGGTTAACACCAAGGACCAAGCTGTCACTGTCTTTGATGGCTTAGAGTTCCGGTTTTGGAGTTTAGAAAGTAGTTACTTCATTTAGAGGTGGTGTTCTAGAGAATCCTGATGACTGATGCCAGCCTGTCGGGCTGGGGAGGAGTCATGGGAATTGTGTCTGTGCAAGGGACTCGATCTTCGGAGGAATCCTATCTCCCATCTTGGAACTTTGGCAATTTGGCTGTACTCGGCATTAAACCAACTTGTTGAAGTGCCATCTGGTTCAGATGCAGTCAGACAACTCTACGTTGGTGGTGTAAATCAGCTATCAAGGAGGAACAAGAACTCTTGCTTTCACAAGAGTAGAGTTGATTCTGTTCTGGGAAGAGCCTTAGGTTTCAGTCAGGAAATTCTGCAGGACACTGTTCAGCTCTAGTTCACTAAAAGGAGATTTCCCTCCATTGTTTGCATATTGTTCAGTCTGTGCTAGTCTTTCAGCCACTGCTTCTTTCGGGAAGGCCAATTCCTTTTGTTATCCTGGATAGATCCACAAAGGGCACCCAGGGCCTCCTGTTCCACCATCTCTAGGTGGCTCAGACAGACCATCGTGCTAGCTTTATGGTCTCAAGGATTCGTGTTAGGGCTCACTGCACTAGGATCTCTTGATTGGCCAGCCTGGGATGATGTAATTCGCATGCATGCACCCAAGAGTTATTGTATCTCGGCACAGGACCTTGCCAAGATTGTGCACCGAGCTACGCATGCATGGCTCAATGCATGCAAACATGGAGGAGAATCCCAGTTGGGCAGATGTGACTCAGTCACTGCTCTTTACCGGGAGAAGATCGTGAACTAAACAGACAGCGGTTTGTGATCGCTCGGTTCTCAATCAATAGAGCCGACATGTGACACCTGCAATGTCACACGACAGGTCTAACTATGGGGATGAGTGCACTTCACTCTCCCCATAGTTCTCCTTTAAAGCCCAATTAAACTGTCATTTAAAATCCACTAAATACATCCTAGGTGCCAAAAAATCCCTAACGTGTTTAAAGTCTCACAGTTGGTTTTCTTTAGAAACAAGGCACAGACAGTGTCAAAAAGCCTGACCCCTGCCTTGCTCTTTGTGTGGAAGCAGTGTTCTCTCTGAAGAGGTCCGGTGCACCCCCTACTAAGCCAGGCATATAGCCCTGCAGTCAATAAAGCACATACTCTCTCCTGATTTGAGAGCACCAATTCTTACTCTGAGTGGGTGTCAAACCATGAAGAGAGACTACTGCTTCCACCCAGAAAGCAACCGTCTTTTGTTTCAGCATGCTGGCTTAGGAAGGCCATTTTTACTCGGTTGTGGCTGTCTTTGAAAGTTTAAACAGTAAGATTTTTTTGGAGCGTGTATTAGAATGTCTGTGAGTGTGTCAGTGCATTAATCGCGTAGTACCGTGCACTAAACGCACTGTGACTTGCATAGGCACCTACCATGCATTCTGATGTGGGAGATGTGTTGCGTTGCCATTCATTTGAATGGTACCCCTTATGAACCTTCCGCCCACAGTTGTTACGCCCACCACGGAACGCGCGGTACCCTAATGCTGTGTGTTCAATTGCAGTGCGACTTGGGTCGCGACTTAATGACAAATGTGGGTCCTGAGGTTACACGGGTTGAGAACCACTGACCTAGAGCACCCAAACAACTCTCTTATACAGTTCATGACTTGAGCTAGAAAGTCGAAGCTTTGACCTACCCTTGTTCCCCTCTTGGTACATTCACTTGATAGTTGGTCTTGAAAGCTCTCGAAATAGGGAGGCAGGAAAATGTGGGCCAAAGTCCAAAATGCTGTTGAGATTTGCATAGAGGGTACCTGGATTTTAGGATTCTCATGGTGCTCAGCAATTTCTTTTATATTACCAATTTAGCCAGTTTGGAGTACTGGCAGGTTCATTGTAAGCTGCTGTGAATGCCCTTAGACAGAGCATTGTAGGACATGTTTCAGGTGCAGGGACACAGGCTTGGCTGCGTCTTCACACTCTCTTTTCTCTTTCATATTGGCCTTTCTGCCTTCATTGCATCGTTCATCCTTCCCCCTCCCCTCTCCCTGTCTGGCTCGTGTTCCCAGCTAGAAGCCGAGCTATCTGAGGCTATCATTATTATTCGGGGCACGGCCTCCGCCTCTATATGTAGCAGCAGAACACCATGTGTGAGAGGCATCAGTAATCACATTTTCTAGTCTCTCTTATCTGCAAAACGGGGTTGGAGAGTTAAATTTAGCACAGTGTTTGGGCCCCGAGAGCGGAGGGGAGTCACTCGTCGGCGTTGACGTCACAGGCCGAGCCCCAGCCAGTGACAGAAGGGGGATATGAAAGAAGCGGCACAGGGGACTAGCAGTCACTTTATAGAAAATAAGCAGGACCCCATTAATTATTGAGCAGGCTATTTTTAGCTTTGTTCCCTTTGTGCAGAGAGATGTAAGCCTGCTTTGCTCTCCGCCCATCTCGGTGCATTTGGAAATGGATAGTTGGATGGTTGTTCAACTGTTACGCTGCCAAACGTGCCACATTGCTGGGGGGTATGGTAAAGGTACAAGGCCCAGGGGGCACCTGAGGACACGAAGAGCTACTGGGCTCTTTCCTAAAACAATGCGCTGTGAGAGACCGCAGCCAATCATCAGTCTTGCTGCTTTTGTTCTGTGCGCGCTTAACTGATAGGTGGTGTCATCTGATTGGTGGTAATGCCTGACCACATTTTACACCACATCTTTGCCCTAGCCAATGCTTTTCTAAAAGAACTCCAGGAAGCATAAGGGGCTGAAGCACACTTTTTGCACTGAATCATTACATGGTGTTACTATGCTACGGTGCTGTTCATTTTGAAAGGCTCCAATGAACATGCAATGCAACACATTGTAACGTACCACCAAGCACTGTGCAAAAAAAGTGTACATATTGTCTTTTTAGGATGTAAGCCCATTCATTTAACAGCGCGGTCTTAACCCAACGTGTATTGACGCAGCAATTTAGGACACCAAGGTGGGTCTAAAATCAGGGTAGCCATTTAATAAAAAAGCAGCTATATAAATTGTGACATACAGACAAGTAGTATTATTATTATTAGTATTATTATACAGGATTTATATAGCGCCAACAGTTTGCGCAGCGCTTTACAATATAGGGAAGATATTACAATCGCAATACAATTCAAGACAAGATGGTAAGGAGGGCCCTGCCCCTGAGGGCTTACAATCTAAAAGGGAGGGGCCAGTGATACATGAGGAGGTAGCTGTGTGGGGATGAATTGTTTGAGAACCCGTTGGTTGAGTGGTCAGGTTGAGGTGGGATAGTATCAGGTTTACATCCCGTCTTTTCAATGGTAGGGTACCTACTGTCAAGTGTAAAGTTGCCCCCTTTATAATGTTACACTTGAGTCATCAGATCCACCTAAAAGATCAATATCCTGACCAAATCTGAGACTGCCCTAGATCACTGGAGGGTTGGTAAATGTGAAGTTTGGAGATGCAGGAAGATCAGAGTACCACTTGCACTAGCCATCTTGAGAACAGGAAAATTGGACAAAAGCCTTCAGAGCGGGTTTTCTAACTTGTTCGGCCAATGTTCCCACCACAAGACTCCGTCCGCCGAGTGTCTGCTTTGCTCCCGTACATGTGAGATCTTTACGCATTCAGCCTAAAACCAGCGAGGTTTGGGAACTATGATTTCACGTCCTTGGTGGCTTAAAGTGACATTAAACCCTCAGATTTTTAACATAAAACAATACTGTTGTGTGCCTTACTGTAATCCATGGTAGTTTCCCTTCTCTTTGCTGCTCTTCCTTTTAAATCCTTCTCTCTTCTCATGCTTGGGGAGAAGTCAGCGCTTGGCTCCTGCCATTGGCCAGACAGGCCACCAAACTTAGAAACTAGTAGAGAGGTGCAGGGCAGGGTGGATCCAAACATAATTTTCTCTGATGAAGGCAGGGTATGCACCAGAGCACCATGAGCTGCATGCAGACAACCATGTCTGATATATCGATCAGTTTCTGCAGGTGAAAAGTTTGATTCCTCACGGACTTGCTTAATGTTTTTAAACCAGGCACGAAACCTAAAGTTAACTTTTACCAGAACCTTGAAACCTAACTTCACCCCTAATGATAACCATTCACTTTAACATAACCATTAAAGCATCTCAAAAGTAATGTTGCACTTTGGTATTAGGACACCAAAAGGCTCCCGATTTTTTCCTTTCCAGTGCTTTCCGGGAAAGCAGGCTACTGATGAAGACCCCCCCAAAAAAAATTTGTGTGCAGTTTTACAGACAGCAATTAAGCAAACAAATGGACCCTTCAAGAAATCAAGCCCAGCCTTTCACTAGATGTCCAGACAGGTACACTTAAGTGGCCTCATTGTGGACATATTAGAAGAACCAACCCACTGATAAAGACAAATTATGCTTGGAAGAGTTCAAGCAAAAAGTGAAGAGGACATCCCGCAATAAGGTGGATTGACACAGAAGCCGGAATTATCAACACACTGTTGTGAAGACCTAAAACTCAAACAGACAGTTCATCCTGGAGAGACCCTATCCATGTGATTGTCGGGAGCCATCATCAGTGATCACTGACTGCTTGTACCTCGCTCTCCTTCCTGACACGCTGTCACAGGAGGCTGGATGGGGTGGTGCAGGAGGAGAGTTCAGCCTCCTGTGACAGCGCTGGCGGTCTCCGCCCACACACCGCTCGGCTGATCTGTGACAGGAGGCTGAGCGGTGCGGGGAGGAGAGATGCTGGCCGCTCACAACGCTCTCCTCCCGCAACGCTTGGCCGCCTGTCACAGTTTCTCTCCTCCCCGCTAGGACACAGAGCAGCGCCCAGCGGGGAGGAGAGAAAGAACGGATGCACCGCTGTATCGGCCAGAAAATGCCACTTTCGGCATTTTGCCATGTGTGGCATTTTCGGCGATATGTTTCGGCGGCCGATAAATCGCTTCATCCCTCATTTTAAAAACATTTGACCTCACAACTGTGTATAGCGTGTTAAAAAAAAAAAAAAAGTTTTTTCCTGATTGTCGAATGAGTCACAACAAAAGCTCGTCAACGTCTTACGTGGAGCGTTTCCAGCTTCTGATTGCGTTCTTCAGTCAGCGGTGACGTCAGGCTAGAGTCAGAGCCCTGCCCAGCACATATAAATTATAGTATTTGAGGTCTCTCGAGACCTGGTAACAGAGGATGCGGTATCAGAAAGGGCGTCGTAGAGGAAAATATATTTATTGCGTGATGGAGAGAGAGGGACGTAATTTATCATAAAACCCTCCTTGCCTTAAAAATGAGATTTTATTTGATGTCAACGAACGGGCTAATTTTAGCCTTCAAGGCAAGAGAGTAGAAATTGCACGTCACCGCTCTCATGAATTAGACATTAAGCTTCGTTAGGTGTTGCCACTTATTTCAAGTAAGTGTAAAACAGATTGTCGTTAATAGGCGAACGCATGCCTCGCTGTGCCGCGCTGGTTTTGTAAGTGACGATTCTCCCGCTTTCTACGCAGAGTTGGTTTAATGGCATTAGATCAAAAGGCTTTTTTAATTCACTATTTATTATTCAGCTCATCAGAGGCTCCGCGAGAAGAAGAAATTTTTTTTTGCAGCCGCTGAACTGTAAAGTTGGTGTGATTGAGAAATATGGAAGTTTTTTTTCGACTTTTACTTTCCAGCGTGCTGGTGGGGGTGACGAATGTTGAAGAGAAAATGTATTTCTCTTTTAAGAAGACGGCAGTATTATGTGAACAATGTATCCCCTGATTATAAACTTAAAAGCTATTTTCTCTGTAAATGTTAATTTTATAAATACTGAACATGACACAGATGTCATGAGATATCGGTGTGTTAAAATCGCGTTTATTAGGCTGCTAAGGTGCCACAAGTGTCCATGTGCAGGCCGATATACCTCCACCTACTGCATCGCTATAGCATGTGTGATAGTTAACTAATAAGACATTTTCTTGTTACCCAAAACAGATAACTTCCAACTAGGGATGCACAGATACCATTTTTTCGATATCGAGTACTGATATTTTTTTTTTACCCGTCGACCGAACCCCCCCGGAAACGCCGATACCAACTACCGATTATCAGGAAGTCAGGCGGTGGATCATGACCCATCACCTGGCTTCCTGATTACCCGTGAAGCCGGTGTTCTAGCGAAAGAACACTGGCTTCAGTCTTCCTGACCAATCGGAAAGCTGGGTCGCTTCCTGATTGGTTAGGAAGCCAGGCTGCCTACCAACATGACCCACCTCTCGGTTTTGCTGATTGGTCAGGAAGCCAGACTGCCTAGGAACAAATGAAGCCGGCTTCCTAGCCAATCAGGAGGCTGGGTGGCACGTAATGACCTGATTAGTTAGGAAGCCAGGCTGCCTAGCAACAAGTGAAGTCGGCTTCCTAGCCAATTAGGAAGCCGGGCGGCACGTCATGACCCGTCTCTCGGCTTGCTGATTGGCTAGGAAGCCGGCTTCACTTGTTCCTAGGCAGTCTGGCTTCATGACCAATCAGGAAGCCGGGCGGCGCGTAATGACCTGATTAGTTATGAAGCCAGGCTGCCTAGCAACAAGTGAGATATATATTGGATGAAAAGACCCGGCTTCTTAGCATTCCAGTTTTTTCAAAAGTGTTTAATAGGGTTGAGGTCAGGATACTATGCAGACCACACAAGTGCCTCCACACCAAACCATGTTTTTATGGAGCTAGCTGTATGCATGGGGCACAGGGAGCAGAAAAGAGCCTGCCCCAAAAACTTGACAAAAGATTTGAAACCACACACATGTTTAAAATACCTGTGTATGCTGTAATAGTATCCGGACCCTTCCCTGGAAACCCCTAAACTCAGTCATTTGAAGGAGCGTCCACATACTTTCAGCCATAAAGTGTTTGATGACCACAATACACCTGCCTTCCCCTGCTCAGCACCCTTGTGTGGTGATTTCTAGGGCTGCAACAACTAATCGACATAATCGATTATAATCGATTATTGAAAAAGTTGTCAACTTTTTCAATAATCGATTAATCGGCAGATTTCAGTTGCCTCAGTAGTCGGGCCCTCCGGACAACCCATTTTAAAAGTTGGCAAAACCAGGTAAGGTTATTTGAAGGCTCTGTGAATGAAATATAATTTTAACTTGCTAGTACAGGAGTTGGAACGTTCCCTTTACTGCACCACAAACTTAGAAACACTACAGACAAGTCTAGAGATCAACTACCTTGCATATGGAATTTCTGTAGGTGAAAAACTATTACTGCTTCACCAGAAACACTGGGCCCGCATTTCTGAAGGTCTGTAAATGTTTATGTTACAGCCTCCTGCTTGCTGAATCTCCAGGTATTCACCAGCAGTAGCAGCAACTGCCCCGTGCCGCTGTTCTTCCGTCTAGCTATTAATTGCTTCCAAGCTCCGCACCAGCACATGTAAAGTTACGGCCTTGATTTTACCTTCGACTCCCCACCGCCTTCTCTTTCTCAGGAATGTGAATTCAAGCACATATAGTGCGACCTGATACAAAGTTATAGAGTTAAATAAAAAATGGATACAGTTTAACTCTGGTTTCCAGCCAATGTTTTGGCATTCACTTTCCTGAGTCTGAAAAGGAAGGAAAGGAAAAGCCTTAACCCCATAGTTCTCCTTTAAGTGCTCCTCTAACCAAACTCTTTATGGATAGAGTTGGAAATGGTCAGTTTTGATTTTTGGTCCTCTTGGAAAGATTTCCCATCAATTCCTCTCCCAGAGGCACAACAGGAGCGGATAGCTCTCCACCCTGAGGGGAAATTCCAGACCATAAAAGCCATCTTCTTTGGAGGATTTCCTCTCGCATTGTTCTCCGGTGACCGTTTTTATTTAATGAACCCATCAGTTTCTTTCCCAGTGACGGTTTACCATGGAAAATAATGTGAATCTCCACAACAGGGCACAGGAGTAAATAACCTCGATCCAGAGCTGGAAGAAAATGTGTTGGCTAGAGGTGCACTTTGAAGGGCTGTTCCTTACAAACTTAGCGGGACGGCTCCTCTTTGGGCTTCCAGGGGTCATTGTGGATAGGAATAAAAGGGAAACATCCTGGTCAATGACAACAAGCAGCTTGGCTTTCCACCAAGTTCTCGCCAATCACTGCCATGATGATGTAAGCGGGAAGGCTCCTATTTGGCCTCCCAGGGTTCATTGTGGATAGGAGTATATGGGGAAACATGCCGGTAAATGACAACAAGTTGCTTGGCTTTCCACCAAGTTCTCACCAATCACTGCCATGATGGTGTAAGCTGAAGGGCTTCTATTTGGCCTTCCAGGGGTCTTTGTGGATAGGAATATGTGGGGAACATCCTGGTCAATGACAACAAGCTGCTTGGCTTTCCACCAAGTTCTCACCAATCACTGTCATGATGGTGGTGTGTACACTCCACCCAAAAAAACTTTTTCTGGAGCCAAAACTCTCTGATAGTTTGGCTTTCAGTAAACACAAATAATAGTTTCTGTGCTGTATTTTGTTTTGATTTTTTTTTTAGATAGTCCATGTAGTAAAAATAGGTCCAATTTTTGTTTTTTGCGCACAGAAAATATAGCTGATTGTATTTGGGATAATGCCGGACCCATCTCTCCTGGCTTATGGCTGTAATTCAGCACTGAGTCATTTAAGGACACATAATTGGCTCTTAGCTTTCAGCTGCTTGTCGGAGTGTTTAAGAGTCATCTGAGTGACTGGTGGCGTACGTAACCCCCCCCCCACGTCACAACCAGACCTGCAAGCACCTCTTTCTCCATTGACGAACTTTCTCTTTTTGTGTCGGATACCAAACAAACCTGGCGCCTTTCCTGACTCACCCGCGTCTGACTTGTCGTCGTCTCTGGAAAACTTTGACCTCTGTTGAACCTTCTACTATATACCAGAAGGGCTGAGGAAACCCAGACTTAAAGGGGCAATGCTGTCAAACCTGAAATGAAGATTATTTATTCATAGTAAGCCTATGTTGAGCACTATATGTTGGCTACTCCGGTTGCCGCCTCTTGTGAAAATTCTTCTTGTTTTCTGGCTTTCATGCTTATCCTCCAACTTCTGGACCTTCTGAATCATTGACCTGAATAAAGTATGTCTATCAGGAGTTCTGATTTGACTTGCTGCATGCTTGTTTCAAGTCCATAAATCAGTATGGAAGCCAGTGACTTGTTTCTTAAAGCAGGTCTAGGAGAGGTCCTCTGGGGCATGTACAGCTCATTGCACCCTTAAAACCAACAATATTTTGTTTAAATCGGCTAAACACATTCAGGATGCATCAAAGATGTGGTAGTTTTTTGGGGTGTTTTTTTTTTAAGCAGCCAAAGCCTGGCTAGAAAAGCCTGTCCCCTGCCAGCGTGCTGCATGGAAGGACCCTTGCTCATTGTGTGGAAGCAGAGGTCCGACATGCCCCCCCACTCAGGCCTATAGCCATGCAATCAGCAAAGTGTATTGTCCCTGACTGGTGAGTTCGTCTCTGAGGGGCATTTTGAATCTCTGCAGAGGGACTACTGCTTCTACACAGAGCAGTGGTCCATCTCTGAAGCATGACTGCAAGGCACAGGCTTTTCTTCCTTTTCTAGATAGCGGACGCTTTCTAAAGACTTTCCACATCTTTTTGCTTTAATGCATTTATATTATTTTGCTGATATTCACCGAAAGTTCAATTGGGCTTTAAAAACCCTCTGAAAGGAGAACTTTGAGGCGAGTGATTTCCACTCAGCCTCATAATCTGAGCCGACCTGTGGCAATAAAGCTGTCGCAGGTCAGCTCAATAGATCGGGAAGTGAGCGAACACATACCGTCGCTCGCTCACTTCTCGATCCATCCCTGCAGAGAGCTGTGACTGTAACTCATGGCTCGGTGCAGGGATTCCAACCTCCCTGCTCCGATCCTCCGGCGCTGACTGGCGGAAGGGGCGGGTACAGCTGGCTCTGCCTCTAGATAGGCAGAGCCAGCTGTCACTCCCGCAGCTGGGTGGATCCAGACAGCATTGTCGGGATCCGTTCCGGCTGCAGCGTCTCAGTATACCGCGAGCTGTAGCTGGCGGTATACTGAGCTTTGGGTGACGGGAGGACGCTAGTTTGTGTTCTCCCGTGACCCTCAGGAGGACTATGTGGAAAAGCCCTGACCCCATAGTTCTCTAATTTTAGCCTTCCCTACTGACATCCAAATGGGCAAAAGTTTTAGTGGTTTCTGGAAAATCACCATTTTTAATTTCATTCATCCCTAATTAAAATACTTTTTTTCAGTGGGGGATGGCAAATTATTGTTTACTGGGAGCTCTCTAATAGATGGCTGATAAAACAAGACTTGTGGTCTCCTCTGAATGACATTTGTTTGCCCTTGTGTTAACAGGAAATTGTCAGTCCCACTTGAAAGATGGAGGCCCCAGGGCACAGGAATACTTCCATTCTTACTCTCAAGAAGAAGAAAAGACTTCTGAGGACCAGGGGACAGACCCAAGTACAAGCTCCTCGCTGCATCTCGAGAGTAAGCACGTGTCTGATTTATTGTCTTGTGACATACCTGAATGCCGTTCAAGCAATGCCACTTATGGAAGTCACCTTGGTATCATGCATACCTACTGTAATCTATGAGAGCAACAGTAGGCCATACAGCATTGAACAGTGTAGAATATTCTTTGGTCACCATTTTCTTCATGAATTCCTCTCCTCCAGATGTTGTCTTAGCTGAATCAAACAATACAGAGGAACCCGCCCCCGAGGATCCAATGTCGGAGGAGATGCTGGCCCTCGTGGATGAGTTTGAAAACTCCTGGCCACTTGAAGCCTTTGAAGGTGCCCTGGAGCTCAAGGGCAGACGGATGGACCTCCAGGGAATACGAGTGCTGAAGAAAGGAGGTCAGGATGGCCAGTCGGGCTCCTGCTTTGGGGACTGCGATGATGATGATGAAGCTGAATGGGTAGGCACCTGTTTTTTATATGGCTGACATGAAATATAGAATAATGGAAATGTTTACTATATTGATGTGTTTTGATTATACATTTATATGTGGAGCATTTTACTAGTTTATTATAAATTCTTGCTGTATAAACAATCTAAATATAAGCTTAAAAACATTTCAGAAATCCTACATTTCTAGAATGGGACAGTTTGGAGGTTTCTATTGTTACAAATGCTGGACGCAATTTTATGCAGAACGTGCAGCGAGTCGCTAACATTAATATTTCGCAAGAGCACTTCCAGCCGCAATCCGTCCCTGCCTTATCCACACTTTAGTTCTACATGAAACATTACAAAGTATATGAGCTGCATCAGGACAGACAGGAGACTACTATCCCCCCTGGAAAGTCTTCCTTAATCTGGGCATGTGAAAATTAGCTACAAGTTGAATTTAAAAGAGAACTATGGGGTAAGTGTTTTTCCCCATAGTTCTCCTAAGGGTCACGGGAGGACATATACTAACCTCCTCCTGTGACCCAAAGCTCAGTATATCGTGCGCTACAGCTTGCGGTATACTGAAACCACCGCAGCTGGGATGGATCCTGATATTACTGTCGAGATCCACCCAGCTGCGTGATTGACAGCTGGCTCTGCTTATCTAGAGGCAGAGCCCGCTGTACCCGCCCCCGTCCGTTCCGCCAGTCAGCGCTGGAGGATCGGAGCGGGGAGGGAGGAATCGTTGCATGGAGCCGTGTGTGACAGTCACGGCTCTCTGCAGGGACATGATTGAGAATTGAGCGAGCGACGGTATGTGTTCGCTCACTTCTCGATCTATTGAGCTGACGTGTGACAGTCTCATTGTCACAGGTCGGCTAGAACTATGAGGCTGAGTGAAAATCACTCACCTCATAGTTCTCCTTTTAAAATCCATGTAAACCCTACAGATGAATTTCACTTTTTGTAACTTTTAATCAGTGTTCGTTTAAAAAAAAAGAATTTAATTTATATTTTCCATATATATATGTTCTATATATATATTTAATATTATAACATGTCTGTCCTTGGGTTTAGATACCTTTTATTTTGCAAAGTAAAAGTTATCTCTGTAAACTCAGTACACTCTGCTAGACATTTTCACACTTTGACTGTGAGGCGCAGCACACATCCCTTCCCATGTTTAATATTTTGCAGATTACATTCCAAGTCAAACGTCTTAAGAAACCCAAATCGGACGGCTCTAATATGGCTGACGAAGATGCCATTGATGGAGGAAGTGATAACTTGCAGGCCGCCTTGGAAATCAGTGGGCCAAAAATACCAGCTCCAGGTCCACAAGGTATGCAGTTCTGTACTGATTAAAGGTGCTAACATGTACAAGATTATTGGCGCCCAATCTAAACATTAAAAGCTGACGTTTATTTGCCCTTTTTTGTGCCTAACCTGGTTCCTGCTTTCCCCCCTCATCAGCATGCTAATGAAATGTTAAAATGAAAACCTTTATTTTCAATGTTAACCTTATTTTAAAACCTGCACTTTTTCTATGCGATGCATGCAGATCATGGCTGGTGGGAGGGGCCTGCAGGGTGCTGTACATAGATTCCTGAAAACATCACAGCACCCGG
Source organism: Nanorana parkeri (assembly GCF_000935625.1). NCBI lineage: Eukaryota > Metazoa > Chordata > Amphibia > Anura > Dicroglossidae > Nanorana > Nanorana parkeri. Next base: position 4,337,197 of record NW_017306278.1, read on the forward strand.
CCGCAGTACCCCTCTCAAGAAACCTCAGCTCAGATGCAAGCAGTGGGCTTGTTCTTGGGAGGAGTTTTGCTTTTTGGGAGACCTTTTGTAATTAGAATTGAATCCATTTTTTTTTGGCTCTTTTGCTTATCTTATACAGGCAGGCGACCCGATTATCGTAGTCTAGGATGGCCAAGTCCGGATGAGTGCCTGAAATTACGCCGCGTTGAATTGTCTACAGTGGCCAGTACGTGGCTGGCCGTATCAGCTAAAAATATAGAGTAAGTATCTCATTTTATCAGGTCTGTTATACCCTAGGTATACCCCAGGTCTGTTATACCCTAGGTATACCCCAGGTCTGTTATACCCTAGGTATACCCCAGGTCTGTTATACCCTAGGTATACCCCAGGTCTGTTATACCCTAGGTATACCCCAGGTCTATTATACCCTAGGTATACAGCAGGTCTGTTATACCCCAGGTCTATTATACCCTAGGTACATAAACTGGGACTTCAAACTTCAACTATGTGTTGTAGGGACTGTGGAGAAGAGATCAACTTTATACATGCTCTATGGAAGTTTAGATATAGGCAACAATTCTGGTTAAAAGTTTCAGGCCGCTTGCACCTTCAGGCCGCTTGCAAACAGGTGGTGTCCGTTCCGATCAGCAGGGGATCCAATCACGGGTCCCCTGCTGAATCAGAGCAGAATGGAACAGGTGTCACTTATGTGACATCCGTGTCTGTTCAGTTTTTTCCTCCATCTTTTAATGGAGGAAAAAACTGAACTAAGCGGACATATTAGGTCTATGGGCAGACAGATGTAAGCAACCGTGTGTTCGTTTACATCCAATTACCTCTGATCCATCACATTCAGGTCCACCAAAACATAAAGGAAGTGAAAGGAGGATGATACCTCTCACCTGGAAGAGGAAATCCTCCATCTCTGTGAGAATGGAAACAGTTTAGAAATACTGCCCTGCCGTTATATAAACTTACATAAGATTTCCCTTCACTTCCTATCTCTTAGACACAACAGGAAGGGAACAGCTATCCACAAGATTTCCCCTCTATTCCTGTTCTGGTGTCAACACAAAATTCTCAGTTGACAGTGACGTTTTAGTCCTGGAAGCAGTGGTCACCAGGGGACACAGAGTGGATGAATCTCCCTAGCAGAGAAACAGACAACCATTAAAACCTGATAGGTTCTTACTAGGGATGCATTGATACCAGTTTTTCGGTATCGGGTACAAGTACCGGTATTTATCTTTCGGTACCTGCCAGTACCGATTTCGGTACTTCCGCTAGCATGGAGTCGGCTTCTTGATTGCCTGTGAAGCTGGCTCCATTCTGCTTGGCCGGCTCGATTCTGATTGGAGGGAAGCCGGCTTCCCAGCCAATAAACATTGAGCCAGCCAAACGGCATGGAGCCGGCTTCCTGATTGGCTGGGAAGCCGGCTCCATTTTCCCTCTCGGCAAGGCCGGTCAGAGGAAATCTCCCTCTGACTGGAAGTTCCAGTATCGGAGCATTTGGGCGAGTATGAGTACTTGCCCAAATACTCGATATCGTCACCAATAGTAGTATCGGTGCCGGTGCATCCCTAGTTCTAACTTTCAGCACTCTATCCAAAACTTTTTAAAAAAATTTTGGTTTGAGATACACTTTAATGTGAATACAGAAAATTCTTAATATAATATAGAAAATGATTGCGTTGTGTGTTGTATTTCCATTGGCTTTAAAGGGCATGTTCTTCTCTCACTCTCTGATCTGTCTCTCAGTATTACAGAACATGTAGACTTTGCCGCTCCGCTGCAAGAACCAGGGGTGGAGCCTCTCTGTAATGCCAACATGGCATCCAGCATGCACACACTGGACCACCTGTACGGGGTAGCCAATAGAGCTGCCATACACTACACTGGGGAGGGTCAGCTGAAAGAGGTGAGTGCCATATCCACCCACACCAATTCCTAACTGCAATTTATATGCTTAGTGATGGAGAAGTATTCCAAGCAGATAGAAGGCAAAATAACCCATACATATATTTTGCTGAGACTCGTTCTTTCAATTGCCAAAGTGTTATTAAACCCTCCATGGAGACTATAAGATGTAGCAGCAAACCTTATATTCATGCTTCTTTTTGGATCCCTTTATGTGTGCAGCCTGTGTTTGCAACATAATGAGCTTTCTTTGTTAAAGGAGAACTATGGGGTCAGGGCTTTTCCCCATAGTTCTCCTTAGGGTAACGGGAGAACACAAACTAGCGTCCTCCCGTCACCCGAAGCTCAGTATACCGCGAACTACAGCTCGCGTTATACTGAGACGCCGCAGCGGATCCCAACATCGATGTCGAGATCCGCCCAGCTGCGTGAGTGACAGCTGGATCTGCCTATCTAGAGGCAGAGCCAGCTGTACCCGCCCCCTCCCCCGTCCGTTCCGCCAGTCAGCGCTGGTGGATCGGAGGGGGGAGGGGGGAATCCAGCCCCTCCCCTGTCACGGCAGAGAGCCGTGACACGATCGAGAAGTGAGCGAACACCGGCATGTGTTCGCTCACCTCCCGATCTACTGAGCCGACCTGTGACAGTCTCATTGTCACAGGTCGGCTAGAACTATAAGGTGAGTGAAAAGCACTCGCTTCATAGTTCTCCTTTAAGTAATCTCTGCCTATAAGGGTGACAGCATTGCCTAACAGGTTCTCCCTCCCTGATGTTTACTTTCCCTACTGCTTATTATTTTATCATTATGATGTATAAAGGCTTTATCCAGCTTATAGTTGGGTGAATGGCGTACGCATGACATTACAGCTGCTAGATGGCGCCCAGTAGCATAGGAAATTGCTGTGTCTCTCTAGCTCCAAATAGAAGCTTTAATACTGTGTAAATGGCGTTCACCCAGCTATATGCTGAGTGAAACCTTTATACGTAAGCCCCTATGTCTTGCGTTGTGCTTGGGTGCCATGCTTTGGGCACACATGTGCATTGTGGCCAGTGTGCAAGGATTAATGGGACATGTTGTCCCAACACATGAGATCTAAGTCACTTGCACAGTTCATGCTCGCCAACTAGAATTTTAGGTGAAGTTCAGCAGAGAGTGACACTTCGTGGAGATCTTTCAAAAGGAATTTAAGTATTTGAAGGGCATTACAGTAGGTAGGGAGGTGTGAGGTAAGTGGGTGGCACCACACACCTATAACTGATAAGACAAGCAAGGATATATATAGACATATCTGCTGTGTATTGACTATTTGACATGGCCTTTATATGTGCCCTAATAATATGTTTTTAGCTTGTTATAAAAAATAAAGAAGGTTTTATATTTACACTTCACACCTGTAATTGTATGTATTTAGTGGCACCTTGAAAAAACACGAGGCTAAATTGCAGCCAATCCTTGCTTGTCTTAAGTATTTGGAGGGGGTTTTTTTAACATGAAGCTAGAGGCACATCATGAATTTGCACTGGGTACCACTTCTTGACTTTGTTTATAATAACCTGATGACAAGTATAAAGTGCATATAACGGCAGCAACTCTCACCGCTCACTCTACTCCTGAATGCTGGGCTGTCCTGAACAGGCAAAGCTCCACCACGTTTAGCTAGTGTCGGGTGATAGGATTTTGTTTCCTAAATTTGCAAATATAAAGCCTCACTGCTGTATCAAGGCATCTGCAAAATGTGATCCCTAAATGTTAACCAGCGAAACTCCCAGCCTGGAACAGATATTTAGCAATGCACACAGTGAGCGCTAACATGCCCTGGAGACAGTCCCACCTGCCCTAAAGTTACAGCAACATACCCGAAGTCTTTCCTAAAGGCAGCTGAAGCCCCAGTGTGTGTCTGCACCAAATCCAGCAAAGCAAAAATCAAAGCAACTCAGATTCATTTATGACTAGCAAAAACAAAGGTGCACATAGGCACAGCAACCCACTAAACGATACACAAATCCCCCCCCCATACCTAAAATTTTGAAACCATTTAGGTTTTTTTGCTGACTAGCTGAAATTGCCCTGCCCACTAGTTGTACATTTTTCTGAGCAGCTGCAAATGTTTACTTAGTGATATATGCTATAGGGGCATAAGTGTATGACCATCACACCTATATGAGCTTGTTGGGACATAACATTCCAAAACAATACAGGAGAACTATGGGGTTAAGGCTTTTCCCTATAGTTCTCCTTAGGGTAACGGGGGGACACAAACTAGCGTCCTCCCATCACCCTAGGCTCAGTATACCGCGAGCTGCTGCTCGCGGTATACTGAGACGCCGCAGCTGAAGCGGATCCTGACAATTGTGCCGGGATCCGCCCAGCTGCGTGACTGACAGCTGGCTCTGCCTATCTAGAGGCAGAGCCAGCTGTACCCTCCCCCGTCCGTTCCGCCAGCCAGCGCTGGCGGATCGGAGCGGGGAATCCAGCCCCTCCCCTGTCACGGCAGAGAGCCGTGACAGGATTGAGAGGTGAGCGAGCGCCGGTATGTGTTCGCTCACCTCCCAATCTACTGAGCCGACCTGTGGCAGTCGGCTAGAACTATGACGTGAGTGAGAAGCACTCACCTCATAGTTCTCCTTTTAAATATGGAGTTGGCCCTCTTCCTTAAAGGCTTTGCACAAGATTTTGGAGAATGTCTTTGTGAATCTGTGTTCAATCAGCCAAAAGAGCATTCATGAGATCAGGTACTGATGTTGGATGAGAAGACCTGGGTCTTAATTCCAGTTCATCCTAAATATGTTCAGTAGGGTTTATTTCAGGGGTCTGTGCAGGCCACTCCAGTTCCTTCATGAGACCGTGTCTTTATGGAGCTGGCTCTGTGTACCTGGGCACTGTCTTCCTGGAAAAGGGCCTTCCCCAAACTGCTACCCAAGGTTGTAGGCACACAATGGTCTAAAATGTCTTTGTATGCCTTAGTATTAACAGTTCCCTTTACTGGAAATGCCTGAACTGAATTAATTGGGTGGCGGGGTTTCCTCATACTTTTGCCCATATCTTGCCTCTTAACTTTTTCTCTGCTGCATTCAGTACACCACAGAACCCTCCCTGGTCGAATGTTGATGCCATTTTGCGTTTCCCTCCAGGTGTTACAGAACCTCGGCAAGGACAAATACCCTCCACAGTCTTTAGAGCAAGTGGGAGCAAGAATAATGAAGATGCTGGAGAAGGTAAACATTCTTTTTGAAAAGTTATCACTTAGAGGGATTTTAATGTGCTTGCAGCTGTTATTTATTTATACTGGCGCGAGGTAATTTATACATCTGAGGTAAACAACTGTTTTATGATTTGCTTGTCGTTAATACCTAAGAGTGTCAGAGTTTTTGGGTTCCAGAGAGACCCAGGTGCTCCCTAGCGTCCTCCTGTCACGTTAGGCTCAGTATACCGCGAGCAGTAGCTCGCGGTATACTGAGACGTCGCAGTATACCGAGAGCTACTGCTCGCGGTATACTGAGACGCTGAAGCGGATCCTGACAATTATGCCGGGATCCGCCCAGCTGCGCGACTGACAGCTGGCTCTGCCTATCTAGAGGCAGAGCCAGCTGTACCCGCCCCCTCCCCCGTCCATTCCGCCAGTTAGCGCAGGAGGATCAGAGCGGGGAGGGGGAAATCCAGCCCCTCCCCTGTCATGGCAGAGAGCCGTGACAGGATCGAGAGGTGAGCGAACGCCGGTATGTGTTCGCTCACCTCCCGATCTACTGAGCCGACCTGTGACAGTCTCATTGTCACAGGTCGGCTAGAACTATGAGGTGAGTGAAAAGCACTCGCCTCATAGTTCTCCTTTAAACATAACATATGTATTGTTACTGTAACAAGCTACAATATGCTTTCCTTTTTCCTTACTTTTATCATTTGTTTGTGTTCAAACTCTGTAGAATCAGACATCGTGGGTTTTATCCAGCATGGCTGCTTTGTACTGGAGAGTAAGAGGTCAAGGAAAAAAAGCCATAGACTGCTTACGCCAAGCTTTGCACTACGCCCCTCATCACATGAAGGTCAGTATTTGTCCATTTCAAGTTTTTTTTTTTTTTATAGACAGGGATTCAGGTTTGTTTACAAGAAACGTACATTCCACCTGGTACACCACATGAAGATGATGTAATGATAGAAAACCTAAGAGCTGGCACCAATCAGGGTTTGTGCATATTTCCAGCCTTAGTGCCCAGTGAACTCTCCTTTTTAATTTAGCTAAACATATTCCTTCTATATCAAAACAAAAGATGTATAAGTCTTACAGTTTATCTGTAAAGTAGCCACATCAGGAGTGGAAGAGTATGTTCCCAGCCTGTATGCTGTAGAAAGGACTTCTTCTATCTGTATATGTGGATGCAGCAGTCTTTCTGCAGCGGTCCAATATTCCCTCCAGTGATTCGCAGCTACAGCTCTGCAAACAGAAATGCGTATACTCTATGATGATTGCAGAGATCTTGTTATCATACAGTGGGGGACGTGTTGCATTCTAGCTCATTCTAAAGTGTGGCTCTAAAAATGATTGTTAATCTCACATACTTGTCTTTTTCAGGATGTACCCCTCATCAGCCTAGCAAACATCTTTCATAATGCCAAACTATGGAACGACGCCATCATTGTTGCTACAATGGCGGTAGAAATCGCTCCCCATTTTGTGGTGAATCACTTCACACTGGCTAATGTATATGTAGCAATGGTAAGTACAGCCATTGCAGAGTACAGCATCTACAACCTATCCTTTGTTTCTTGTAGGGATGGTGATAAAGATCTTTCTCGTCTATTAAAGTGACATTAAACCCTCAGATTCTTTAACATAAACCAATACTGTAATGTGCGCCTTACTGTAATCCGTGGTAGTTTCCCTTCTCTTTGCTGCTCTTCCTTTTAAATCCTCATGTCTTCTCATGCTGGGGGAGAACTTCCATTTGCAGTTGAGTGCCTCTTCCTGTAGTGCTGGCTCAGGTTACAAGCCTATACAAACCTACACACAGACACCATATATCCATTCCAGAGACAAGGCAGTCTGCTGCAAAACAGAAGTTCTGCCCAGCATGAGAAGAGAGAAGGATTTAAAAGGAAGAGCAGCAAAGAGAAGGGAAACTACCACGGATTACAGTAAGGTGCACATTACAGTATTGTTTTATGTTAAAAAATCTGAGGGTTTAATGTCACTTTAAGGGACAGAGGAATTCTTTAAGTTATATTGCTGCCTGCAGAAGGATTGGAGACTGGCAAACAAAAGCAACTGTTGGCCAACCCAGGATAACCCCTTCCAAAACCAGCATGGCTCAGTTTTTCTTCTTGATGTCTTTTCTACAGCTCTACGGTGTTAAGAGGAGCTTATTTCTCTCCCGTTCATTGAAGGACACAGGGAACAGATCGGAGATCATGTACTGTAGGGTAATATCGCCACCTGCAGGAGAAGGACGCTAGGCACAAAAAAACTAAAGACCAATTACAGCCTAGGGGCGGCCCCTGCCGGTGGCCAAACCCCCCAATTAGTTTGAGGGTATTTTTTTGTTTAGTTGGGTTTGTTGTTTCTGTTGGCCCACCCCTCTTTTTTGGTACTGCTCTGTGACGTCCCTACAGTACATGATCGCAAGCCTGTGTCACGACGGATTTACCAAATTAAAGGAGACCATTTCAGCTGCTTTTGTTGCAATGCACACCACTCTTAAGGTGCCCATACACTGTACGATTATCGTACGAGAATCGCGGGAAATCCCGCGATCGTACGATAATCGCAAAGTGTAAAAGAAGAACTATTAGGGCTCCCCATAGTTCTCAGGGTAACGGGAGGACACAAACTAGCGTCCTCCCGTCACCTTAGGCTCAGTATACCGCGAGCTGTAGCTCGCGATATACTGAGACGCCGCAGTGCGGTATACTGAGACGCGGAAGCGGATCCTGACAATTGTGCCGGGATCCGCCCAGCTGCGTGACTGACAGCTGGCTCTGCCTATCTAGAGGCAGAGCCAGCTGTACCCTCCCCCGTCGGTTCCGCTGGCGGATCGGGGGGAGGGAAATCCAGCCCCTCCCCTGTCACGGCAGAGAGCCGTGACAGGATCGAGAGGTGAGCGAACGCCGGTATGTGTTCCCTCACCTGATTTACTGAGCCGACCTGTGACAGTCTCATTGTCACAGGTCGGCTAGAACTATGAGGTGAGTGAAAAGCACTCACCTCATAGTTCTCCTTTAAAACCAGAGGATCGGCCTGTTGCTTCTACCATTGCTGTCTGTTGTCTTGGGTTATTTAAAACTTCTAAGACTGTTAAGACTTTCCCTTTATAGCTGCTTTTCAACGACTTCTCTATGGAGATGGGAAACATCCCGATAAGCTGTTTGCTCCTCTGAACACTTATTAGCCTTGTATGCTTTCGGTGAGAATTTTGTACAGATATGGACCATCACCAATGTGGATCCCACAGTGTCCCACCTTACTTACCATTCCAGTTGTGCATTCACCTGTCTTTAAGTCCCAACCAATAAGCGTTTGGAAGCCATTTCTAGAGCCCTCTTCTTGCTTGCAGGTCCTGCCCTTGACCCAGTTTGGATATGACCTTACTTTGTCAAACTGTGTCTGGCTGGTTCAAATTTCTTAGAGTTCTGACCACTCCTGAGGGGGATCCTTTGCTTATGGAACATGTAGAACAGATGGCTGTAGATTTAAATTTTAGTTGTGACAGAACGCCCATCTTATTTCTCGCATGTGTTTCATATCAGTTCATATGCGTGGGCCACTTTGTCTCCGTAGTCCAGCTCAGAACAGGCTTTAATACCAAGCATGCTGGTAGTAAGGGAGGTTATCCTGGACTGGGCTAACATTTTTCCCAAGTCATCTTCTAGGGCAGCACCTGAGAGATAGGACAGTTTTTGGTTTTTTTTCCATTGTCCAATCCTCCTGTAGGCTGCAGCATAATCCGAAAGTTAACCTCTTGCCGTCCGCCCGTAGTAGAAAAACGGACGGACGGCACTGCTGCATTGGCGGGTTGCCGTCGCAAGACGGCATTACCCGTGTCCCTCAGTGGACTCAAAGAAAATGATTTTATAGTGAGTACAAAAATCCTATTTTTTTTCTACACTTTCAGGGTCTTTAAAGAGATAAAAGATGTGATTTGTGCAAATGCACTGCCTATGTTTTTAATTTTATTTTACACTGGCACACACTTCATGGGACTTGCTGCTTTGCCCGGCATACTTTGTATTCATTACTATATTTCATGTGTTGGATTTGCCTTTTTAAGTATCCATTTCTATATCTTACAAGTTCAGGACCCGTACTGAACAGATATGACTGCCATCATGGTTTTACCGTTGTGTGTCTAGGTAGAGGCGTATATATAAAAAGCTGTTAAAATACAAAATTATAGAAGAGACAATGGGGGGAATTTATCAAAACTGAAGCAGATGGAATCTGGAGCAGTTGCCCGTGGCAACACATCAGCTTCTCTCTTCAGTTGGCTCAGAGATTTGAAAATGAGAGAGAGAAGCTGATTGGTTGCAGTGCAAATCTGCGTCACATTTTGTCTGCTCCAGTTTTGATTAATTCCCCCCCCAATATATTGCAAATGGAAACATTTTGCTGTCTGAATAAAAATAAAAAAGCCGCAAAGTCTGTACATTTAACACTTACCGGGCACATTCTGTTTTTTACACCTCTAGGAGGAGTTCGAGAAGGCGATGCATTGGTACGAGTCTACTTTGGAACTGCAGCCAGAATTTGCCCCAGCGAAGGACAGAATTCGTGCCATACAGTGTCACCTGCTAATGAAGAAGGGGAGGCGCGCTCCTTAACCCCTTCACTACACTTATTTAACCCATACCTTTTTTTTTTTAAATGTTATTTTACCAAACAGTTAGCGTTTTACCTTTTGGCGGGAATCTGTCCGCCTTGGGAGGGAAAAAAGGTTAAAATTGCTGCTTGTTATCTGACACGGGGGAAAAACATGGGTTGCTGATCAAAAATAAGCTAATTAGTATGCGGGGTGGGGGTGGGGAGGGGTAACTGGAAGAGGACTTGGTGGAGAACAAGAGGGACTGCCAGATATTTTCTCGTTAGCACTTTTGTTTTGGTCATCAAGGGTTCATCGTACCCCATCAATCACTTGTATAGTTTTCCTTAATTCCCGTTGAGATTTTCAATTCAAAAACGGTTATTTCTCGGTGCAAAAGAACCCGACTCCACATATTGAGCTTGATCAGGAATTTTTCTCTCCCGTTCATTGAAGGACACAGGGAACAGATCGTAGATCATGTACCGTAGTTTTTTGCCTAGCGTCCTTCTCCTGCAGGTGGCGATATATCCTACGGTACATGATCTACGCTCTGTTCCCTGTGTCCTTCAATGAACTGAGAGAAAAGGATTTTACGGTGAGTACAAAAATCCTATCTTTTCCCCCAAAATCATAATGGTCTTACTGGTCCAGGTGTACCGGTCAAGATATCATCTCATGTCTACTATTTAAATGGCGATACAAAATTTGGTTTCAACCCCTGAAGAATGCGGATTGCACAAGTACAAAATACATCCTCTACAACTGCACGCAGGAAGCAAAACAGCTGCCTAAGAAGCTTCTGATGGAAGCTTTTTAGGGGTCTCGGGCTGAAGGTTTGTTAACGGAAAGTTACACTTTCTTTAAAGCTTAACTCTAGACTTTTTTCTTTTCTTTTTGCATTTTTTTGTTACATATAGTTGGAAAGGGGGACAGTTTTTCCTCAGGCTTCTGTATGTGACCCGTTGGGTGATCTTCCTTCGCTTCCTGTCCCTGTGAGAATCGGGGGTTGTAGTTGTCACTGGGACAGGAAGGCACGGACAGCAATAGAAGCTTTGTCAGAAATTCTATCCCTTCCCACTCTACTAGGAGTGAGCGTAGCCTCACAGAGACAGACAATGTGTTATTCGCAGGATCACCAGATGAAAAAAAAGCAATGCAGCCACCAGGTCTAAGGATGGGTAAGCTGCCATTTAACGACCATTGCCCTCTTAAAAGTCAGCTTAAGCCCTTATTCACACCAGAAACGGCCGGCACCTACAGCTCCGTGCTGCGAGCATGGCCGTATCGGGCAGCTCCCAGGAAGGACAGGTGCTGTGTGCGATTAGTACGCAGCCCCCGTCCTTCTATATGGGAGTACGCCGCCCTGCGCTCACCCGCCCTGCATGTCCATACGCAGACAGGATCCATCCTGTCAGCGTACGAATACGCTCACCCGCCCTGCATGTCCATACGCAGACAGGATGGATCCTGTCTGCTTCCGAGCCAGGAAACACGGGACCACACGGACCTGCATTTGGGGTAAGTGTAGGGCAATGTACGGCCGTGTACTCCCATAGAGAAGGACAGGGGCTGCGTACTAATCACACACAGCACCTGTCCTTCCCAGAAGCTACCCAATACGGCCGTGCACGCAGCACAGAGCTGTACATGCCGGCCGTTTCTAGTGTGAATGAGGGCTAATGCAGCCACTGCATCTAAGGACTGGTAAGCTGCAATATATAACATTTTTGTTTTCGGGTTATAATACACTTTTAATTGCACCATGTAAATGTAACGCATATCTGCTTTTGCTAGAGGAGCCACCAAAGGGGACTGAACATATCTAAAAATTCACCACCCTCATCCAGGAAGCTGGACTGCAGTCTGCAGAGAAATTGACCATTTTTTTTATATCTGGCATTTGCCTTCAAAAGTTTAATATTTCAGCATTTCCTTGAATAAGAGAACGATTCGTTAGTTTTTGTTTTCTCTTCATAATGGTTGCAGGTTGCATAGGCTTTTGTTACGAGTTTCAGGTTTGTGAGTGATAAGTTTTGTAGATTAATGCCAGACTGCAGACGCACCATATAGACCTGCAGAGGTCCTGTAAGGCAATTTAGTGTTTTTTTTTCTCATCTGTTTGCCGTGCTTCCAAGGGGGGGGTGAATCGAGTAATACAAATATCTGAGATTATTGTAGAAAAAATACACTTATTTATGTTATGCCCCCCCCTCTCCCTGCGTGAGCTGCCAATGTCAAATGTTGGCATTATTCATTACCTTCTGTGACAGCCTTGGGGTGACCTAAGCAAAGAGCAGTGATGTACCAGAACCTACAGCAACCAATTAGATTCCATTGCACTGCAGTGAACTTATTTTCTGATTGGCTGTTGCAGGTAATGTAAACGCACTTCTGCTGGTTCCATACAGATCCCCAACTGAAAGCCATACCCTACTTGTGCTGCTGTTACAGGGACAGGAAGTGAAGGGAGATCTCCCCAATGGTGCCACAAACAGTCATAAACACTTGACTGAAGTATTTTTTTTGCCCAAGTGAAAAAAAAAAAAGAGGGCTGAATTAGGGTTCTAATAGCGAAAATGCAATTGTAAGTATGATTGTCCTTTCAGCCTGACCCATCATCTCCTGCCCAACCCAATCCAAAGCTGGCACTCGCAGTTCGAGGTGTAGGTTTGTGCTTGTGCAATCTACGTGACATGGGACCGTTTATGTGGTTTTTTTTTAGGTGGTGTGCCTATTTAACTCAAGAGAGCTGAGTATATCATTTGTTAATGGAAATGAAGTTTAAAAGAGGATCCGCAGAGCAAACTAAACCCTTTCCACTTACATACATCTTGCCTTACTTCTAAGGCATGTCCCAAGTGCTGTGCGATTTCTCATCCCGTACCTGAAATGTGCAACAACCACTTGTCTCCATCCGAAGCAGTTTAAACAGAGCGTTGTCACCCTAAAACAGGAACCACCTGAACAAGGACCTTCAGGTAATATTTATTGAAAGCTGCAGATTTAAAATGATTGAAAATTACTTTTAAGATCTGTTAAAGTGGTTCTAAACCCTCCGTTTTTTTGCCTATATCTCCTTCTAGTAAGCAGTTAACAAAAAACATTTAACAGCGGTTTACACTTACCTTGTTTTCGCCGCGCTCCCGCCCGAGAATCCGAAACTGTTCGGGCGGCAGCAAAGCATCTTGGGGCGGGCGCATGCGCAGTTCGGATTTTTGGCCGGGAAACGAGCAGAGACGCAAGGTAAGTCTATGGACGCGTGCACCCGCGGGATCGGAAGTGCCTGCAAGCAGAGAGGAGTCAGCGCTGGATCGGAGATCCGCCGCACCGCTGGAGGGACAGATGAAAACATCAGGAAAGAAGAGGAAGATCATATTAAGAGACATCATTTAAGGTAAGTGCTGACATTAACATGGGGGGGTTATCCTTTAATGTCACTTTAAAGCTGATCTGCCTGTATTACATAGAGAGGCAAAAAGACCAACTGATGACATCACTGGGTCTAAAAAAAAAAGAAAATGGGTTTTATTTATAGATGGGGGGAGGGGGGGCGGGCTGGGAAGGCAAAATAATAAGCAAAACGTGGGGCACCAACAAGTACATCAATGTGTAGCCAATGTAGAGCAATAGGTATGAGCACCCTGCCTCCAAGTCTATAGACTCCAGAGATCTAATAAGTTTCAGGTATGTATGGCAGGGCACTCCCCTAACAACCATAAGGGACCAAGGCTTCACGTAGCCCTTAGCTGACCCGTGGAAGTCGAAGTATCCAATCCATAATATCTCATAGAACCTTTAACATGATAATGTGATTTCAAAAGTCATTTGACATATTTTTAAATCTGCAGCGTTCATGAAAATAATCCCTGGCGATCCAGCCAATGATGGTCCTTGTTCATGGTACTTCCCTTTATAGGGTGACAACACTCTGTCCCTGTCTCCCAATTGTGCTCCTGCATTGTCACCCTGTCAAAACGAACATTTGACGGAGAGTACAAGTGGAGTTACGCAGGCATGGACCACTGTTGCCAACCATCAGGAAATCCGCCCTGAGAAATGCTATGCAGCCATGGCTGGATCGTATGTAGACAGGAAGAGGCTGCAGGAGATCAGCAGCATTGAGGTGCAAGAAAGGATGAAAAAAGGGGGGTAAGGAGTATTTTTTAAATGTTAATACTTTATATAACGCGGTGCTTTTGCAAACTAATTGCTATTCAGTAAGTTTACTTTAATGAGCATAGGATGAATAGCCGAATTAGTAAGTGGAAACAGTTTAGCTTTTTCCCCGGAGTTCCTCCTATTGTGTACAAGCTTAGTGGGTCAATTTCTGTTTGCACCGGTAAATAAGAGAACCTGTGATTTCTTTTGGGGTTTTTTTCTTAGTGGTCGTGATGAGGCCTCAAGATTTTCCTCTTTTAATAAAAATGATTTATTTTTATTGCGATGTTCTGATCCATTTTCCAATCATTGAAAGTGCTGAAGTCCTACGTGCTGTATCCTCCCGTCGTTCTCTTGCTGTGAAACAGCCTTGCAATAATTTACCCGGGTTCATGGTATCTCGGCAGTCAAATCTGTACAGGGCACATGCTTATTCCAATAAAACTGTTCAGTATGTTCTCCTTGTGTGATTGTGAAATGACGGTGAAACAGCAAATCACAGTTCAAAGGGATTCTGTGTGTTGGGTAGATTTACACTTTACGGCCAAATGATCTGGCCATCGCACGTACATGAGCTTGTTGGTCTTCCAGTTCCAGGACCATGGCCATTAATATGGCGGTTCCCCTTTCTTTGTGGCTATATTGGCTTTCCGCATGTTATAGAGCCTTGGTTCTCAACTGGTGGGTCCTGACCCAGAAGTGGGTCGCCGCATGCCTTGCACTTTTCTAGGTGAGAGGCTCCTCTGCCTCCCCCTAGCGCAGCACTGGTAGTTCTCACACCAAGCAGCCATTCACAATATGCTGCAAGGGAGCTGTACAAGCAATTAGAGCTGCAGCTAACGATTATTTTCAAAATCGATTAGTTAGCCGATTATTAAGTTCGGTTAATCGGATAAACAATAAAATAACGTTTAAAAAATGGCTCCAGTGATAGGACTACTAGTTTGTATTGAGGTTGTAGTCCATCACAGGAGCAAGCTTGGAGCGGTGGAAGTAAAAAAGAAAAAAAGTGTGGTGTGCAATATAGTGAAATGGAAAGTGTAAAATTATACAGCAATGAATGCAGAATGGCACCGGCTATAGAGGGCTACAAAACCCAGCAATAGTACATTATACAGCACAATGCAGAATACCACCAGCTATAGAGGAATACAACAAATCCCACAAAATAGTACATTATAGCTGGCGGCATTCTGCATTGCGCTGTATAATGTACTATTGCTGGGTTTTGTAGTCCTCTATAGCAGCACATATAGATGGAGCTCCGCCACAGCACGGCAGCCCACCCTGGACCCCAGGCTGAGGATCCACTCCAGTTCTTTTGAGGTAGGGAGACTGGGTGGATCTTATATTATTTTTGTGTGTGTGTGAGATAATGTCTGTGAGTGTGTGGGATTGTGGTTGTGTATGTATGTCAGTGTTTTTGAGGGTCTGTTCACACTAGTACAGTGCGTTAATCGCATAGTACCGTGCGATTAACGCACTGTACCACACAATCGCACCTACCGTGCATTCTGGTGTGGGAGGTGTGTTGCCATTCATTTGAATGGTACCCCAAATGCAGCTCCCACCCACAGTTCGTACGTCTGCACCGGAACCAGCAGTACCCTAATACTGTGCATTCCATTGCAGACTTGGGTCCCGATTTAATGACCAAGGACAAATGTGGGTCCTGTGATTACACAGGTTGAGAACCACTGGTATAGACTATGCCTAATTTGTACCCATTCCACCAAAAGTGCATTCATGAGGTCGGGTACTGATCAGCATTCCGATTTATTCCAAAGCTGTTCAGTAGGGTTGAGGTCAGGGCTTAGTGAAGGCCACTTGGGTTCCTCCACACCAAACTCATCGTACCATGTCTTTATGGAGCTGGCTTTGTACACAGGGTCGCACAATCATGGTGGTGCAGAAAAGGAACTTCACCAAACTGTGGCCACAAGGTTGGAATTGTACAACTGTGGAGAATGTCTGTAGCTGTAAAGGAGAACTCCGGGGTTTTATTTTAATCCAGAGGCCAGTATTACCGAGAAAGAAACAGCTTTTGCTGTAGTACTCGCCTTCAATACACCGTTTCCTGCAGTAAGTCCTCTCCACCATTGGATGTTCCCATTGACAACTAGGTTACTTGTTCCTGACTTTGTGTTGAATGACAGCCAGCATCAATCAACCCACTTCCTCTGAACCCAGGCTACCATTCACACACCCATTGGGGGGGGGGGGGGTCGTCATCATGCCAGCCTTAGCATAGACTACTATTGCCCTGCATAGTGCTTACAGGTCATTACATGAGTGCCAATCTTGGAGCAAGGACCGGCCATTGGCAGAGAAAGGACCTGTGATGTCACTCTACAGGACACAGTGGTTGGGTAGAGATTAGTGAGAAGAACCACAGCATAGGGCTCAGAAGATTGACTCTGCTGGGCGTGTTTTCTGCAAAAACCTCAGGGGGTGATTCCTCTTCACTGAAGTGGTGTTCTTTGGCACAGGCTGAGGAAGGGGTAAAGCTGGCCATACACCAATAGTAACGTATAACACAGGCTGAGGAAGGGGTAAAGCTGGCCATACACCAATAGTAACATATAACACAGGCTGAGGAAGGGGTAAAGCTGGCCATACACCAATAGTAACATATAATATTAACAGCCCGCAGGTTGAACGAAGACTATAATACAGGTTTCTCCATCAGCGCTTACGAGCGTTGATCAAGGAATCTCCCGTTGTCGGCTCATTGGCTGCCGGCTCCTCATTCGAAGATTTTCCGACCGCCCACTTTAATCAGCTGATCGAGAGATGTCGGCTGAAAGGGTTCCCACAGCAGCACACACTGTGCATTTTTTTAAATGGTGTATGGGCAGCTTCAGTATGTCATTTCTTCTTTGCAGGGACATCTGTTCCCAGGAGTTTAAAGCAGCGAAATATATTCCAGACAGTGGCGTGACAATCGGCATAGCGACCCAGGCGGCCGCTATGGGGCCCGGGGTACAGGGGGGCATGGCCAGGACATTCCTGATGCCCTGCGGGCCGCCTGGGTCGCTATGACATCTCACGCTGCTGGCTGTCACTGGCGGCTGTGAAGAGAAATGTGCAGCGGCACAATTCTCTTCAAAGCCGCTGCTGAGTCAGCGAGAGTCAGAAGCGGCGGTGAAGCAGACTGGAGGGGGAGCCTGGCGACAGGCAAAGGAGGCGGGGCTCATTACCAACGGTGGAGGAAGAGGAGACGGACAAGTAAGGAGTGTGACCAGCCCACCTGAGAGTGACCCAGTAGAGCCCACCTTAGAGAGTCTATGGTGGGCTCTGCAGGGTCACCCTCAGGTGGGCTGTGTGGGATCTCAATTGGGCTCTGCAAGGGGTGTAACTAGAGATCAAAGGGGCCCCATAAAAAATTTTGCTATGGGGCCCTGTGATTTCTAGTTACGCCCCTGATTCCAGATGAATCAAAACAAATGGGTCTCAAAGTCTTAGTTTTTCTATGGAAAGTAGATACGCCTGTCCCCATGCTGCAGAGTAAGTCCCTTGCTTTTTGTGTGGAAGCAGGGGTCTCTATGCAGAGGTCTGACAAACCCTCTGCTGAGCCAGATCTGTAACCCTTTGTTCTACATGGATCATAAGCCTTGCCGATTGGAGAGCTTTAATGTAATATGGCTAATGAGGGATCATTTTTGGCACAGGAACAGGTCAGGGATTGTTGAAAAGAAAGGTTCTGCACCCGTCAAGAGCCATTTAAACATCATTGCACTCTTCAAAACCAACCTAATTTCACCTTCCCGACTTTAATGCATTTTGCCAAAGAAAAGGCAAAGGGTTCACAGGAAGGGGTTGCATGAAGCTAGCCATTACTCAATGCAGAAGTGGGCCATGATGAGCGGTGGAGGAGGACTCGGAGGGCATAAGTCGGTTTTAAAAATTGTGTTCTTTTGAATAGGAAGTTAAAAAGCAAAACAGAGTTCTGCTTTAGGTCAGCTTGTTATATTGCACGGGTAACGCAATTGAGGATGGTTCTCAAGGAAGAAATATGGAACTATGGTTTTATTGAATATGGCGCTGATCCGATAAAGAGCGGGGGGGTGCTGGCCTTACCAGGTCCACAAAATTGGGATACAATTTGTGGCAGATTAATAAACTGGAAGGAAAAACGTCTTCCTTTATTCCTGACCCGCGCTAGACAAATGGCCGCTGGAGCCGATTAGTTGTCACAGGGAACAGACTCTCCTTCTCTGTGCACATTTCAGCTTCCTATGTTCTCAGGTTTGTTTGCAGCAGAGGGGGAGCTGCGGTTCCGCAGTTTCTTTCCTGCAGAGGGCAGGCCGGCCCTTCGTATAGTCGTGGCTCTGTATTATTCCCTCGGGTGGGATACCCTCTCAGTGTTTGCATTTTCTGTGGATAAAAATAGCTTTCACATTGTGTGAGGTGAGCGGACTAGTTAAGTGTACGCTGATGAGAAGTGACCAGCAACCATGGCTTTTACCTGAGGTCCTTTCATTCAAAGTAGACGTGGGTATACCGCGCCTGGATCATTAATATCGGGCGCAGGGTTGCGTGCAGTGTACATCATTTTTTGTGCTTTTATATTATGGCACGGGTTTTTTTCGGCAAATGCTATCAATGGTGGGATTATAGTTTATGATTTGGGTTAACGTGACCCTTTCCTTGGGCCCAGGCAAGGCGAAGTGAAAGGGTCACCACACCCCCCACCTTCCCAGTTGCTTACTTGTCTATTGCTCTCAGGCTGACCCTGCGGGTATGGGTGAGCATGTGACTCAGTCCTCTCCCATGTGACTCAGTCCTCTCCCATGTGACTCAGTCCTCTCCCATGTGACAGCGCTTGTTCCTTGTGATAGGTCAAGTGCTGTCACATGGAAATGCATAAAGAGCACATAGCTCTGTCATAACAAGTCCATGTGGAGCTCATCCAAGACTCTTACCTAGCAGTTGAGTGGACTCGGGGAAAGGTGACTACATGCTCCTAAGAGGAGAAGTTAGGTGTCCCTTTTACTTTACCGTGCATGGACAAAGCAGAGTCACTTCAAGGTCTGTGGTTTGATATTACGTTGAGGGTATAATGGCGGAGATGCCAGCTGGGTTGAAGTTGAGGTGGATCTATGGGGACAGAAATATAGCAGTTTCCATTGCGGATTCCTATTTGGAAGGTATAGGCTATGGGGCTGACCTTCTGATCCAATGACTTCACTGCTTTGTGAGTTGCTGACCTGGAACAAGGATGCTGCCAGTAAAATCCGAATACTCGGATGGCAGCTTCCCTATTGCTATCCTTATATTTATATTTATGAATTTAAAAGCTCACATTGGTTACAATGGAAACTAAAACTCTGAAATGCATACAAGGAACACCGTCCATCCGCTCAGGGCTTCCCCTTTCCATCCAGGTACAGCAGTAATAAGGAGCCGGTGACTGTGACGCTGGGAGCACATCTGACATTATAAGTGCCCATCCTCTGAAAGGGAGCAGGTGACACGCACTGGGAGCACACCTGACATGTGGCCGCCCTCTGACAGGGAGCAGGTGACACGCACTGGGAGCACACCTGACATGTGGCCGCCCTCTGGCAGGGGTCATGTGAATGGCATCGGGCGCACACCTGACATATGGCTGCCAGCTGACAGGGGTCATGTGAATGGCATCGGGAGCACACCTGACATGTGGTCGCCCTCTGGCAGGGGTCTTGTGAATGGCATCGGGCGCACACCTGACATGTGGCCGCCATCTGACAGGGGTCATGTGAATGGCATCGGGCGCACACCTGACATGTGGCCGCCCTCTGACAGGGAGCAGGTGACTAGCACTGGGAGCACACCTGACATGTGGCCGCCCTCTGACAGGGGTAATTTGAATGGCATCGGGCGCACACCTGACATGTGTGGCCGCCCTCTGACAGGGGTCATGTGAATGGCATCGGGCGCACACCTGACATATGTGGCTGCCCTCTGACAGGGGTCATGTGAATGGCACCGGGCGCACACCTGACATGTGGCCGCCCTCTGACAGGGGTCATGTGAATGGCACCTGGCACACACCTGACATATGTGGCTGCCTTCTGACAGGGGTCATGTGAATAGCATAGGCACACACCTGACATATGTGGCTGCCCTCTGACAAGGGTCATGTGAATGGCATCGGGCACACGTGACACATGGGGGTAAGGTGAGAAACCTCAGCCTTGTGTAAGCGCCAAATCACTTACTTGAGGAAATCTTTCCATAGGAACATAAGTTCTGGTGACAACTGTCTAAGGCAGGAATTCCCTTTATTTTAAGGGGGCTGTCTCTCATTTCCTGTTGTATCTCCAAAACAGGAAGTAAAGAGAAATCTCTCAGCAGGCTATAGATATAAAAAAACATTCTCTATTGTACCCAATGAGGAAACCTTCCCGTAGGTCCTGTTTACAACTGGTTAAGGTGGGGATTCCTCTTAGTTTAGGGGGGTTTCTCCCATTTCCTGTTGTTTCCTCAAGACAGAAAGTGAAGGTGAAATCTCCTCAGCAGGCTATAAAAAGCAAAACATTAACCATAATCTAATCTATACAAAGGGGAAACCTTCCCTGAGGGACACACTTGCTCGAGTTGTGGGGTTTCTCCTATGTCCTGTTGGGTCCCCAGGACAGGATTTTCCTTAATTTCCTGTTGGGTCTTCAGAACAGGAAATTAAGGGAAAGCTCTCCCGGCAGGCAAAATATTACCCCTCCATTTTCCAAAACAGGGGGGAAAAAAAAGCTTTTGGCTGTAGATACACTTTACCAATATCAGAGAGAAGTGAGACCCCGAAACTTGCTATGCTGACTGGCACAAGAATGGATAGTAACAATTCACCTCTTTGTACCTCAACCGTGCACAAGGCCGTCATCCCGGAGTTTGTCTTCACCTGAAGCTCTTAGAATATGTTCAATCTCCGCGCCTGTCCTGATGTCCCCCCCGCCCGGCCGCAGCTGACCACAAACACCAGTGATCAAAGTCACAGAAATACATTGATTATTAGCAATACATTGATAATTTGCCATGTGAAAGTGGCTCTAGGAACACATTCAGCCTTTTCTTTCAGCACTCTATATAGTTAACTAGAACCAACTCCTGCGGAAGATTATTCCCCATTTTCACAGCTCTTACAGTCAAGAACCCTCGCTGTATATAGAGGTCAGTGGCTATGCTTGCCTTTCTGACCATATTTAGAGTGTAATATGAAACATGGTCAGATTGCAGACCATCTGATTGACGCCTGCTGGTGGCCATCTTGATGGTGGACAACGGCAGAGAGAGGAGGAGGTGTTCACCCGGCGGGATGAGGTATGCCGCCGGGTCCCATCCTCTCTCCTGACACTGTCGGGCTCTCGGTCCATGACCCAGTGCCCGACTTTTTAGAGGGGGTGACACCAAAATTACTGTTAGTAATTTTGGTGTCACCCGGGTGCGGGCCGCACCCCCCTAGTGACGCCACTGCTGGCTTCAATACAAACCCCCCCCCACAAATGTCTTCTTTATGAAGAAGTGCCGCATTTATTATTTCTATTTTTTGCAAAAACACTGACTCGGGTAAACAAACTTCCAAACAACGCCGGATACATTTGTCAGCGAGCGTTTCCTTAGCACTTTTCCAAATCATCAAATATTTTGCCGCCGGAGAAAACTTCACCTTGGCAATCGGAAGATAAAACTCCCGAAAACAATCAAAACACGCCGCGTCATGATAGCGCCGCCAACTGAGGTTAATCACGTTTTTTTACATTTTATTATTAATTTGCAAAATATTTGTTTTAAAAAAAAATCCCATCTCTTATCGCGCGGGGGCGGGGGGAGGACGGCGCTATTAACGAAAACATCAACATTGGATCATTTGTAGCACGAGGCTGTTATTAATAGGAGTTGGAGCCTCCGAGTGCGGGAAACACACCCCACCCCCCCTATCTCTTGGAATCATTCAATGTGTGTGTTTAGGGAAAGGCAGGAAAACCATAATATTGACACACAAGTTGGTGCTCACGCTTTGTTTGGATCCCGCGGATGTTGACATAGACACCGCCGTATCGTCAACAGGTACACACCTATTTTCTGCTCCCTTGGACTCTTCGGAAATTGCGCTCTTGTTTAGCAGAAGTAATGAGATGGTTGGAGTGGGTGTTTCCGATGGAGTTTTCCTGTGTTTATTTTTCCACAGGCTCGTCCTAATGGTGACAATGGGAACCGAGTTACCGAGCTATATTTAGCCTCACGTGACCCGACCTTCTGTAGCGTTCTTAAAAATAACCAGACGCAGGTGGAAACCTGGCAGTGGGGGTTCTTTGGGGTCATAGATTGTTCGGGTGTAGAAGCTGCCAATGGCTCCTGTGCATGGCTCGCTGATTCTCACTGTTAATGTGGCCACAGATTTAGAGGGTACGGACGCTCTGAGAACCTCTTCCAAGAAGGAGGTGCAGGCACTTCATAAACGGTTATAGCAAGGGTAGTCAACCTCGGCACTCCTGCTGTGGTGGAACTACGAGTCCCATGAGCCATTGCAATACTGCTTGCCCGCAGGTATGACTCGCAGAGGCAGAAGTGCTGAAGTTGCCTACCACCAGGTTATAGCATTTCTTATAAAGTGTAATGAAAATCTCAGAAGCAGGGGCGTCCTGAGGCTGGGTGTCACCTGTAGCTGAGATCGAGGGACCCCCCAGCAGTGATTTCATAGCGCATGCATGTGATGTCATCACGTACGCGCTGTCATCTAATTGATCTTGGCGATGGACGCCGGCAGAGGGAGGAGGGGACGTTCACCTGGGGGGATGAGGTATCCCGCCGCGTCCCCTCCTCTCTCTTGACACTGTCGGGCCCTCGGTCCATGACCGAGTGCCCAACTTTTAAGAGGGGGGGGTGAGACCAAAATGACTGTCAGTCATTTTGGTCTCACCCCTCCAATGTTGTCACCCAGGTGTGGGGCCGCACCCCACTTGTGACGCCGCTGCTCAGAAGTGCCATGTAAGTAACTCCTCATTGGGACCCAACTCACTAAAAGCTTCATTGGATTATTCACAAAATAGAGGCACACCAGAATGCTCAGAGGCACTGTTAGATACATGAGGCTGGATGGGGCCTGAGATACAACACACCCTGCACCTGCTTTGTGGGATCTGGGGGTCCACATGCCCACAAGGCTCAGAAAGGCATTCAAAAGAATCTGTTACTTATCCCATTCAGCAAAGTGACAGGTTCTCTTGGAAGACCACCCCCACCTGCTGCTACTCACCATTGCCAGGCTCCCCCATGGCTTTGTTAGTCTGTCAGAGCCCTGAGTCTAACCTACATGTATGGGCATTGCCGAAACCCTCTAGGGCACTATATAGGCCTGGAGATTACCCCCTCAGGCCCGACAGCTGCATCCCAGGTGAAAGGACCCGTTCACACGTTGTCGTGTGCCATTGATGTGCGTTCACACAACAAAAAGTGTTACTGACGTGCCTGCAGGTCAGGTGCTGTCCCATACCCAGAAGCACCAGGTATTTCTAAGAACTCCAATGAAGCAGCGTGGGAGCGCGCGATGGGTATCAGTTTGGTCTTTTAGGAGAACCTTTCATTTTGCAATGAATGGGCCTTTAATGACCCCCCACTGTGAGCAAATATAAATATCCAAAAGCCTTGGAATAGCATTAATGGATTTTGCGTTCAGCGTATTTCTGTGGCTGAGATCACTAGTGTCTGCGAACAGCTGCGGCCGGGAAGCCTGTACAGATCAATGACAGGCTGACAGGAGCCGCGGCTGTTCGCATGCAAACGCACATCAAGTGGTTACAGACAGACGACTGGCCCTAGACGCTGGCAGGGGCTGCTTGAGCTCCATGTAACCACTTGATATGTGGTTACATGTGGACACCGGTGGCTCCTGTCAGCCTGTCATTGATCTGTACAAGCTTCCCGGCCGCAGCTGACCACAAACACCAGCGATCACAGTCACAGAAATACATTGATTATTAGCATTGTGCTGCCACAATTTTCTTTCAGCACTCTATATAGTTAACTAGAACCAACTCCTGCGGAAGATTATTCCCCATTTTCACAGCTCTTACAGTCAAGAACCCTCGCTGTATATAGAGGTCAGTGGCTATGCTTGCCTTTCTGACCATATTTAGAGTGTAATATGAAACATGGTCAGATTGCAGACCCCCCTCTCCCCCCTCCCCCTCCACACACGCACACCGGAATCACAGAGTTCCTCTCCCACAGGCTTGTTTATCTTTTTTAATTCAGCGCGGCTGTGCGTGGCTCCCCTGACACAGCCTCATCATCCAATCACAGATCCTTTGACAGGATCTGTGAATGAAGAAACTACTGCAGTAGAGGGACTTGTAGTTCAATAGAATGAAAGTGCGCTGGCATCACCGCACTTGTAGTCCATTGACACTTCCTCCCGCCCATGTTACTGCATGTCCGCACCTCAATATGAACAACAGGAAGAACAGTCTGCAGGAGAGAATTGTACCCATGATCCACTGATTAAAGTTGCAATGCTTTACTGTTTCCCAGGGGCGTCCCGACCGGGTGACACCACGCCATGTCATCATCGCGCGTGCTGTCACCTCGCAAGTGTGCCATGACGTCATCACACATGCGCGACCATCTGATGGACGCCTGCCGGCGGCCATCTTGATGATGGACAATGGCAGAGAGAGGGGGGGGATGTTCACCCGGCAGGATGAAGTATGCCACCGGGTCCCCTCCTCTCTCCTGACACTGTCGGGCTCTCGGTCCGTGACCGAGTGCCCGACTTTTTAGAGGGGGTGACACCAGAATGACTGTTAGTGATTTTGGTGTCCCCCGGGTGCGGGCCGCACCCCCCACACCCCCCTAGTGACGCCACTGCTGGCTCCAATACAAAAAAAAACCCCCACAAATGTCTTCTTTATGAAGAAGTGCGGCATTTATTATTTCTATTTTTTGCAAAAGCTGGAATTCCCTCTTGATTACATCTTCTCGAGGGATCAAATGCAATTTTATTATGAGACATAGCCGGTAATAATGTACGAACCCTGCCGGGTACACATGCAAAGCTTTGAAGACTCCATCTACCTTCCACATCTGCCTACGAATATCTTGGCATCTCTGCCACTTTGGCAGCTGAGAAAGATTCTGCCTGACCCATAGCTCATTATCAACTGTCTGCACTGGACTGAAGATAACATGGCAGTCTATGGTACAGGGCACCATGTCCCTCTCCAAGGTGCTGAAATCGCCTATTTCCTGTTCAGGACCCTGGACAGCGCTCAGACTCCCCCTGCTGGCCGCAGGCGGAATGTCTCCTCACTCAATAATTCCAAGGTTCTCATGATGGGGCTTCTCATTCTCACTATCGCTGCACATCGTGCTGACCACTGCAGACCATGGAATGAATACACTGAATGTAGAATGTACTTTGTATATTTTGCAGAATGCAGCTTGTTAATTGTCTATTAAAGGGTATCTCTGGTCAAACTAACCACTGAACTATCCCAGTCCTATCCTATTCTCAAACAATTCATCCCCACGCAGCTACCTCCTCATGTATCAATGGCCCCTACCTTAAGATTGTAAGCCCTCAGGAGCAGGGCCCTCCTTAACATCTTGTCTTGAATTGTATTGTGATTGTAATGTCTTCCTTATATTGTAAAGCGCTGCGCAAACTGTTGGCGCTATATAAATCCTGTATAATAATACTTATAATAATCAAAAACTGAAGAAAATCTGTATTTCTATATTGAATTTGCATAAGTTCTATCTCACTCCTAATAACCAGATCCATCTAGAAGTTTGTAAACTTACTTATTGAAGATGCCCATAGGATGGACTTCCTCCATGCACTGATACAATATCAGAGCCTGCATTCTATACTACAACTCAACGTCTGAACAATGTAACATTGTCATTGCTTGCTGGAAACAATGCATGGTGGGATGTGTAGTCTTGAGAAATGGAGATTACATCACATCAAGTAGCAAGGAAACACTGGGAATCTAGGAAGTTGATGGAAAAAGAGATTTTGCTCAAGTAAGCTTTGATTGTATTATCAGAAACAAGCCCAGTATGTATTCCTATTACAATGCTGATGTCATAACAGGAGAGGAGATGCTGGGACTTTACAACTCGTTTAATCAAGGACATCAAATACCATGAGACACCCTGAGCCCTTTAACAGTGTGAAATCAAGTCACTGCTTGTTAATGGACTGCTAAACCCAAAGGAAAGATGTCCATCACAGGAGCTTGTTGGCCAATTACTAGGGTCACTTCTTTTAACCAGAACACATTCATTGTTAACTGGTCCAATCCTGGCCTAGAATACTGATGAAATGTCTAATAAAATACCTTGATGACTGTATTTCTTCTGACGATGAAGAAAAGATAAGTGGTGGATGAGGAAATCCATTATTTGGCCTTTGCCCATAGGTACAAAGCTCTTTAATAATACTACATCTATTAATGGTAATGCCCCATATAAGACCAAACCCCACTCGGGGTTAGCACACATTTAACCAGCAATTAACACTGTTTGGTGACCACCAGCCAACGAATATGTGTTAAAGTAAACCTGACCCAAGTGTAAAGGCGACACTCCATCTGACAACAAAAATGTCACAATTTGGTCTCGTAAAGAAAATATATAATACCCGTTCTGCTGTAATTATCTTTTCCCTCAAGAGAACGGGATACCTAGTCCATGCCTAGTCCAGCTTGTGTCCTTACATCCATTAGATCCTTATTCGGAGATCAAAGTTTTAAAGAAGAACTCTCTTCACTTCCGGTCCCACAAACACTACAAAATGTAATGGGAAATTTCCCCAAAGTGAGGGAAGACTCCACTTCTGATTGCTATCACCAGAACAAGTGTCCCCAAGTGAGAGATCCACCATTTATCATACAATTTTATATTCTCCCTCCCCCCTCAGTCTCTGCCCCAATGAAAATGGTCAGCAGGAAAAATCGTGAGGGTAGATCTCCATGACGAGGACAAGGACTGCAATCAAAAACTTAACATATAGTAAGTCCAACCCCTCCTTACTCTCCTTAAATATAGTTGAAAATTTGGCTGGTGTTCTACTTCAATAATGGGATTGATGTCTAAAAAGTAGCAGAAAAATGGTGAGTTGACCTCAGTCCGCTTCCTACAGACAACACAATTTATTTCTGTCCTGGTTTACACATCCCCGGCCCCAATGGGAATACCAGAGGAAAATACAAAACCAATGGGGGGCACAAGTGGGGTCACTGCCCATAGTAAACAATACGGTCTCAACTTTAAACTCCCATTCACAGCTGAGCGTTTTGTTGAGTGTTTCCCGAAGTGTGGCAATGCTCAACCTGAAGAACCCCATTGTTTTCAGGGGTGCCCATTCACACCTGAGTGTTGTATCGCTTGAGCTGTTTCAGGGGAATTGTGTATTTTTGTCCCCCATAAAAACGTGTGTAGCATGTGCTTTTTGGGGCCTTCAACGCTCTCCCTCAGCTACCAACTAACTTCCCTTTGCCTATAACAAAAGCACTGAAACCTGAAAAGCCTAATAAATGTGCACAAAAACGCATGAAAAGAATGCTTCTCCAGTGTGAACGAAGGCTGAAACAGAACTGGCAGCAATCAGCAAAAGCTCCATCATTGCCATGACTCATCCCTAAAGAATGACCAGTTTTTATTGGGTCTTACGAGAATTTCCAAAGAGGTCAACTCAGGACAGCTTGGTTGTGTGTTTTCCCCTCTTGTGCAGCAGAATGTCAGTACAGAAAGCTAGTGAGCCCCCAATACCCAATCAGATATTATTATGGGATACGATGAGGTGGCCTCCACAGCTAGGAACACCGATATCTGACCCAACCGGAAATGCAATATGTTGGATGCTGAAGAGTCTTCAGCCTGTGTAGGTCTTCAAAGTGAGTCACCGCCTAGTATCATTGCTTTCCTTTTTACAATGTGGCTTTATTCCTGGCAACCATGTTGCTATAAAACTAAACTGTAGCCATCTTGAAGATACTCTGACTAGTATTTCCTGACCTTTCCTCTTTGGATTTTTAGCTTTTCCTTATTTCAGTTCAGTTTTTTATTCAAGAATTGGCTACTTCCAAGCTGTCCGCCTCCTGCGGTAATACCGACACCGGGCTGGGGAAGGGATTCAGGAAAACAAGCTCCTCCCACTTATGGTTGTAATGTTGCTGTGCATGGGAGATGGGGGCATGGCGGTGACTGCACTGTTCTGAGTCACAGTGGATTCTGTACACGGTGGTCACAGATGGTCTACAGAGAACACCCCCAACAATTCCAAATACAAAGACCTGGAATGCAGGGCTCCAAATACATTTCACAACAGATATACCGTACAAAGGTGACTTTATTGAGGATGGCATTTCACAACAGATATATAAAGATAGCTTTTTTTAGGATGGCTGCAGATCAGCTTTAAGCCCTTAGTTTGCATCCTGCCCTTGTGGCCTTTCCATAATGGACATGGGATCTATAACCCATGGGGGTAAAGGTCAGGTACGGGGGTACAGGGTGATATTTGATAGAGAAGATGTAAAACTGGCCATAGATGGTCACAGGGTCATCTGCTTGTCCTTGGATGATGTGTCGCAGGGTAGGCAACCTCGACCCTCCAGCTGTTGCAGAACTACAAGTCCCATGAGACATTGCAAGACTCTGACAATCACAAACATGACTCCCAAAGGCAGAGGCATGATGGGATTTGGGAAGACGAGAAGTGGAAACCGCTCATCACTTTGAGGAGGGTGGTGAAGGGCCAGTTCCGCCATGGAGAGGTTTTCCATCAGGCTGGAATACTTCTGGTGAGTGATACCAAATCTAACACTAAAAGCTCTCATTATCTGCCCCCTGGGTAGCCCAACAACCCGATCCTCTACTAAAATTAACTTGAGCTGACAAATTGGGGCAGGATCACACAGCTCCGATCAACAGCGCTGCTCATGGGGCGTAATCAATATTAATTGGAGCAGTGTGCTGAGGGGCTTTTTGGTCTGCAGGAGCCCCGGGGCCGTTGTGTTGGAGCGGAGCAGAGCGGCTCGACTCTCCAATGTGCATCCAGTACTAGCCAGTTTTAAACCTTGCTGCAGTACATAAGAATAGCCTCCTGTGAGAATATGAGTATGAATATGAGAATATGAATATTCCCCTGTGAGTTCCCCTTCCCAATTGGGTTTGGAAAGGGGAACCTTGATGCCCTCATAGTTGAATGAATGAAACTGGGTGTCATTCAACCCGGAAGAGGAGCGGCGCTGTATTGCTGGATGGGTCAGTCTACCGGGGGACAGCTCTGGAGATTGGGTGAGCATAGCAGGCGGGGATGAGTTTATATTTTTACGAGTAGGTAGGGGCATGAAAAACACATTTTAACGTACATTTTTGGGTGTTGTCGTGCATGAAAACAAGCCACCGCCCCCTAGCAACCTAGATATTATTTCACCTTCATTGGCCAAAACAAAAACGCATAAAAAAGTACAATAAAAACACACTATAAAAATACATGCAGATGCGCACAAGTGTGAAGGGAGACTTAAAAGAATCGAAATGCGTGGAGGAGGTCCTTTCTGTCAACAGATGTGAGCCGTGCTCCCTAGGGTATGTTCATAAAGCAGTGAATCCGACATTCACTAAACATTGACTGCAGCTGAATCTTTCCTGGTGCATGCATTTTAAATGACAGTGTCAATTCCCCACCAGTGAATATTTGGTGAAAGTAGCTTAATAAATGTGCCCCTAAGTCTGCAGCATCCTCAGCCCTGGACCACATTCACGAGGCAGTCACCTGCCCCTGGCTGGGGCTCTCTGCACATCTGTGTTTATGAATGCAGCCTTGCGCAAATTATTAATGGCTTTTGCTTTGTGTTTCTGTCCATGGAGGGGGGTGGGGGGCTCGGGGGGCGG
>NW_017306278.1:4366969-4368888 GCF_000935625.1 Nanorana parkeri
GAAAATAAAGCACAACGAGGGTGGCTGCTTGCTTCGCTTTACCTTAGATGAACTCAGGCAGCTTGGTGCAATACATGGGTGCTCTTTGCCACTGCAGAAAGTGCCAAGCTACCCCTCAGCTAGACATTGATCACTATCTTACTGAGCTTGCTATAATGTATCATAAATCCCCCCCACCCCCCTAAAAAAAAAAAAAACACAAAATGCAACACAAAAGATCTGCGCTTAACTAAAGTAGAAGCTATTTATAGAGCAGCATGGAGGGTGGAGAGAGGGAGAGAGGGAAGGGAGAGAGGTAGAGAGGGCTGGAGACGGAGGAGACGGGGTACAGGGGGGGACAAGGACCCTATAGGGGACATGGGGGCTGGCATCGTCCTGTGCTGCTTGTGTCACTGTGTCAGCTGTGTACTGTGTAGTGCCAGTCTGATCAGCTGGCAGGGAGAAGCTGAATCCAATCCCGCACCTGATCCAGCCCACAGTCTCCCTCTGACTGCTGAATTAATTTGATACTATTTTTGTAAGTCAGTGTTTCTAAGGGAGACCTAATGACGCAATGACGTCAATGCGGGTCAATAGCACACTGGTGGAGAGAGAGACAGCCTGAGCCAGGGGAGAGACAGCAAGAGACAGGGCACAGACAGCCTGCATAAGGGAAGCCTGAGGACAGGCATAGAGACAGCAAGAGACAGGGCACAGGCAGCCTGCATAGGGGAAGCCTGGGGACAGGCATAGAGACAGCAAGAGACAGGGCACAGGCACCCTGCATAGGGGAAGCATGGGGACAGGCATAGAGACAGCAAGAGACAGGGCACAGACAGCCTTCATAGGGGAAGCCTGGGGACAGGCATAGAGACAGGGCACAGACAGCCTGCATAGGGGAAGCCTGGGGACAGGCATAGAGACAGCAAGAGACAGCCTGCAACAGGGAAGACTGGGGACAGGCATAGAGATAGCAAGAGACAGTACACAGAGAGAGACAGGGTACAAAGAAGAGACAGAAAGAGGCAGAGAGACAGCCTGGGACCCGACTCTATAAGACGAAAGGAGGAAAGGGATATGATCATTTTTAGGGGTTTATATTTATTGGCAGTACCCAGAGAGACAGCAAGAGACACGGCACAAACAATAGACATAGAGAATCCTGAGGACAGGCAAAGAGACAGACTGAGAGCTGAGAGATAGGAAATTGTCAAAGGAAGGGAATTCCATACACTGTATAATAAGAGACAGTCAAAGGGATAGAGGAAAAGGGAAGGGAAGAAAGGGAATTAGCAAAAAGATACCAAGAGAACACAGGAGAGTGACAGAGATGACAGGCCAGAGACAGCATGGCCAACATGGGAACTGGCCAGGAATGAGATTTGCTGAGATAGCAGACAGCTAGAGACAGCCTGGACAGGCAAGAAAGAGTTCAGACACCTAGAGAGAGTCAGGGCAGGCAAGAAAGAGTTTAGAACCTGGAGACAGCCTGGACAAGCAAGAAAGAGTTTAGAACCTGGAGACAGCCTGGACAGGCAAGAAAGAGTTCAGAAACCTAGAGACAGCCTGGACAGGCAAGAAAAAGTTTAGAACCTGGAGACAGCCTGGACAGGCAAGAAAGAGTTTAGACACCTGGAGACAGTCAGGACAGGCAAGAAAGAGTTCAGACACCTAGAGACAGCCAGGACAGGCAAGAAAGAGTTCAGACACCTAGAGACAGTCAGGACAGGCAAGAAAGAGTTTAGACACCTAGAGACAATCAGGACAGGCAAGAAATAATTCAGATAGCTAGAGACAGCAACCCTGAGATTCCCCTTAGGAAGAGGCAATGTACAATTAAAAAATAGACACCACTGCCACTCTCTCTCTCTCTCTCTCTCTCTCTCTCTCTCTCTCTCTCACCCTCTCTCTCTCTCTCGCTCTGACCCTCTCTCTCTCTC
>NW_017306278.1:4368937-4372769 GCF_000935625.1 Nanorana parkeri
TGAGCTCTCTCTCTGTGTACCCCCATCCCCCCATCTCCCTCTCTCCCCTCCTTCCCAGCCTAGCAGACAACAGGCTCTGCCAGCCCCTCTTATTACAAGAAGGTTCATTGCAACCTTTACCTTGATCTCCAAACGTGCACTGGCGGCACTCCTGAGTGGCCCTCAGCCCCCTATCAGATGTCCCCTGGCACCGCCCCTCTCTCTTAAAGCCCCTCTCCAGCAGCCCACCCAGCAAGCACCAATTTCAGTGCAGCGAGGAGCGACAAGGACGGACTGACACAAAGTGCAGCAAGGTAGGAATCCTCACTCATCTGTGCTCATCTGTGCTCTCTCTGTCTTTGCTGTGCTGTCCTGCTGCAAACTTGTACTCATTGCATCAAGTGCCTGTTCTCCATGCACCACCCCCCCCCCCCATACCATCTCCCCTATTATACTATGCATGGGGGTGCAACGTCAGGCTGCCCCTTTCATACCCTCATGCCAATGCTGCCAGCTGGCAACTGCATCACATCACCCCTCCATTAAAGGGACAGTAGCCTACATCAAGCCCTCCACACACACCCCCTTCCCCATATACCCCTCTTCCATTACCTGAAATGCCCTTCTTGCTTAATAAGCCTCCTCACCCAATGCAAACATTTCTTCTTAAAAAAAAAAAGAAATTGGGGGTCCCCTGAACAGAGAAAGCAGGGGAGTGGTAGGGGGGCGAGTGAAGCTTTGCAGGGAACCCCCAGTGCTTTATTCTGCAAGGGGGTAATCCATTAATGTCATCATTGTACATGTCCTGTAATGATTCCCACGGAGAGCTCATTGCTTACAGTCAAGCAGGAGCCCATTGAGACGTTTTCAGTTTTCTCCGTCTCCAACCCTAAGTCATGGAGTGATTTATCAACAGGTGTTCGGTGTACTTCCCCTTTAAGGGGCACGATCTAGACAGGGAAGAAAAAAAAAAAAAAAAAGAAGCTGCAAAATCTCTCAAGGTGTAATGGCGGCCTGTGGCCACCGGATGGCGCCCCGACTCCAAAGAGAACTGCTAGGGGGGACTTGTGGCATCACTTTGTGTGTTTAATCATTGATCAGTCTGAGGACACCGGAAAATAATGTCAGGGAGAGTGGGAAGTTCATGAAGGGCTTCTATTGGCACTGGAAATGCTTTGCACTGAGCTGTATATGTATCAGAGGGGTCATAATGATACTTGGGATTCCCTGATTTCCTATTATACATTGACACTGGGGGATGTCAGGGAAATAGTGCGGGACACTCTGGGATGTCAGAAAGACTTTTACACCCTGACATTTGGTAATAATTAGAACAATGTCTCAATGACACTTCGGCTTAAAGGACAATGATATGTGGTCACTTGGGGTCCCATTACAGTGGCGCAGTGACACCCGAGGTCCCAGGACAATGTCTCAATGACACGTTCGGTCCCAGAAGAATGGCTAATTGCCCCTGTGGGTTACATAGTGATGCTTAAAGGTCTAGAACAATGTCACAATGACCCTTGGAACCCCAGAAGAATGTCACAATGAGACTTGGGGTCCCAGAGCAATGTCATGGTAACATTAGTGTATCACGAGAATGTCACAATGACACTTGGGGTCCCAGGGCAATGACAAAATGGAACCTCGGGATCCAGAAAAATGAAACACTAACACTTGGTGTCTCAGAACCATGTCACAATGACTCTTGGGGTCCAAAAATAATGTCACAATGACTCTTGGGGTCCAAGAAAAATATCACAATGACTCTTGGGGTCCAAGAAAAATGTCACAATGACTATTGGGGTCCAAAAATAATGTCACAATGACTCTTGGGGTCCAAGAAAAATATCACAATGACTCTTGGGGTCCAAGAAAAATGTCACAATGACTATTGGGGTCCAAAAATAATGTCACAATGACTCTTGGGGTCCAAGAACAATGTCACAATGACTCTTGGGATCCAAAAACAATGCCACAATGACTCTTGGGGTCCAAGCACAATGTGACAATGACTCTTGGGGTCCAAAAATAATGTCACAATGGCCCTTGGGGTGCAAGAACAATGTCACAATGACCCTTGGGGTCCAAGAACAATGTCACAATGACTCTTGGGGTCCAAGAACAGTGTCACAATGACATTTGGAGTCACACTGTCTCACACGCTGATTGGCAGCTATGGGCAACACAGACAGGCCTAGGGTGGGAGAACCTCCGCTGTTCATATGGGCTCAAGTGCTGCTTCAAGATGCTCTCAGAGGTTTCTCTTGTAGGCAGGTGGACAGGTGTATGCGCCATAAATGTATCATTCTCCTGGACGCAGTTGGCCAGCGAAGCCGTCAATCACTGTTCTGCTCTCTCTTCTCTTCCTCTGTAGGTGTCTAGCTTAGTCTGTTGAGAGTCCCGTCCAGGTAAGATGGAGTCACTCTGGAGGCCTTTGGGGTGGAATCATATTTGCTTCAATTAGTCTGCCAGGATTTCCCTCAGCGCCGTTCTGCTAAAGAGCCAGTAGGTGGCGTTCCTTTACACATCACGGCAGGTTAACCCATCGTGAGATGGAGAGCTATTGACATCAGCTGAGCAATATTATGACATAGTGCTGTGTCTTCAGTGCAGTGACTGTCCAGAGGTATCCTTTACCGTCAAGACGAGTCCCCTTTACCCACTCACATAAGAACCGATCACATTATCGGTATGTTCAATCTCAACACATTAACCCTTAACTAGAAATCGTGCGTCGTGTTAAATGTCACGCTGTAAAGCTCCCATAAATGCGCAGATCCAGCTTCACATCTGCACATACAATCCCCTTTAGGGTCACCGTACACGCTGCAAGCTGGCCATACAATTTCTGTGCAATCAGCTTTAGATCTACCAAAGCTGAGGATCAACCTAAACTGTTCAATCAATCTATAGCCAATCAGGCCGACCCTTGTACTACATGCTTGTTGGCAGACCTAAAGGAGATTGTCCAATCAGATTGTAACACGTGTGCTGACCTGTAGATTTATCAACAACTGGGTAGCTCAAGGCCCTGCCTGCTTGGATGTAGAATAAAATGTTACATAATGGCATAGTTCGGGGGAAATCCGAAGGAGGTCGTACCATTAGACTGAAATGCGTAAGGCCGGCTTAAAGCCTGGTCGAACTTTTAGCTTAAATCGGCTAATTACATTTCCAGGCGCATCAAAACAAAAGGTGTGTAAAGTCTTAGAAAACAGCCACAGCCTGTGTAGAAAAGCCTGTCCCCTGCCAACATGCTGCAGAGAAGGGCCCTTGCTTTCTGTGTGGACGCAGATGTCTCTCTGCGGAGGTCTGACACGCCCCCCTGCTGAGTTAGATCTATAGCTCTGCAATGAGAAACATTCATGCTCCCTGCTGATTGGAGAGCTTTAGATATGACTCAGAAAGGGGTTTGTCAGACCTCTGCAGAAAGACCACGGCTTCCACACGGAGAGCAAGAGTCCTTCTCTGCAGCATGCTGGCAGGGGACGGGCTTTTCTACTCAGGCTGTGGCTGCTTTCTAAAGAAGATGAAGTTTAAGGCTCTGAACACCTTTTGTCTGATACACCTGCTATGTATTCGGCCGATTTAAACTGAAAGTTGAGTTAGGCTTTAGAAAGACTTGTTTCGGCCCGTAGTCAGCCCCAAGTCTATTGTAAGAACCCGATCATTGTGACTAGGGATGCACCGATACCAGTATTGCGGTATTGAGTACTGATATTTTTTTTTCCGGTACGCGCCTATACCGAATACTGATACCAGAAGTCCCATTTAGGAAGCCAGGTGGCGTGTAATGACTCGCCACCCCGCTTCCCGATTGGCAGGGAAGCCGTCCCTATGCTTCTTG
>NW_017306278.1:4372794-4383717 GCF_000935625.1 Nanorana parkeri
GGAGTGTTAGGAGGGCGATTAGGAGTACACGGCCAAATACTCGGTATCGGCACCGATACTAGTATCGGTGCATCCCTAATTGTGACCCTCCAAAGCTGCGCTGTTAACAATTTTACCCCAATTCTAAATATATATAATTATGAAGTTATAAACTAAAATTATAATCGATGTGCTGCCCAGATTAAAATTCACTTATATATTGTATTTACACTGAACATGTATGTTGGATTATTATTGTACCGTTTGCCGTGAGGTAACACGCGTTGTGACTTACATTTGTACACACTTGCTGCACCATATTTCCATGACTCTATTACCTATACAGCATTACCTATATTTGTAAATTCTCTTCTCTGATTGAGTGTTCAAGGAGAGCACAAGTTCACTTTATTCACTAGGCTGAGTGCATTGACTTGAAGCCACTTTCTCTACTCCTTTAGTAAATACATCCTATAGGGTAACAGGGAGGGAGAGAACTGGTATTGTATATCACTAGGAAGCAGGAGCAAATTCAACTGCATCAGTTCACACATATTTTGATGGACACAGAAGAAGGTTTATAATATACAAAGACTCATTGACATGATGACGTACACCAGGGGTAGTAACATTTTGCCCCTCAGTTGTGGTGAAACTACCAATCCCATAATGTATCTGCCTCTACAAGCCATGCCTGTAGCTGTCAGAGTCTTGCAATGCCTAATAGGACTTGTAGTTCCACAACAGCTGGAGGACCAAAGTTTGGCTACACCTGATCTTTACTGTACAGTGTACAACATCTTGTCTTCAGACAACTAAACTAAGGCCACCATAGTGTGTCAGATCATACCTGTACTTGTCAAAAAGTCTGGTTAGGAAGCACTGGATCCAGTGCTGATTTGATTTTTGCAAGTGTGAAGATCCATGTTGTGAAGATCCATATTTTGAAGGTTCATATTGTGAAGGTCCATACTGTGAAGGTCCATATGATGAGGGTTTATATTATGAAGGTCCATATGATGAAGATCCATATTGTGAAGGTCCATATTATGAAGGTCCATATTGTAAAGATCCATCCTGAGAAGATTCATAATGTGAAGATCCATATTATGAAGGTCCTACTATGAAGCTCCATATCCTGAAGGTTTATATTGTGAAGGTCTTTACTGACAAGATCCATATTATGAAGGTCCATATTGTGAAGGTCCATATTATGAAGATCCATATTGTGAAGGTCCATATTATGAAGGTCCATATCGTGAAGATCCATAATGTGAAGGGCCATATTATAAATGTCCATATTGTAGAGTGCAGGGGGATTGATTTACAAAAGACAAATAGGCTGTTCACTTTGAAAGGCAGGCCTGTATTGTGGGGTCCAAGAGGGGTTGCGCCTATACTTCCCACATCTAGAAGTGGGGATTATCATTGGAGCTCAAGCATTGCTGTTGAGGAGTACGGTGGGGCAACTGCCCCGGTACAGGTATGATCTGGCTCCTTGAAGCAACTTAACTTTACATTGTCTTAAGTCATCACAGGTTTACTTTAAAGGGAACCTGTGCTTTGTCTATGTGGGGCAGAGCAATGGGGTCACTTTAGTGGTGGTTCCACCAGTTGTCTTTGCTCCCCCACAACCCCATTTAGCAACCAGGAGCAAATAGAAGATGCCCTGTGCAACCTCTGAATCATGACTGGGAGCTGACACTGAGCTGAGGACTCTCTCCCTGTACCCATGTGCCCTGGGGGTCCTGAGAGGTAGATCCCCAAGCACTACCGCTGTCTTAGAAGATGAGAAGTAGCATTCGTCCCACTGACCACCAATGTAAGGAGCATTCTTCTCACTGACCACCATTGTAAGGGACATTCTTCCCACTGACCAGCAAGGTTAGGGGCAGTCTTCCCACTGATCACCCATGTAGAGGCATTCTTCCCACTGATCAAGGAAGCATTGGGCTTCCTTATACGAGTTCAGGTAACTCCCCCTTTAGAGATATGGGGGGTGATTTACTAACCTAAACACACACACGCACCAGGTGCGTGTGCATTTTTACACAGCAAAACTTATTTATCAACCAAACACAAGTAAATCAACCCCTTAGACTCCAATGTTCCATATTTATTGAGCTGGTTCTCTTATTGTGTGTAAACTGATATTTATCATTTGGAAGTATCTTAAAAATAAAAGGATACTTTTCTTCCCCTTACCAGTCAGGACTGGCTGTTTAAACATTCCAAATTATTATTGTATCCATTGTTAAATGATCTAAAAAGAACCTTTTGTGTTTACAAACAACCACAAATGTAAGTCCTTATACTTGCAAACAGAAAAAAGGAAGAGTTCAGAAGTGAACCTTGCCTGCCTTTTAATGGTACTTACACGACATAAAAAAATCCTCTATTAAAAACAATTAATCTTTATTATAACTTACTTTGTAAAGTAAACAGGTTTCGAGTGACTGTTCCAAACATTGCACTGGAGGGTTTTTTAATTATTAGGGCCCAGTCACACCATATCCAGTGCATTCTGGCACGTTTCGAGCCCAGAATGCACTGGATCGCATAGATCAAGCCGGGTGGCAGGGGTGATGGTGGTGCCATTCATGTCAATGGCACCGCAGACACGCCCCCCACCCACAGTGCGATTGCCTGCACCGGAACACGAGGTGCATGCCTCATGAGGTGTATGCAGCATTTTATATCTGCAATTCCACACAGCAGGTTATATGCTCCTTTTTAATGTTTACTATTCTAATGCTGACTGCTTTGCTGGAAAAAAAAGTGTTGATAAAGTTCAGTACCTAAAGCTCACATTTTCTTATGATGATGCCCCCTTCCTGTTGGGTCTGCAAAGCTTCCTGTAGACTTTTAGAGAAGAAACCATCTGAAAGTAGACAGCTTCTGCTGTGCTTTGTCATATGAACCCACTATTTAGTTCTTATTTGTGAACCAAAGATTTTATATAAAAAAAGAAAAAAGAAACCATAAAAAAATTAAAAAGTACGAGATTAAAATAAAATAAATCTCCAAAGCATGATTTTTTTCTCTGTAATAAAGAAAATAGAATGATCACAAAGCTGAGAACATTTGTTTTGGAACAATATATATATATATATATATATATATACTGTATATATAACATAGCCATGAGCCCTGACTTGGTCAAAACGACAATATTTTTTATGTCGGTTGGAAACAAAACACTATCAAAATAATTTTTTATAAAATAAAACCTACAAAACAGTATAACGTAAACTAATAGAATAGGCTGTTGCAGGGTAAATAATTACTTGTTTTTGCTTTATGGCTTGTGGACTGTGGTAGCCTAAATAAAAGGATCGTTTCAAAATGTTTTTAAAAATATTTAGGGGCTTTTTGCACAATATTGTCATTAATGAATATTTAAATGTAACATATTCTTTGTCATCAGATTATTTAATCTAAAAAAACATGTACAGTGTCCGGACATCGCTCCTTCTTTGCACATGTCCAGTATGTGTTTCACAGTGATGGTGAAACCTGTTTTAAAATCCAGTTCTCTATAATGGAAAAATACTTTGTTAGAACAAAATTGGAAGGAAAACAAATAATTCTGTATAAAATAAATAATGATCAGTAAAAAGAAATGATGCACTGCGCTCTACATTTTATATATGGATGCATTCTTTGTTTGATGACCCACAACAGGTATGACACCAAAATGCCAGTGTGTGATACCTTTGCGGAGGTGTCCATGGGTGTGTTCATGGCCATGTTTTTAAACTGTTTAATTTGAGCCAAAAAGCAGACCAACCCAAATTCATGTATCCAAATCAAAGGAGGAGGGGGGCTGAGGATTGGAGGTGCTAAAATTGTATACAAGGAAATCAAGGGGAGTTTTTAATGTTAATACAAGGAATTCTGTAATTCCCCTTTAAAACACTCCAGGACATATTCAGCAGACATTACATTGTTGCATGTTATTATGTTTTATACCTTGACAACAGCTTCAATTGTTTGTAAATGTAGATTGTGACATCATATGCAGAACTGTTATTTCAGCACCATAGACACCAACTAGTTTGTTTTAGCATCCAAGAAATTTCCATTGGTCCTATTCTTTTCACTACCATAGACAGCTCCTAATTTGTTTTAGCACCCATGATGGTTCAGGACCAACCATTGGTCCTAGCCCTGTGAGCACCATTGACAGGTCCTAATAGATTTTAGCACCCAGGATGGTTCAAGCCCTTTCAGCACCATGATGGCCTTGTCCTATTGAACACCATAGACATCTCCTAATTTCTTTTAGGACCCAGGATGGTTCTAGCCCTTCCAGCACCATAGACAGCTCATAATTTCTGTTAGCACCCAGAATGGTCCTTGCCCCTTTCAGCACCAATGACAGGTCCAAATTTCTGTTAGCACCCAGGATGGTTCTAGCCCTTTTAGCACCATAGATAGCTCATAATTTCTGTTAGCACCCAGGATGGTCCTAGCCCTTTCAGCACCAATGATAGGTCCAAATTTATTTTTAGCACCCAGGATGGTTCTAGCCCTTCGAGCACAATAGACAGCTCATAATTTCTGTTAGCACCCAGGATGGTCCTTGCCCCTTTCAGCACCAATGACAGGTCCAAATTTCTTTTAGCATCCATGATGGTCTTGGCTCTTTGAGCACCATAGACAGCTCCTAATTTATTTTTATTATCTAGGAGGGTTCTGTTGGTCCTGATTCTTTCAGCACCACAGGCAGAACCTACATTATTTCCTGCAAAGGACTGGTTTATTGGACCTGCTCCTTCCTGAAAGAGCAGCAAACGCAGACCTCCTAAAATCCAATGTGTTAGTTTGCCTATCCACTGACAACATGGTCATAACCCAACCATATTTCTATTGATCCATCAGTGCATGTTTCTGCTTATGTTATATATGGGATGGATTGGCAGTCATAGCCAGACTACACAGACATGCAGAAACTACAAATACCCTTCATAATATTACTGTCCATACACTTAGCATTTCTGTGGCAATGTCAATGTCTTTAAATCAGCTTTACAAAGCAAAACCCACCAAAGACATCAAGATGCCACCAGCAGTTTCCAACTGTAGGTGGCGGGTTACCTTGTTTATTTGGGGTATTTTTGCTGGTTGAAAGTGAGAGTTGCAGGAAAGTGTAAGACCCGCGTAACAAAGACTTTTTATAGACGGTCTCAGTTGGCAGCAATTCATTTATAGACAATAGGACTCTTTCCAAAATTGTGATTCATTCATGGTTGTGCATGTTGTGGACAGCCAATGTCTAAAATTACCTTTACAGCCATCAGCTGACGTTCCTCTTCCAATCACCATCCCTAGCTCTTTCTTCGGGACGTAGCTGAGGTGTAGTAGTAGGAGGAGATAACCAAGGGAACTTTGTAGTGCTGGTTTCAACCAATATGGTTACCAAGGTGAATATACATAAACAGGCATAATGGCCGCATCACCCTAACCCTGAAATCAAGACTATCAGATAT
Organism: Nanorana parkeri; assembly: GCF_000935625.1. NCBI lineage: Eukaryota > Metazoa > Chordata > Amphibia > Anura > Dicroglossidae > Nanorana > Nanorana parkeri. The sequence goes on from NW_017306278.1 coordinate 4,378,266, forward strand.
TGCTCAAGGTACACATGATGATGAGTCAACCCAAAACTGATGTTGCAGATGTTGCAATTAAAACACAAAATTACATCTTATATATCTCAGCAAATTCTGTGTGCTTAAATATCGATATCTGCAGAAATGCCACCGCCACTTCCAATGGGTACCACTTAGATCTTTTATTATGTTATGAAGAATGCAAAAGGAGCAGTGTGATTAACCTAAGGAGGGCAGGAATAATCAAAACTCCAACCTGTGCACTGTTTATTAGGGGCTTATTTGTAAAATAATTATTTAATATACAGAGTAAAAAAAAAAAAAAATATCAGCTGAAAATGTATAATATTACTTATCAGTCCCTAGATGCGGTGGCTGCATTTTCAGGCTTTAATTTTACTCCTGCCAGTAACACACTTCCTGTCTTGGGTGACAACACCCACTCACTGTGCTGTTTCTATGGAGCAGTAGCATTGTCACCCTTGGCTGATCAATCCTGATTTGGACCCCAGAATATCTCCCCCTCTACTCATCTCTATAACATAGAGGGACGTGTTCTGAAGCTCACAAAGGTCTAGTGGGGTAGACTGAAAACACTTCATAGAATTTCAGTGCAGCACAGGCAGAGTGTACAGAGAGTTAGGAGCTCACTGGACTTCTGATAGGGTCAATGGATATTTTTCTGTACTTGTGGCATTTTTAAAGGGCCAGCACATGGGGGGGGGGGGATGTGCATGTACTGGAGAGATGTACTGAATGTGTTCTTTTTATTTTGCTCAGACATTTTAAAACAAATCTGACCCCAGTTCATGATAGTTGCCCTGTACTATGTATGTAGTAAGCTGGTGAAATTAAAAAATGATTACTCTTTGGAATAAAAAAGTGCTGAGCAAACTGTTGGCGCTATATAAATCCTGTATAATAATAATAATAATATATGCCATCAACTGTTGTATGCCGTGAGCTGGAAACAGATGTATTCTACCAGAGGTAAAATATTGTGAAACAATATAACAAAGTTAAAAACCAGAGTAACAACATCAACTGTTTTGGGGTCAAGAATTAAATTGTTACTTTCATGTCTTGGAGACTGAGGTATCAAAAAATGGAAAGAGCAAAATGTCTTCTTACACAATTGTATCATCACGTGTCTAATATTTCACATACAGAGGGAAAAGAATAATAGCAGATCCAACTTCTGGAGCTTCTGTGAAGTATAGAAAGGCAGTGAGTGACGCCCCCATCCAGGCTCCAGCAACAAGTAAATAGAACTTTCAGGTGGATGGAACCTTATGATCCCATAGACCTGCAATGTTCTGAGAAAGAATTATCTGTGTGTCACTTTGTTTTTTATGGGCAAATAGCCACTTAGATAAATATAATTAACAACACCAATAAATGGAATGCTTATTGGACAAAAAAAAAAAAAAACATTGCAGACACACTCCAGAACCAAAGAGAATTTTATTTAAAAATACAGAAGGATGTTTACAAGGCAATATCGGTAATGAAAAGAGGGGAGGATGTTATTTACACACCGGCCTCATTGTTCAAAAACATTTACCCCTTGTTTTATAACATCTGACAGAATACAATAAGGATATAGCCAAGTAACACATTATCGGGTGCTGAATTATTAGAGGCTACTCATTTAGCTAATTGAATGTTCATATTGCTTAGTAAGTTAGATGAAGCTCTGTTCACTTCAGTTAGCCAATCACAAGAAAGCAAAAGTCTTGGTTTTTTTTTTTTTATAAATTGTCCTTTAAAGGAGAACTATGGGGTCAGGGCGTTTCCCCATAGTTCTCCGAAGGGTAACGGGAGGACACAAACTAGCGTCCTCCCGTTACCCAAAGCTCAGTATACAGCTCGCGGTATACTGAGACGCCGCAGCTGAAACGGATCCCGACAATTATGTCTGGATCCGCCCAGCTGCATGAGTGACAGCTGGCTCTGCCTATCTAGAGGCAGAGCCAGCTGTACCTGCCCCTCCCCCGTCCGTTCTGCCAGTCAGCGCTGGAGGATCGGACAGGGGAGCGGGGAATCCAGTTACTCCCCTGTCACGGCTCTCTGCAGTGACAGGATCGAGAGGTGAGCGAACGCCGGTATGTGTTCGCTCACTTCCCGATCTACTGAGCCGACCTGTGACAGTTTCATTGTCACAGGTCGGCTCAGATTATGAGGCTGAGTGAAAAGCACTCACCTCATAATTCTCTTTTAACATGACTGTGTATTTATATTGAACACATCTTCCCCTTATTTACAAAGCTGCTTTGTTTTTGCTAATTGAACGGCCTCTACTCCTTCAGTAAGAGTAGCCGAGTGCACTAGTGTGTCCAGCTTGCCACGCAGACCTCTGAAGCCTCATATTTCAGCCTCACTTTTGTCCTGAGCTCTAGAATCTCCATTTATTGAACTGTCAATGACAATGCAAGTTGCATACACACAGCATTACATATGTATACTATATTGTGTCTGTATATTGTAAATCTGATTCAAACTTCTTGCAGGATATTTAACACTGTGACATCACCATGACTTATTTTTAGGAGCCTTCAGATTTGAATAGGTCTATAAAACCACAAAACTTTTTATCTTCGGATATATATTTACAAGCTTTATGAAGCTGCTCCCAGGTTTGTGTTTGTGTGCCCTATATGAGCTTAATGGCAAGTCTGAATGAGCACTTTGGGATTGGTAAGGCAGGTAAGAAATTATTAAAGTATATGGAAACACAATCACTTAAATTCCATATAACCTTTAGGGCTCTTGCATACCGGAGCCAGGACCAGACAATGTATACTTGGGGTGTATTTCCCCACCAAGGAGCTGTGTACATCCACCCATAGAAATCAACAATTGCACTTGCATACAGGGGCGGAGACCGGGTGACACCCCGCATGCGCGGAGGTGTTTTTGATGCCTGTTTTTGGTGATGGATGCCGGCAGAGAGAGGAAGGGACGTTCACCCGGCGGGATAAGGTATGCCGCCGGGTCCCCTCCTCTCTCCTGACACTGTTGGGCTCTTGGTCCGTGACCGAGTGCCCGACATTTCATAGGGGGTAACACCAAAATGACTGTCAATCATTTTGGTGTCACCCCTCCAATGGTGGCACACGTGTGCAGTGATGCCACTGCTTGCATAAACACACACATGTGTGCACAGGTATAATCCTGAACACAGACTGTCTGTGTTGGGGCTTGTACATCCATAGGCATACATGTGCTTATGCAAGTCCAGCATGTACCCGCGTACAGTTGCAAGCAGCCATTGATTTCTATGGGTGACTGTACGCAGCACCTGTGCCTCCTGAGTGGGGAAACATACCCCAATTTTACATTGTACGAACCCAAACATCTGAATGCATGCATGAGAACTTAGTAGGTTAAAGAGCACCTTGCATTTAAATGTAAGGTCCATTCAAATAGACCAGGCCTCCTCCTTCATTACAAATCACCTACTACCCAGGTTTACGTACTTGTAGAAAAAAAAGTTATATTTATTCTCACCTTACCCCCACCATTAGCATCATTGACTACGACTTCACTGCTGAATGCAGAGCAAATGAAATCTTGTGGATAAGCACCACAGTCCATTGCAAGAGTACCTTTCGGCATGAGATTTTGGCTGTTATGTATTCCCCAGGATCACGCCAGAAGGAGTATGACATCATCCTCACCTAGGCGCCGCGGGCGGAAGACGGGGGTAAGGTAAGTATGAAACTTTTTCTTTACAAGTACATTTTACACCTACTGATAGTAGGTCATTTGTGAAGGGGAGGGGGGCTCGGCCAATGGAAGTGGACCTTGCGTTTTACTGCAAGGTTTGCTTTAATGTATTATCCAAAGTCATTTTCAGTATCTCTAAATCCATTAAAATTCCTGGTGATCCGCCCATGAATGTCCTTGTTCAGGTATTTCCACAAAAACGGTGAAAACAATCTGTCCCTGTGTCCCAGATGTGCTCCTGTGTTGTCATCCTGTCCCACAGGCTTCTTATGTAGACTACAACTGGCCCTGTCAACACACATTATGCAGACATGGTTTACTGTTGTCACCATTAGGAAACCCACCGTGAGAAATGCCATGCAGCCATCGCTGGAGTGAATGTAGACAGGAAGTGATGTCATAGAGGCAGCAGGAGGTCACTGAGATGCTGCAAAGGATGAAAAAAAGGTGAAAACAAGTATTGTATTTAAAAATATGGCAATGGCTTATGATACAAAGTGGCTTATCAGACTGATTGTCATTTAGTTATGGTTGACATCTTCTTTACATGACATCTCCACACAAACATTGCAGAATATTTCTTAACATGAGCTGATACCAGTTGCTATACTCGTTACACAGGCATGTATGCACACAACATACGTACACACATGTGCATGTATACACATAAGAAAAACACACGCATGCATGCATACACACAAAATACCCACACACACGCATGCAGACAGTGGCACAGACAACAGACCTAACATACACTGAGTGGCCAGATTATTATGACCACCCCATCAGTACTTCGTTGGGCCGCCTCGTGACTCCACGAGATGATGAAAGGTGATGCGAGGAATCTGACACGGCGCTGTTACCCTTCTGTTGTCTGGTACCAGTCTTGCCCCTCCCCCGTTCTGCCCTTACATTGACTAGTCGCTGACGGCCACAATTCGCACGTTCAGACCCAGATTTTCGGCTGACAGTCCGGTCTTTAAACACTTTAACAACAGCTGCTCTTGAACATTTAACGAATTCTGCTGTTTTGCTGATACTCGCTCCATGGCTCCGAGCGCCAACAATCATCCCACGCTCAAAGGCTGTTAAATTGCGTTGTTTCCCCGTATCTTCAGAAACAAATCACTTCTACTGTCGTGGTAACCAACCTGCTTCCCTATTTATAATGGTCTGGCCCTCTAGCAACTTCAGCGCCAAATTATAGCTAATTTGCCTACAAACGTCAGGTGGTCATAATAATCTGGCCACTCAGTGTATAGCAAATGGAGCTGGTGCCCCTATACATTTCATTTGGAAGTGAAATAAATAAGATATATCACAGAGTCATGGGATCATATTTCTCCTTCAATGTGTAAAAGGCTGTAGAGTAAAAATAATACCCATCTACAATGTGCTTCAGAATAGGTTCATTGACTGTCATATCAACTGTTTCTGAAAGGAAGACTTTTACATCATTGATCTACCTGATCATAAAATTGATAATTAGGCCGAGGGAGTTCAGGCTGCAAAAGAATTATATGATTTTAAAAATGTGGTCTTTTATTTTATATTCTGACCTAGGAGGAAGGCTGTTTCATTGAAACAATGACCTGATTTGATTCATTAACTGCTCCATGTTTCATTGTACTTCATTTACATATCTATAAATCCTTCTATTTGTATTTCTGCCCCTTTCGGACCCGAGATTTACTCAGAGATCAGAGCTGGTGACTTGGCTCTTCTCTCCTGCACATTGAAC
>NW_017306278.1:4383772-4389675 GCF_000935625.1 Nanorana parkeri
TCATTCCTCTACCTACTCTGCTGTCTCCTACCATCAGTATGGTTCTTTGCTATCACATGAGCAGTCAGCACACCTGATTGCCTTCATATGCTGCTTCTCCCTTTTACTAGCTTGGGTGCTGCTGTACAGAATATTACAAGGGGATGAAATGAAATCTAGGTGCTTACATACATTGCATATCAGGAGCTATATCACTTGGTGTCTTATTTACCTCGAATTCAGATATAAAATGCATTCTGAATATTTTTCTGAACTTTACTGCCTCTCATTTTAAGTGTATCACTAACTGTGTGACTACTGCCCACGTGTGCTCCTGGCAGAGCCTATCCAGATCGAATAGACTGAGATCCTTATGTCTAAGCATACTTTAGGGCTGATTTATAAAACATCTGCCCAGCCATACACTGGGTGAAAGCTGTTCGCATGGCATTTCCAGCACTAGATAGAGCAGGGCCGCATAGAAATTAAAGTTCCTCGGCTCCTTCTAGTGACAGGAATGCCGTACATACATATAGGACTTAAAGTGACATTAAACCCTCAGATTTTTTAACATAAAACAATACTGTAATGTGCGCCTTAATTTAATCCATGGTTGTTTCCCTTCTCTTTGCTGCTCTTCCTTTTAAATCATCATGTCTTCTCATGCTCTGCAGAACTTCTGTTTTGCAGCAGACTGCCTTGTCTCAGGAATGGATACACGGTGTCTGTGTATCCGTTTGTATAGGCTTGTAATCTGAGCCAGCACTACAGGAAGAGGCCCTGAGCTGCAAAGGGAAGTTCTCCCCAAGCATGAGAAGACATGAGTATTTAAAAGGAAGAGCAGCAAAGAGAAGGGAAACAACCATGGATTACAGTAAGGCGCACATTACAGTATTGGTTTATGTTAAAAAATCTGAGGGTTTAATGTCACTTTAACAATGTTCCTCGGCTCCACCTAGTGGCAGGAATGCTGTGCAAACGGCATTCGCCCAGCATATGGCTGGGCAGACGTTTTATAAATGAACCCCCTATATTTAATTTAAAAAAATTTGAGTATCTGGTTGAACTCGACGGACATTTATCTTTTTTCAACCTATGTAACTGAGTGAAGCAAAAAAATAGATGACTGTCATAAAGAAAACCCGTTCCAAGAAAAATATGTGGTCCTCCATTGCTGCTTCTGTTAGTTGCCTTGCCGTCATAATGATCCATTGGTTTCAGCACTCTCTGACCCATTGCTAATCACATTTCCCTTCACTTCCTATTCTGTGTGACACCCAAAAATTTGACAGGAAGTAAGGGAAAGAAACTCCTTAAGGGGCACACAGTCAGCAATGGAAAAGCCAGCAGAGGCTGTAACACTTTCTTATTCTAAAACAAAATAAAGGTTTATGGGCTTTAATATCAATCCTCATCCCAATATACTCTTCCAGCATGACACCTGTAGTTGCTGATATCCTCCTCTTGTGAACAGCCCTGAAGCTGAACCTTCAATAACACTGTTGTGGTGGATTTACTGGTTTGCACATTGCCCTTTCCCTAATATCACTGCACCCTCACCCAAAAAAAATTAAGCTTGAGAGGGAAGTTGCACATCATAGAATCATGCAATTTACATGTAACATGTTCTTCAAGAAGTCTATTGAACCTGGATTTTATGAAACAATTATAAATGATGGAGACGTTCCTACTTTGTTATGTGTTTCCTGGTAAACAGCAATTTAAAGTGTGAATCCACTTGTTATTTCTCTTTGCACCTTTAGGTCATTTTGTTTCTAATAAAGTAATTAAAAGAATCTCTGCTCCACTCACTCCTAATCAATATAATTTCCTTGTTAAAAGTAGGCATGGTGTCAGTATAAAGGTAATCAGCTCAATACTGTATGTACACAGGTATATGTATATATAGACCAGGGTTTACATAACTTGAAGAGGGCAAACGCGTAGGCGGGGCTTGTTGAACTGGCTGGGCTGTGCATATATAGTGGGTGCAAAGCCATGTTTTCTCATTATTCCGGCATAGTTAGAGTTCTACTTAGTGAATACTGTTGATGGTCAAATAACCCACAGTCTACTGTTATATCTCTGTCAGTGAGATGGCCCTATGTGTAGTTCTCATTTAATGGTCTCTCATCATGGAACCTGGAGGGACAATGAGACCCCTTGTTATGGTCACAGCATAAGAGAGACTCTGGGTCTGGCATGGTGGCTTTTCCTTACTGCCTGGTGAGTCACTGATATGGATTAAGCATGCACATATCAGGTGTCAGATGTGCACATATGTGTTCTGAGCTACTGATTTACATCCTTTGGAGGAAGGATAAAGGTGACAGCCCTGACCATGGCCTTTTAAAAACATGCCACTAATTAAATTTCCCAGATCTAATTCATGGTAGATCCCTTTAAGCAGGCACTCAATTCAGCAAAGAAAAAAAAAGGGGTGGGGGGCATGTACCGCTTTGCCCCCCTGGCCAGCTACCTGGTGAGTCACTGATATGGATTAAGCATGCGCATATCAGGTGCCAAATGTGCACATGCCTGTTCTGGGTTACTGATTCACCATCCTGTGGAGGAAGGATAAAGATGACAGCCCTGACCATGCCCCTTTAAAAACATATAGCTCCCAGATCTCAATCCTGGTAGATCCCCTTTAAGCAGGCACTCATTGTCTGCATTCAGAAAAAAGAAATGGGGGGCATGTGCCACTTTGCCCTCCTTGCCAGCTCTCCCCTTGCAAGGGGGCTAATTTTGGAGCAGAGATTGTTTAATTGTGTTTGGGGGAAAGGGGGCTGTATTCACTGTCTGGGAATCTGGGCTGATTCCGTGGGAGGCAGAGTGGAGTGCGTGGGCACATGAGGAAGGCAAGCTATAGATTCTGTTATTTGTGTCACCCTGGGAGACCAGCCTGTTTTCCTTGCACATCTCAAGCACAGAGCCCAGCTAGGCTGCAAGATGGGCACAGGGCACCAGCATTTGCCACATTCCACTTACTTTGGGCTCCTGCTACCCTGTAAGCCTGGATGTCTTTTTTTTTCTCAAAGCCATTTTGTGCTCAGTTCTCTCCCTGGCAGCAGATCCTCTGAAGAGGGGACTCTGTGTGTGACGTCAGCAGCTCAGGACTGACGCAGCTGCCAGAGATAAGCAGGTTGGATGCAAGCAGGCTGCAGTGTGATCTGGTTACCCCCCTCCCCTCCCTACCCCCCCCCCTTATACACACACACACCCTTCATCCATTGTGTAGTGGATTACTGGGACATCCCTCCCAAAATACCTCAACTCACCCACAAAAAAACAGTCTCCAATTATAGATCCTCGACATCCTAAGAAAAAAACACATTACAAAAACACACACACACTTTACACCCAACAACCCTCTGGGCTGCAACAGGCAGAAGCGGAGAGGCTTAGATACAAGAGGTACGACTGGGGTACATGTACATCTTATTTCATGCTAGTATAATATTCCAGCTAAAAATGGTGCATGGAGGGAGCCCCAATTGTGTGGCTAGGACGCAGCGTTCCATTGAATTACCTTTGTGTATCCCAGTGTGTGTGTGTGTGTGTGTGTGTGTGTGAGTGTGTGGCTGGATTTTTTTTTTCCAGGCTAAAAATAGAGGTAAGTAATGGAATGGCTTTTGCTGGGCAAACGATGCTATTGTTTTCTTTGCTGCATTTGGTTATTTTTAGCTGGGTGGTGCTGTGGATTTTTTTTTTCTCATGCATGTTATGGCAACGAGGCTAGATTGTGGATGCATGTGTAAGAGGGAGTTCTATAGCAGGAACCTGGGGATCTCCCAGCATTAAATCTGTGAATCAATAGAGGCTGCAGCCTTCTCTCTTCTCTCTCTCTCTCTGTCCTTTCTAGCTCTCTCTCTCTCCTCTCTCTCTATCTCTCTCTCCCTATCTCTACCTCTCTCTATCTCTTTCCCTTTGCCTACCGGCACTGTGGAGTCTCCTAATATTCCAGCTCCTCGGGAATCTCGTTGGGTTGCTGCTAGAGGCGCTTCACTTGGCCAAGCGGAGCCGAGCGCTGTCCAGCAGCTTCGGTGCTGAACCCCTTCCAGCCTCCAGCACGGCTCCCCTGGGTTCTTGTCTACTTTAAAAAAACAGTTTATCAGGCTAAACCCGACATAGCCAAGCCCAAGTCTAGCAGCTAGCCCCCGAAATAGTTAAAACAGTTTTTTTATTCTACAGAGCAGCTTTACTATGTCAAGCAAAAAGCAAACCTGGAGCTGGCTGGCTTGGGAGCTGACTAGTATCTGTGATGCTGGAATCCCCCCATTTCCATCAGGAACTATGGCGCTTGCTGGTGCTTAGGAGGGGGCTCATGTTTACACTCCTAAAACCAAGATTAGATATTAGGAAGGTGTCAAGAATACCAGAGTATGGAAGCCATTACCAGAAATCCCAAACAGAATTGAAATCATTTTTTGTAAGAGCAAACCTGGAGCTGGCTGGGGTCGGGAGCTGTCCAGCATCAGTGGTCCTGAAATCCCCCCCATATACATTAGGACCGATGGAGTTTGCCGGTGCGTTGGGGGCCCGAGGTCCCCTTCCAGTCTAGATGCCAGGAGCAACCATCCAACCTACTGATGCAGACCGTTGTGTCTCCCTTGCACAAGTTCCATCTTCCCGCCCTGTATTTGAATGGCTTATGCTTGATGCTGGTGAGTCTGTAGGTTTCTTTATTTAGACTGCTTCTCCTCCCACCTCTTTTCTTCCCCATTTAAGTCTCTGCTCCCTGAAGATGGTGTGTGTGTGTGTGTGTGTGTGTGTGTGTGCGTGTGTGTGTGTGTGTGTGTGTGTGTGTGTGTGTGTGTGTCTCCCGCGTAGCTTTTCTTACTCATCCCCTCTCCAGATGAGTTGGTGGCAGATTAATATAGAAGCTGATTTAATTGGTCAAGCAGGTTGGGCAACTAGCAACCGAGCAGCTCAATGAGACTTGTAGAGATGCTTGCTTGGATGGCCCGACCCTTGCATCTGCCAGTGAACACAATAGATTAGACATAAATACACTTAGAATCGTACAGACCTTGACTGCAATCCCCGGGACTTCTCTTCTGATCAGATGAATAGGCAGCTGGTGAGGTTAACCCCTTCAACGCCGAGGCTGCCAGCTGCGGGATCCCAAGATGGCATTGCAATGGGTGCTGCAGCTAAAGAATTAACGAATGCATGGGGCTGCCAGAGGGTTAATGGTAGCTCGTCACCATCGCCAAAAGGGGGGTCCAGATCACCTTGAAGGGGTTCTGGAGGCTCATGCAGGCAGGGAAGGTAAATGTGCTTTCATTGCATGCATCTAGTTCTCCCACCGCTGGCACAGACAGAGCAGACTAGCAGATAACATATGGTTGATGGGAATTTTTAGCAAGCTGAACACCCACTGATGTCACTATGTACATTGCTGAGATTCCAGGCTGCGTGGTCGTATTTACAAACGGATCACACTTTTAGGAACAGCAACAACACGTGTAGTAAAATACTGCAACCCCTATAGAAAAGGAGGGGGCGAGGTGAAAGGGGGGGTACTCTCTTGCCGAACACACACATAAATAGGCGGAGGTTTCCTCCCCCCCCCAATAATAACTCCAGTAAGTTGATTTATAACCCATTCACCACCCCCCACCACCCATTTTCTATTCTTCCTTGGTATGCCAACGTTGCGTGGCGTTGTACAGCGCCCAGCGCTCCCTCCCGCAGCCAAAGGGGTTAAAATGCAGCCAGAGTGCCAGCAGGTGCCTCAGACAGACACACCGACAGACACGAGCTCGCCTGCCCGGGATCCTATTAAATAATTGAACGGTGGCAGCAGTAATTTTGGTGGTAACAGCACGGATTTCCAAGTCGTGACTGTATAAGTGAGTAATGAGAGGCGCCTGCGTCACTGCTCCAGTCACAGTTCACCCAGAGTGAGCTGGAATCGT
>NW_017306278.1:4389713-4397195 GCF_000935625.1 Nanorana parkeri
GATCCAGGGGCACCCAAATAAGAAGAGATCCAAGGGGTACCTGCCAACGACACCACATCACTCTGTTGCTTCATCGCCATACAAGTTGAAGAATGTAGAGGAGGGGGTTAAGGATTGTGGAAGATCGTGACCCTCCCACTCAATACACTAACTTATATACATTCCTGGAACAAGGGGAGAATGTGGACTTTGGGGTTTTTCCCCCACAATATTTTTGTTTCATGGCGTCTGAGGAGAAGAACAAGTCCAGATGTGAGGAGACCATGAGACCCAAGAAGTAAGTAGAGCTTAACTTGTCTTTAAGTCTTGTGAAATAGATTGACTATAGACAGTGAGAATGAGGACTAGATGGGGAAGTTTGCTGTGTTATCTTATACATGTTCCATATTTTACAGAACCTTCAGATATTTTTTGGGATGAGATTGGATGGGTAGACCAAACTTCAGTGGAGGGTTAGATGAATGGATGGACAGACAAATGCATACACACCCAAAAACAGACAAGATTTGTTTTAACTCTACACTAGCTACCTTACAAAGGAGTTGAGGGGTGCATGAACCCTAAAATGCCATTTATTTCTTTATTATAAATATGAGAGGGGTAGACCCAACTTAAGAAGGGGAAGTGCTGGGTTACATGGATGGACAACCAGCCAACTATAGATGCACATACCCCCCAAAATCATAAAGCTCGCTGCATTAATCTGTGCACCAGCTATCCCAAGCACCCCAAAACAAACAAGATGTTTTTTTTAACTTTGCACCAGCCACCCTGGAAAGCTGTTGAGGGGTGTATGAACCTTAAAATGGCATTATAATTAAGGGGCGGGTAGACGCAACTTTAGGGGAGGTGTTGGGTTACATGGATGGGCAAACAGCCAACTATAGATGTACATACACCCCCAAATCATAGAGCTCTCTGCATTAAACTGTGCACCAGCTATCCTGCAAAGGAATTGAGGGGTACATGAACCCTAAAATGCACGGGTAGATGCGACTTAAGAAGGGGAAGTGTTGGGTGACATGGATTGACAAACAGCCAACTATAGATGCACATACCCCCCTCCCAGATCATAAGCAGCCACGAATCTCTCTGCATTACTCTGTCCTGGTAAAGAGTTAAAGTGTGTATAGGGGGATGGAAGGAGGGGCCGGTGGTGGGTTTTACGGCTCTAATCGTTCCTTACACCGGGGGATTCCATGTAGCTGACGTACACACGTGTTGAACTTGGCAAGGTAACTCCATTCAATAAAGAGAGGGCTTCTAGTGAGGACACTGCAATCACTTCAAATCGTGACAATGGTCGCCTTTCAGAAAAAAAGACACACTTGACACCTAAACCATGACCACGAGATCTATTTATAGAAAAGGTAGGCAGAATGTTTCTCTCTGCCCCTTTCGAAAAGAAAATGAGATGTGAGGCGGCTCCTGATTGGTGGATGACGATTTTAGTGGCGACCAATGGGCAGCCCGGCTGCTTTGTATTTATTTAGTGCTCAGGGGGAGAGTTTCCTCTTTACGCAGCTCCTCCGCTCGGCTCTCTCCCTCTCCGCTCTGTACAATGGGGGGAGATCGGGGAGCTGTCCGCGGACTGGGGTGCTGAAGTGCCCGGGCTTGGCCAGCCGGGAGCCCAACTGGAAGGAGCAAGGAGGGATGTAGGGAGGGAGGGGGAGCAAGAGCCTGCTTATAGAGGGTCCGGAGCTGCTGGAATCGGAGCTGGATCTGGTCCTTCTCGAATCTTTTTGCGGTCTGGGCTTGCTGTATGTGAATACCTAGCCGGGAAGCCCTTACCCCAAAAAGCATTTGCGGAGGGCACACTCGCCGTCGGCAGCGAAGAAACCACATTGACCTCCTAGACCAGAGAAGTGTACCATCACCAGCCTCTCTGAGGGCTCGCTCCTCTTCCTCACCAGCCTCTCTGAATGCTCGCTCCTCTTCCTCACCAGCCTCTCTGAATGCTCACTCCCCTTCCTCACCAGGCTCTCTGAATGCTCGCTCCTCTTCCTCACCAGCCCCTCTGAGTGCTCGTTCCCCTTACTCACCAGCCCGTCTGAGTGCTCGCTCCCCTTACTCACCAGCCCCTCTGAGTGCTCGCTCCCCTTACTCACCAGCCCCTCTGAGTGCTCGCTCCCCTTACTCACCAGCCCGTCTGAGTGCTCGCTCCCCTTAATCACCAGCCTCTCTGAGTGCTCGCTCCCCTTACTCACCAGCCCCTCTGAGTGCTCGCTCCCCTTACTCACCACCCTCTCTGAATGCTCACTCCCCTTCCTCACCAGCCTCTCTGAATGCTCACTCCCCTTCCTCACCAGTCTCTCTAAGTGCTCACTCCCCTTCCTCACCAGCCTCTCTGAGTGCTCACTCCCCTCCTTCACCAATTTTTGAGCTCCCACCCTACCCCTACCCAATGCCTTCCTTCCTCGACCTGTCAACGTTCATTCCCCTCGACAGTATGTGTGTGCGCTCCCTCCAAACCTCCCCAGCCTTACTTTTCTCAATCGTGAACTTCCAGTATTAAACCAAAAAAAAAAAAAGAAAAAGTCTGCAGAGAACAAAACGTCAGCACACAACACCCCAGGACACCCTTAAAGTTACACCCACTGGGGGTTCCCGTGTGTACCCAAACAGGCAAAGATTATCCCAAAACACTCCCTTCCAGCACCCTTGAATAACTTTACATGACTTTTCACAACTTTTTCGGGGGTTCTCCGTTGACTAGCTGTGGGAGGGGGTTGGGACCCCCCTATGTGTGCCGCGCCCCCTCCACACCACAGAAAAGTTCGGTAGAAAGTTGCTGCATTTCTGTGTCTCCTCCGAGCTTTGCAACGCTGATCGGCGCTTCTCCGAGCCTCGTCCGTGATGTTCATTCACACAGCAAGCACGGGAAAGGGCTGTGGAGGGGAGAGCGAGCGGCTGGCTTCTATTGCACTTTGCTGCCGGTGCAGGGGGAGAATCACGAGTGGGGGACCCGGGGACCAAAGACGGGGCACGGCTAGATTTGGGGAATCCCCCAGCCACTAGGACAGAGCCAGAAACGACTCCTGTAGACATGAATGAAACCAGGGGCCCCGGGAATCCCTTCAGCGTCAGCTATACAGTCACGTCAGGTAGATCGATTTATTGGGGACAAATAGACGAACCTGACCTACAGAAAGAACATTACAAGGGGTGATTAGCTGTGGGGTGATCAGCCGTAGGGTTCAGGGTGTACGTATGAATACATGTCATTGCACTACTATAGAGTCTCTACGTTTTATTTGACATGAGAATTCGGGACCGACATCAAGGTTAAGGTCGCCCCTCAAATGAGATCCATACCTTAAAGTGTGCACATGAAAGAGACATAATGGAATGCAGGGTATCATATCACTCGATAAACACACAAAAAGTCTCAAGTTGGGTCGATTTGGGGTTGCCATCACCGATTCACAAAGCTCTCGCATGGATTGACTAGGGAGCCCATTGACAAAGCTGTGGTCTTGCTGGCTTCCAGCTCGCAAAAAGAAAAAATCAGGCACCATGATTGTGCAGAAGCACATTGAGAAACAGTTAACGGTTCTCCAAAGACAAAAGCGGCTTTGGGGACAAATTGGGACCATAATGCAGAATAAAGAGTAGACAAGCCAACCCAGCCAAATACTGAGCGAAAGCTAAAGCATGGCTCTACTTTTTTTTTCTTTCTATAGCTTAGCAGTAATTGACTTTCAAAGAATAAAGGACGAGAAGATCTGAAAGTCCTGTAGACTTCCATCCTCGTCCTCAAGCAGTAATGGTTTTCTGTAATAATAGGGGGGACTTTCCCCAGTCCAGGCCAGTTCTTTAATGTTTTAAAGTCACAGTGAGTGACAGGGCAAGCCTTAGTAAACTTACAGCTCTAGCTGTGTAGGAACCTGAAGCCTTGTAGGTCCCACCATGAGGCTATCGGAGAAAAGAGAACCCCCTGCACCAGGGCAGCAGAAAGTCCACTGTGGACCATAGAATCGGAACCAACTGAAGTGCGACCTATCCTACACAGTGAACCTCTGCTCTCACAAGTCAAGGGTCCAGACTTAAACCTCCCCATTATTAAAACATGTCACTCTATGGGTTTTATTAAACTCAAACCTTGAAGGTCTTAAAACTCAGGAAACATTTGCTCTATGGGCTGACAAAGTGCCAGGCTGGAGGCTGCAAAGCCTGACTTCTTAGTCATCACCGGAGGGCTCAAGTCGTATTTTAGGAGATATGCACCTTCAGAATCCAGGGATTCCCTTTGTTTACAGTGTTTAAGTAAAAGCCTATAATTATAGTATCTGCAGGTTGCAGAATTAGACATTAGAGATGTATTAATATACTTAATATACTATATATATAGATATAAAATCTTGCACAGTGACATAAAAGTATGACCACTTCCCTCTATATCAATCTTGCCCATCTAGTTTTTTCAGTTATCTTTTTTTATTCTACATCTCGATCTATTTGTAAAATGTCCCCCTCTCAGGACCAGTTCGTGTGGCAGTGAATAGTAAACTGACGTTGCTGAATGCGTGGGGTTTCCCTTTTTAAACTCTTGATTAGGACCACAGTAGTAGCTCACGATGCTTATGTATGGGGAGCTGACTTTCTTAGCACGTCACAGGACTATAAGAAGTCAGCTTGAGGACGGAAGTGAAGGGGGAAAAAAGTACCTTGGTGACATCAGAGTCTTCTGACATGTCAGGCCACGTTTTGGGCAGCTATATGTTTTACAGACAAGAGTAAATGTAACAAGGACCAGGTCTTGTGATAAGTGATTGTTATGTAATGAGGGCAGTTTGCTGATAGTTAAAACGTTTTCAGTAGTTATACATTGGACGTTCATGCCACACAAGGGTTTATAAGTTCAATATGAGGATATGCTATGTCTTGTAGTTCCAGAGTAACTAGACAGGAACCTGTTATGTCTACATTAACAATGTATTGGGCACACTATTTATCTCTCTCTCTCTCTCTATATATATATATACTTTCACTGTAGTTTCCGACCATGTGGCCATTTTCAATTTTACCTTCCAACTGTGTAAAGTCATTTGTACTTCATATAATACATTCTCATAATATAGGGTCAGTCTTGTATATGCAGTTGTTGGGTTTTTACTTTGTCCAGTCAACATAATGTGGTAAATTCTAATCGTAATATGTTATTCTTAATGTTTATGGTAGGTTCTTACTGTCTAGGGTCATCCCCCCATTTAATATGGTGTTTTGCTGCTACGTAGCGTCTTTTGTATTGTTTACAGTGAGCTGGATTGCCAAACCATCCCTTAAATTGCTGATGCACATGGATAACTCAGGTTCTGTGGCCGATTGCATTACGCAAGGAGCTGACCAAACCTATGAAGCCACGCAACCTGTATAATGTATATATGTCTGTCATTAAATTAACATGACGCTAATAGGGCGTTCGTACTATATAGAGTCATTCTTACAATATAGGGTGATTTTTGGGCATGTTGGGTCTGTATATTAGAGAGATTTTCTTTTACAAGGTAATTTTTATTGTATATGACATTGCTGAATCCTCACTATTGTGTATTGTGATTTCTTTTACTAGGTAATTCTTGTATATACTGTATGTATGTGTATATATACTGTATGTATAGAAACGCTTCTGTTGTACATTTTCCGCATCGCCTGAGCGTACGCCAGGCACGCGGCTGCTTTTTGCGCCTGCAAATTTTTCGTGGGCCTTATGAAACAGCCGTCAAGACTCAGAGCTGAAAGCGACGTCTTAATTTTATGTTTGCCTTTCAGACCTGAGAAACAAGACTCAGGGAACCCTTCCAGCTGTGTGTGGATAGAGTACGAAAGATTGGAATGGGGACTATAAAGCAGACTTCTCTGGCAGAGATGAATCGAGTTCCCAAAGGTAACCTGCACTAAGAAACTTCAAATGGATCCCTGTACGTGGAAGGGAAGAGCTTTGTAAGCCAGCATGAAGTGTATGTCCATGGGAAGAGGAGAAAGGGTTTAGCTACCGGTGGCATTGTTCTGGCCAAATCGATATGTTCTGTACAGCATATATATATATATATATCTTCATTTATCTCTCAATTTCTTTTCTCAGGTTCCTTTGATGTCCAGGTTATCCTTCATCTAAGGAATGACTGAAAAGAGCAGACCAAGCCTTAGGCCATGTTAAGGTGAGGATATGGTAGCTTCCTGTACAATGACCAATACCCCCACAATGAGCGATACCCCCACACACTACATGCTAGAGGAGTTTTCACTTGGGTCAATAAACTAATTGACTTGAATACTTGAAGTGTCGGTGACTTTATTATTTTGTACGTTTTTGATGGAGGTATCCGTTGTTGCTGGCATTTTCCTGTCAGGAGTGCGATGGGATACTTGGACTTTTGCACACACACTACAAGGGGCATACAGAGCTCATTCCTCTTATGACATATACAGGGCAAGTGCTTGAAGAGTAAGAAATCAGAAAATTATATATTTAATGATTTTCTCTGTGTCCTACAGAGAAAGAGAAACAGGCACGATTAGGCCCAACAGCTAAAATGCATAAGGGGGTGGAGTCACATCTGACGAGGGAGCGATTGTCTGTCTGACCTATCTGGTATCAATAAAGCTTGTTGTAGTTTAGCAATATAAAAAAAACACAGCGGAGTGCGGCTTATGTGTTTGAAGGCCCAGGAAGGTTGAAGCTTGGCCCCAGAGTGTGGCCAAGGTTCAGCATGTTGAAGTTCACCTCCTACGATGTAGCAGAACCTTCCCCATGGCTTGTGATATGCAAGCTGTGTTGTCAGTGGTTGGGCATGAATTAAAAACATTTCAAGGTGCTATATCCTGAATTTTATAGTAACTTATTTCCCTTTTATAGAGTGGGGTAGTCTTCATTTCAAAACAACACCCTTCTACTCAATGAGTGCAGATTTCATCTTTAAGTTCATTGTTAATGCTGCAGATGGTGGGCCCAGTGGGGAACAGAAGTTGAGTGTAAGTCATTACATCAAGCACTGAATGTATCAAACACGGGCCCGGTCTGTGTATAGTGTATACAATATGTACACTGGTTGTGTGCTTTAAGCTCTACTGTGTTGTTTAAAACTCAGATGCCCAGCCTCTGTTATGATGGGACCCCTACGGGACATTTTCCTAGTGGTAGAGACTGCAAAATGCAATGGCCCCCAACAGAACCGGTAGGATTAAAGTTATATCTGATCACTCAGTTACCCCAGAAAGTTGATTGTAAAATCCAATATGAGTTTTACCTATACAGTGTGCAGACTAGGCTTAGTACATGCTGACGGATTCATGAAACAAAGGATAACATTAATTTGTTGTCCACAGCAATCAAATTCATTACTTATTTTAGGAGAAGACACTTGACCTTTTTTTTTTGTTTGTGCTTTGGAAGAGAGTTCCACGTATGATCCAAATGTCCTTATTCCAGGTAATACTGTGTAATACTAAAGTATGTAGAAAGGTAGAGACCATATGATC
>NW_017306278.1:4397410-4421955 GCF_000935625.1 Nanorana parkeri
CATATACTGTATATATATATATATATATATATATATATTCCGGTATTTATACAGCATGCATAGCCCATGCTGTAATCCTGCCTTCTACAGTGTTTGTAATGGACACTGGCTCCTTTCCTGTCTGCATTCTGAAAATGACATATTCTTTGTGCTGTACAGGGTGTATAATATACACAAGGACCTGTCCGGCGGGTAAGGGGCGCATTAATTAACCTGTCCTTGGGGCAGCAGAGAGAGTAAATCCGGCCCTGGTTGTATGTGCAGAATACATCAACCTAGTTAAGGCTGAAGGATCAGTATCTTTATATTAGCCACGTGCCAAGATATATCTAAATATTGATGACTCTCCGAGTATTAAAATCAGTGCCACCATTTGGCTTTAGTAGCCATCTTCTCAGGGAAATTCATGGCTGGCATTCGACTTTCCTCCGCATGGCAATGATTCAGGGTTCAGTGTGTAAACTATACAGATCTCTCCCTGTATGTGGACAGTAGAAAGCATCTGTATAAGGCTAGTATGGGATATAAGCACATGTTCCTCTGTGTGGCAATAAATGGCTACATTGTATCTTTTCTGTATGTGGCAAATATGTGGACAGTGACAGCTTAACTAGGTAGATGATCTTCAGAA
This sequence comes from Nanorana parkeri, assembly GCF_000935625.1. Lineage (NCBI taxonomy): Eukaryota > Metazoa > Chordata > Amphibia > Anura > Dicroglossidae > Nanorana > Nanorana parkeri. The sequence continues at coordinate 4,398,042 of NW_017306278.1, forward strand.
TGTTACAGATCTCTCAGAAGTAGCATTGTGAGATCTTCTGGAGAAAGGTGTGACTGGAATGTGTGGAAGGAGATGGCAAGTAACATTTGAGGGATCAGTTTGGGTTGGGGATCTTTTAGGGTCAGATAGACTGATGTAGCCAACACTGATAATGAGGTTTCAGGTCAAAAAATTAGAAGTTTGCAAACAGTAGCTGACTAATCTCACCAATAATGACTTTTGTGGCCATCCTGCGACATAATTCTGCCATCCCTTCACAATGCAATTCACTCCTAGCCCAAAAGTTTATGTCCAAATGTCCACTAAGTATAATAAATTATGACTAATAAGACAGGTCTACTCCTCTACATAATGACGATTATATACGCACGTTGAGAACATTATAGACTAGGGTAGGTGACCTGAATGCTGAGGACAATGAGTATGGTAAATGCCTACAACTACTGCATATATCATGGCTGGACAAATCCCAGGAGCCAGGTCACCAATGCTCCTTAAATATGACAGATGGCGCCTAACTTTTGAGGTTATCTCTAATTACTGTCAATGGAGGGGGCTCCTAAAAAATTAATGCTGGCCCCTGGATAGAACAGACCGGCTCCTGAACGCCAAATTAATATGCCCAACCGTAGAACTTATCTATACTACATACAATAGGGGCATTGAATGGGTTTATCATAATATACACCCAGATCCTGTCCAGAAAAAAAATATACCGTATATACAGTATATACTGTATACATTAGTTAAAAAAAGTATACAATGTATGTAATAAAACACTGGGTCCTCCCCTATATACAGTGCCATCAGTAAGGGGTATTTACAGTGAGAGCGGTCAAGCTGTGGAAAGGTTTGTCACATGTGATAATGGAAATGAGTCATTGGAAAGGAATGGAATTAACATGAAACAAATTGGATGATCTTCATGCGATTAGCAGTATCCAGTTATATAGTTAGTAAAGCCTAACAATTTATTTATTTATTTTTATCCAAAAAAATTGATCCTGGGAGGATCAGGAAGAACCTTTGTTCCCTCTTGTGTAGCAAAATGGACAATAGTTGCCCTGGGGGTTTGCCTTTGTCCTGACCAAAGCTGCTGTCACTGTGCGATGTTAAAATTGATAGTCATCCATATTTTTAACAGTATTAGTTATGTACCTGGACCCTTTCCTGTATACAGCGAGTAGATATACTTTTTACCTGGACCCTTTCTTGTATACAGCGAGTAGATATACTTTTTACCTGGACCCTTTCTTGTATACAGCCAGTAAATATACTTTTTACCTGGACCCTTTCCTGTATACAGTGAGTATAATATATACCTGGGTCCTTCCTTTATACAGTGAGTGGAATATATACAAGGGGTCCTGTCCTGAATACAGTGAATAGAGTATATAGCCCTATCCTGTAGTGTACAGTGATTATAAGGTGTACCTGGGTCTTGTCTTGTGTACAATAAATATATAAAATATACATAGGTGCAGTGTTATATGCAGTGGGTTTAATATACATCTCAGTCCAGTGCTATATGCAGGCAATATATGTCTAGGTGCAGTGCTATATGTAGTTCTTGAAATATATACCCGGTGCCAGTACTATATGCAGGTCTTATTATATACCCAGGTCTAGTGTTCTATACAATGAGTATAATATATACCCAGATCCAGTGTTCTATACAATGAGTATAATATATACCCAGGTCCAGTGTTCTATACAAAGAGTATAATATATACCCAGGTCCAGTGTTCTATACAATGAGTATATTATATACCCAGGTCCAGTGTTCTGTACAATGAGTATAATATATACCCAGGTCCAGTGTTCTATACAATGAGTATAATATATACCCAGGTCCAGTGTTCTATACAATGAGTATAATATATACCCAGGTCCAGTGTTCTGTACAATGAGTATAATATATACCCAGGTCCAGTGTTCTATACAATGCTTGGCATCCTGGACTTTCTGTGCTCATCAGCGGAGCAAAGAAGGATGGACACTGACTACCTTACCCATTTGGTAATTTCCTCATACATGGGGCATTTCCATTATATTTCTAAAACTCCTTTCTGTACTCATTTGACAAATCTATACATTGGCTTTGGGTACATTTATACATTACAAATAGGTCAATGTTATAGTAGATGTAAACCCTAACAAGATGGCATTTAGTTCCTGAAGCTCTGTATCAGTGGCCTCACGTGTGTGGCCTGCACCGGGTGACAGCATTGGAGGGGGTGACACCAAAATCACTAACATTCATTTTGGTGTCTCAACCCCTCTGAAAAGTCAGGCACACGGTCATGGACCGAGAGTCCGACAGTTGCACGAGAAAGGAGGGGACCCGGAGGCATACCTTATCCCGCTGGGTATACGTCCGCTCCTCTCTTTGCTGGCGTCCATCACGTAGATGGGCATCGGGCAGGTAAGCATGCATGCGTGATGACATCCCAGAGGGGTGTCACCCATCTTTCACTCTGGGTGACTCTTTCAGGGCAGCCCGATACATAATCATAGGTGTGCGCACAGGCTGTGCCATGTGTGCCTGCCTCATGCGCAACACTGAAACTGCAAGTTTTTAGTCACTGAGCTGGTGGAGAGATCACAAAGATCGCTCTGTGACTAGCTCAGCGATACAGAGCGCAGCACTTGCCACTTACATTCCTCACATAACAGCTGCAGTCTTTGGTGCCCGGGAGGCTGCGAGGGAGCATGGCTGTGGCTTCCATCCAATCTGGAAGCCAGGCGGGTGGTCACATGACCACCTGACAGGCTCCCTTCTTCATTACTGCACCCCAGCTGGTAGAGGTAAGGGACAGTTGAAGAGATCGGAATCCGGCGGTATGTCTCAGGTCTGTGTATGTATGCATGTATCATATACATATATACAAACATAGGAGAAACATGGCCGTATCGGGCAGCTCCCGGGAAGGACAAGTGCTGCGTGTGATTAGTACGCAGCCCCTGTTCTTCTCTATGGGAATATGCGGCCGTATGCTGCCCTACGCTCACCCATCCTGCACGTCTGTGCAAGGGCAGGTGTCCGTACTCGTACACTGACAGAATGGATCCTGTCTGCGTCCGAGCCCCTTGAGCCCGCAAAAGATACACATGTGGCACTGGCACCGTTCTGTTTACTATACGATCGGCATTGCATAGTGTTGCTCTGCCCCAACCGCACGCTGTGCAGCGTGGCCGCGTGATGTCTCATTGCTTTTTGTTGAGGGGTGGGGGGCGGGGGGATGTGTTGGGGTGTAGAATAAATATAAGATGCACATTCATTGTTTCACCTGCGTTTCATGTGTTATCAGCTCTTAAAGATGACCTTTACCCCCCTTTGGCTACAAATCGCATCAGCATACAACTCTGCATGCGAAACGGACGGCGGAGGGGGCAAGCACGGCTGGCTCTGCTTCTAGATAGGCAGATCCAGCTGTCACTCACGCAGCTGGGTGGATTCAGACAGTAATGTCGGGATCCATCCCGGCTGCGACGTCTCAGCTTACGATATACTGAGCTTTGGGTCATGGGAGAATGCTAGTTTGTGTCCTCCCGTTACCCTTAGGAGAAAAGCCCTGAGTAGAGCACGTTCACTTTAGAAAGTAAACATTCACCTGGCTTAGTAATGAGGCGAAGCTGCACTGACTTCAATCATCCAATCACACGCAGACAAAAATCCTGCTTTTTTTTAATTCTCCCTGCACATGATTGGGCATTGCTTGCTAAGGGAATTTTCACTTTGTTATACCCGATTCACTAAGCTAAGTGAAAGAAGAACTCCAGGATTTTTAAAAATGAACACTTGCAGTGGGGCTACCCCCACATTGCAAGGACTGAGTGATCATTTTGTCTAGGGGGAAAAAAATTTAATTAAATATATATATATAAGAAATACAAAATAAATACTCATCTGATCCTTTGTCTTGACTGGCTTGTAGACCAGTCCTTGCAGCCTCCCTGGCGGTCTAAGGACCTGTGACATACGAGGGACATACCACAGCTGGTGCGGGGTGAGATAGGGGTAAGCAGTCAGTGCTGTGGGACCAAGGATCGGATGAGTATTCCTTCTTTATTTTCACCGATAGAACAGAACGAGCCCCACTGCCAGAGTCAATTTTTTAAAATCCTGGAGTTCCTCTTGAATATTCACTTTGCAATGTGCACGTACTCTACTCTTTTAGTGAATCAGCTCCATTGGCAGCAAGCACCGGGCAAGCTGGTTTTGGATTGAAAATTAATAATAAATTTTTATTTTTTTATATGTTTAACGCAATACGTAAGCCGTGTAAGCCTGAGGCATATTTTAAAAATAACGTACGCTACATGTGTATAATACATCTAAAAATAGAAATTATATAAATACAGCAGACTTCTGAGCAACCGGTGAGTCATTTCATTTTGACGGCACTTGTTTAGTCAAAAAAAGTGTGGCGGTAATACATAATATTAAATAAAACAAATTCTTTTTTTGCTTCTCTCTCCTTAAATATTTAGTGGATCCCCAAACATATTTTTCTCTCATATCACTATTGATAAAATTTTTAAAAAAATTGTTACAAAAATATCAAATTCAGATGATAATAGAAACTTTTCTAAATTGAAAGAAAAATGCTTTATAGTTATAATGACATATTGCTAAAAAAATAAAGATTTAAGAACCTATCATTATTTAAATGTATTTCAGGCCTTGGACACGTGGGGTCAATTTTATTTTACATTTTGGAGTAATTATTTTTGAACTCTTATATTTTTTGTTTTTTTATTATTCATTGCCATTCCACCACATTTGTATGTTTCCACCAGCCTGTTACCCCCTTTGTGTTCCTATTCTTTTCCCTCAACATTTGAAACTTTATAACTTCTTTAGCTATTTGAACAAATCTTAAATACTTTACTGAACTATAATATATATTTTATATTGCATAGCCCATGTATATATATATATTTTATAATGACATTTGTTTATAAATATGACTTAATTAAATCTGATAAACAAATATTGTCCCCATACAAGAGTCATGTGTGAGCTTTGTGTGTTTCTTCCAGATCTGTGCAGTATTCCAGTGTGAGACTTGGAGCTTCTATTAATAAACACCAGTCACTGTTCCCTCTCTCCTTGCAAGGTGACTGGTCTTGTCTCCGCCCCCTCCTGTATTAAAGACGGGTCACTGCTGCTTTCTCTCCTTGTGCAGGGTGACTGGTCTTGTCTCTGCCCCCTCCTGTAATAAGGACGGGTTCCACCTTAAGGTTCCTTTGGACTTTTTCTAGACTAATGTTATCTTCATAATATTACTTTATTATGTATACTACATATGTTGTACTTGAAAACTGCCACTTGAAGTGTGAGCAAACATACTTGTCTATCTGTTTAAAAGTTAAAAAAAAACCTTTTTGAAGGAAAAGACGGGTCACTGCTGCTTTCTCTCCTTGTGCAGGGAATGACTGGTCTTGCCTCCGCCCCCTCCTGTAATAAAAACCGGTCACTGCTGCTCTCTCTCCTTGTGCAGGGTGACTGGTCTTGTCTCCGCCCCCTCCTGTAATAAAGACCACTCACTGCTGCTCTCTCTCTCCTTCTGCAGGGTGACTGGTCTTGTCTCCGCCCCCTCCTGTAATAAAAACCGGTCACTACTGCTCTCTTTCTTTGTGCAGAGTGATTGGTCAGTACAAAATATATTATATCAAAATTCTCTATCTATCTATCTATCTATCTATCTATCTATCTATCTATCTATCTATCTATCTATCTATCTATCTATCTAATATGATCAAGTGTCTATAGTTGGGAACAGATACACTTAACATATATGGAATGAGTCTACAAAGTAACATAAATAATAAAGCTTTTAAAACTTTTTAAAACTGCGCGTTCAGAAAAGACCGTCCTTTGCTTTTTTAGACACCAAAACAGAGATTTTTAGATACTTAATGGGAAGTCAGGGTTGCATCATGTATAGAATGAATGAATATAGAATTATGTCATTCAATACACAAAAGTTACATTTTGTTAATTTAGTCAAATGTAACCCTGAGAATAAAGCTTTCAAAAAAGTTTATAAAACTATTGAACAGCAAGCGGTGTGCAGGAAATGTCACGGTTTACTTTTTTAGACAAGCCATATGGTGATGTTAGTTACATCGCCTGAACTCAAGGCTGCAAACTGTCTGCCGGGGAGTTTGAGGTGATGTAATTCAATTTAAAATGAAAAAAACGTTTATGTTTTATTCATTTATTGTTCTGATTAACGACTTCAGGTACTTGTAGCCAATGACAAACCTTCGTCAGTCTCCCAGGCCAGACTAATGAATGATTATATAATGCACAGATAGATAGATAGATAGATAGATAGATAGATAGATAGATAGATAGATAGATAGATAGATAGATAGATAGATAGATAAATTATATATTTATTTATTTTTTCTTTCTTAAAAAAATTGCTGTAAGCTTGACTTACTACAGTAGCTTTTTTTTTCCAGCTTTTAATTCATTTTAAAGGATGTTATGATCCCTCCACACTATACCCTTTGGAACTAGAAGAATGCAAGTTTGATCTCCACCCGAGAAAGGGATTCTTTACTGTCAACACTGTAATAATGTAACTATAGTCTTGCAAAAAAGTAAATCTGTTAAATCCGATCTAAAATTTCATATAAGCTTCAACATGACAATATAATTTCAAAAAAGTTTGTTTTCATTTTTTTTGTTTTTAATCTGCAGCTTTCATTAAAAGAAGGCTTGGTGATCCTTGTATTCCGACGGCTGGCGCCCGTGCCTGTCTGAATACCCGGCTGCAGTCACTGTTCCGCCGATAGTTTTTCACCAAATTCCTTTGATTTTTTTCTCCTTGAATTTTGTTGAGCCGCGTGATGCCACAAGTGCCGCTCACGGATCAAATATGGGCCGATCCAGCAGGAAAAGGATGAGTCTATGTATGGCTAGCAGTGCTTCAGCTTGGCTGCACAGCATCTTGTTATAGGCTTCTGTTCTGTTTTATTATGTGAGAACCACTCCTTCACATTATGCATAGGGCCCACTTCTTCTTAGCTATTTCTCAGTGGCATTCACAGCACGCGTAGGAATCCAATAATATGTAACGTCATAACTAAACGTCCCGCCTAAGAGCACCAACATTCTAGCTATGACCTTTGATAGCTTGAAAAGCTTCTTCTGTGCACCCCTCTGATCCTGGTTTCACGTTTGTTACTGGTGCCTGGAGTTCCCTGACTTGGAGACTAAGAATTGCCCACCTGCCTCAGTGGCCGATAAGGGCGCTCTAGCTGGGCAATGGCATTGTGGGTGGGCAAGTCAGGAAAATCATGCCCATGGTAACAAAGTAAGAGTAGTTTTAGAGAGGTGCACAGACGGCAGTCTTATGGCTAATAGAGCTAGCAGCAGCAGTCATGAGGTCATTGCTGGCCTGCTCACACTGCAGCGTTGTGTTAAAGCAAATGCCCAGCAACGTGTGTACTGCAGTGTGGTGGGTTGTGTTGCCATTCACCAATGTACTAATACAACGCATTGGGTTGTAATGCATCACAGCGTGCGGATCTGAACGATCTCTGCATCGCATTAAGAAAAATAGGGCATAAAACGCACAATAACATAACGCACTAGTGCGTACGGACCCATAAGAGGAACCAAAATTAGCTTGCTTCAAAGGCTGACGATTCAGAAGGAAATGGAATTTATTGTATAAATTTACTTTTTTCTTTAAATAAAAATTGATGCAAAAAAAAAAAGGCAGAAAATGTCCTACCAGATTCTAAATTTAGCAATGTGCTGTTTTGTTTTTTTCTAGAAAGGAATATGGTTTGAACTGGCAGTCTGTACCGGCCGGTATGAATGCAGCACAATGTTGGCATCATCCAACGGTATAAGACACCACGAACGAGGGGTCTGAGTCAGGCTGAACGTTACTCACCGGCATTACACAGACAATGACCCCCTTGACTTCTTCTCAAGGTACATGGCTGGGTACAGAACACACAAGGATGTAATCAAAGCATTGGCTCCATACAGGCCAGGTACTTGGCTTTATATTAATTATATTATGTGTTATTATGTGTTATTATATAATATATTATTATTATTATACAGGATTTAGATAGCGCCAACAGTTTGCGCAGCGCTGTACAATATAAGGAAGACATTACAATCACAATACAATTCAAGACAAGATGGTAAGGATGGCCCCGCCCCTGAGGGCTTACAATCTAAAAGGGAGGGGCAAGTGATACATGAGGAGGTAGCACAACACAAACAGCAATAATGAGGAGGTAGCACTAACACAAACAGCAATAAAATATAGCAGCGATAAAAAGTCTTAATACTATGTACTACTATGGCAGTATATACAGTATATATATATATATTCTGATGCGTAGACTGTCCAGATGGCCTATTGTGCCTCGTCTTTAGCCCTAAATACAATTTTCTTAACTCTTTAATTCCCAGCAAGCACACCCGCATACAACATCCCGCATGCGATGTACAAACTATTAATAGCCATCATAAAGATAAAATGTCTTCAATGACGGGACTGTGACTCACTGGAGAGGTACAAGATGTCTTCATTGCTGTGCGTCGGACTTAACTCTTTAGCTGATTCACTGACATTGTCCATCAGTACCTCATCTTCAGTGCACTTTATAGTGCTGAGTTTTCCCAGAATAAAACCTTTCTCTACTTTCAAGACAGTAAAATACAATTATCTAAATATAGCAATTTCACAAATAGTTTACATTTAAAAACATATAATCCATATGGACATAGGGAGGGACAGGGTCCATTTTTTTAAAGAAAAAAATAAATTTCTCCTTTACTCTAATATGTCTCCAAAATCAATGGCATAAATCATGTTTGAGGATATATCAACATTCTAATATATCATCTTTACTTTCTTTTAATGGACACATTTTATTTTTTATTTTTTTAAATGTAATAACTTTGTGTAACCTTTAACTTAAAAAAGTTAAAGGTTACACAAACATTAACAAAAAAAAGTTGAATGACACACCACCAAATAATATAAATGATTCTAGCATAATAAAATATTTTAGACTCATTCTTCCAAAATGACCCAATATTAGCCCATATATCAGGAAAAAAATAAAACCCAATCGTTCCATTTTGGCTCAGAGTAGGGAATTTTCTAAGAAACTACTTTAAAAAGTAAAGCAACTTGATGGTTTAATGAAGTTGATTTACTGAAGGAGTAGGACATTCCCTTACCCAAAGATGTTGCGTTTACTTTAAACATCCAAACATGTACAAGGCAAATGACTATTATTTGATACAATTCTTATATTACTTTATTGTATTTTAATAATACATTTTTTTATATTTTGTATTTATATTGAAGATACTTACTTATGAGTAATGTATATCTGCATCAGACTTCTGCCCCCTTCTAGTCCGCTTTTTATTACAAGAAGTTGTAATGAGAAAAGGAAGTGATGGAAAATATATCTAATGTGGAAACCCTACACAAGCCCCTTTCCTATAAAGGTTCATATTCTGCTCATGCCAAGGTGCTTGTATATATAAACCCAATTGCTAAAATCTCATACAATCCTCAGCATGTTAATGTAACCTGAAAAGTAATTTTCAATATTTGTAAAACTGAGACTTTATTTAAACTTTTACCTGGTGATCCTGCATTGAAGGTCCATGGGCGGGCACTTCCTGTATCAGAGTGACCATGCTCTGTTTCCCAAATATGTTTCTGTGTTGTCACACGGGCTTCCGATGGAGACTACAAATAGCCATTTCAACACGCGTTACCCTGACATGGTCCACTGTTGTCACCATCAGGAAACCCAACCTGAGAAATGGCAAGCAGCCAACACGGGAGGGCATGTAGACAGGAAATGGCTGCAATGTGGGTGAAAAGACCAGCAACACATGATGAAAAAAAAAGTGAAAAGGAGTATTTTATAACGTTTTTTTTTAATGTCAATTGATATAAGACTCAAAATGTAGTTCAGTTACAGAGTGTATTTGTAATAAGGCTTTAACACCTTATATTTCATTGGATTGGTCCAACAATGCTTGCATCCTTTTCAGGGTTAAAAAGCATGTCAACACAAACTAAATGGAGAAAATCAATGTCTAAATATCAATATTTGACAAGCTCGCTCTATCAGTAGACAAATTCCAAAGCGGAAGCTGAAAAACATACTGTATTGGCTGATGAAGCATTTTCAATGTAGGGAAGGATGATAAAAGTAGGATCAGGAGCCCTGACTGTTCTTCAAATACAACTAACTCCAGGCAGATATAAAATACAAATAACGCAGCTCAGTATTGACCAATACATCATTCAATGTAATATTTGTTAATATGTACTGTAAGTACCTGGATTTGACCTCCATGTCCACCTCTTAATCCTCTGTTTGGCAGGACTCAGACTGGGAGAGGGAGAAGCGGGACAAGGAGCCAATCAGCAGTGCTCGTGCGCTAAGAAGATCTATTATTATAATATATATTTGGATTTATATAGCGCCAACATTTTCTGCAGCGCTTTACAATATAAGGAAGTCATTAGAATTACAATACAATTCAAGACATGATGGTAAGGAGGGCCCTGCCCCTGAGGGTTTACAATCTATAAGGTAGGGGCCAGTGATACATGAGGAGGTATAATTATTATAATAATAATAATACATAATAATGATAAGATCTATCATTTAAGATCTATAGGTTTCAAAGAAAATTTGGTTGTGATGGATGGAAATGGACTAAAAGACCACGATGAGAGTACAGAGATGAACTATTTATATTATGAATTGTTTAGGTTTCATCTGGAGGGACTGTCCCTTCTTTTGGACGCCAATCCCTGGGGCCCTCTTTGCTCCTCATAGGTCCCTCTTTTTGAACTTATCTATAGACCTCTATAAAAATGCTTTCTTTAGCTGCTAGAAGGGGTATACACTATGGGGTCTATTCACTAAGCTGCGTAGGCAGCCGAGTAAACGACCGACCTGAAGCGAAGTGTTCAGGTCAGTGTTCAGTGTTCGGTTATTCACTTCAGGCTGGTACGGCTGATTCCAGCAGTATATCGGCTGGCTTCGGGTCGGCCGAACATGCTCAGCATGTTCGGCCAACCCCAGGTGCAGAAGGAGTTTAACTCAGCCTATCCAACATCTGGATCGGCTAAGCTGAACCTCCGGCAGGCTACTCACTGCTGTTCGGTCTATTCTTATAGATGCCGAACAGCTGTGAGTAAATAGCCGAATGCCGCTGAGCTGAGCTCAGCTGTTCTGCTCAGTCCCTCTGTGGGACCGAGCAGAACAGAAAAATAAGGGGTATACACTACTTTTTAAAATAGTTTAAAAAGTAGAAAAACAATAGAAAACGATTGTGCGGAGCTAGCAGTGACAGCTAGCTCCGCCCAACTGTTTTCTATTGGCGGGCGGTTCTGCTGCCGTCAAAAAAAACCAAACATTTTTGCCATAGGAATGCATTGCTAGATTCCTATTGGCTATTTCAATTTGCAATAGCCAATAGCAAACTAGCTATTGCACCCGCCCTCTGCTGCTGTCAATCACTAGAGGGGACCTGATGGAGAACTGCAGGTCCCCTCTGCTGATTGACAGCAGCAGTGGGCGGGTGCAATAGCTAGTTTGCTATTGGCTAATGGAAATTGAAATAGCCAATAGGAATCTAGCAATGTATTCCTATGGTGAACATTTTTTTTGTATTATTCTGACAGCAGCCAACCGCTCCAAGTCAGAATAAAAAAAATTTAAAAAACAGGGAAAGGTTTACTCTGCTTGATAGAGTAGAGCAAAACTTTCCTTTAGAAAGTGTTTCTCTCCCGGGCGGCCGGGAGCCGCTATCTAATAGCGGGAGACTCCCGGAGCGCCCGGGAGAGATAGGCTGCCTGGAGATCAGTGTCCCTGGTTAGCTGGTAACCAGGAATGCTGATCTCTCTGCAAGTGGCCGGAGCCAGCCGTAAGATCACCAAAGGATCAGCTGAAGCTACGGCTAGATCCTTCGGCAGCTTTGTGAATAGACCGCTATATCTTTCATCCGGTCTCTATATTATTCTATTTAGTACTTTTAAAAGCCTAGATACCTAGATAGCTTTTAGAACTTTTTGGTGATGTAAAATCAGACTGCAAAACTAATTAGAGCATTTATACAGTACCTCTGAGTGTAGGATCAGACCTTATAACCAACAGATACATTTATATTCTATGTTTGCAATGTCAACCAAGTACAAGATGCAGGTACATTAGTACTGTATTGTACAAGTTAAATAAAAGCATAGGATATTCTATTGTGAAATGTCAGGACTGCATAAATAAGAGTGGTCTTTATTGTGTATTCTGAGTAAGTAGGAAACAGATTCTATTAAATACTATTGTGGTACATTGCGTTGTGCTGGGCAGCTGATTTGAAATAACCGGGCTGTAACGTACAAACAAATTCAGTCTGACTACATTTTTCCAATGCACTACTACTGTAGTTAAGCATCTTTAATGTAAAGTAATGCAGACACATAACTTGGCAATTCAAACATAGCATGTTATGAAAAAATGTCTTTAAAAAGAGTAGGGCCCCTTACATTGGTGGTCAGTGGGAGAAGGGCATCTTTACTTTGGGGGTCAGTGGAAAAATACTTCCCTACATTGGTGGTCAGCGGGAGAAGGATCCCATTACTTTGGTAGTCAGTGAGAGAAGGACCACTTGACATGGGTGCTCAGTAGAGAAGGGTGCCCTTACATTGGTGGTCAGTTGGAGAAAAGCGTTCTGCAGACTCTTTCTCCCAGTTCTTGTCCATAACAGGGATGGGAGGAAAAATGAATGGACAATCTGTAACAAAATAAATCAAGGCAGCTGGACTTGCTGTATTTTTCTTGAAGATGTTTTGCTGGTCATCCGACCAGCTTTCTCCCTTCAGAAAGAGAAGCTAGTTAGATGACCAGTGAAATTTCTTCAAGAAAAATGCAGCAAGTCCAGTTGCCTTGATTTATTTTTTTACAGGTATTCCATGACCTGGATGAATGAAAACTTTCACAGACAATGAATGGACATGTGCGATGACATCAATGCACTTGTACTCCATTAAGAACTGCAAGGCCTCTGCTGTGGTGGCTAGTGGGACTTGCAGTTTCTCCATTCACTCCATTCTCCATTTACAGATCCTGCGCCTGTACAGCTGCCCTGAATTCAAATCGTGACAGGGGCCTGTAGGGAGCAGAACCCTGCGATTCAGGTAAGTGGGGGGCGGGAATGGGGGGCCGGAGATGTGACCATGTTGGATGTTACATCTTGAATATGGGTATAATATGAAATATGGTCCCAAACAAGAAAAATGTTGCCTTTAACTCTTCCCCATTGTACCCCCCCCCGCCCCCCAAAAAAATACTTAGTACTTAGTTTGGTCTAGCTGTAGAAGGATCCCATTGTCGCTACTGGAGTCTCAATTGCAGGTGGCGTTGGGAATCCTCCCAGGGATCTCGCACTCCTGGGGCCCCTAAACTTGATCTCACATGCTACCGACTGATTGTCTGAAGTTTACATCTACATATCTATATATGGGCTCATATAGGATCCAAACTCAGTGGCGTCATAAGGGGGGTGCACCCGGGTGACACCATTGGAGGGGTCACCCCCTCTAAAAAGTCGGGCACTCGGTCATGGACTGAGAGCCCGACAGTGTCAGGAGAGAGGAGAGGACATGTCCATACTTGGATGAGGTTGTATAAAAGAATAATTGGATAGTTGACCTCCATAAGAGCTGAGCAGATTGTTTTAACCATTTCATGCAGGGGGTCATTTTCCTCTCAATGTCTTCATAACGGAGCGCAGAAGAAAACTGTTTCCTTTCAAACATTAGCACCTTCCCGAGAAAACACATGAAAAATGGATCTCATGTCTTAGTAATGATTTACATTTATTTTATCCCGTAGATTCAGAGAAGCCTGGAGGTCTTATTCCAGCAACGCTAACGGTAATCTAAAGTGAAGCGTCTCAGTCACCCCTGTAGAAGCGTTTACAAAAATGACAAACTCCAGCACCGGCGTGAAGCTTTTTTTTTTTTGTATTGTATTGCCAAATGGAACAGGAAATGAAAGTAAGGAAAGTGTTGCGGGACACAAAATGTAACAACTACTTTTATTTTTTTATATGTATGCCGCTGTTGATAAGCATTCAGCAGTGGAAGTATTGCCAGATGTGATACTTTCTTTTCAAAGGGTACCAACCCTCTGTCCAAAAAAAGGAGACTACACAACGAAATCAGGACAAAATCTCCCGGTGGAAGACCACAGTCCATATAACACTTATAAAATACCAGTATAAATATTTCTTCTTGTGAGATTAAACTCCACATTTGTCTTTTGAAAATAAATAATGTATTACCGTATGCCTTTCCACAAGGAGGCGGAGATGTCATAACAAGAAGTAATACAATGCCCATGATTTTACCATGTAACACATAACTTTATTTTATGAACCACACCTAGAATAATAGTCCTTATAAAATAAGGTATATATAATATAATTTTAAATAATATAATTTAATATAAACATTAAAATAAAGTTATGTTACATAGTAAAATCATGGGAACTGTATTACTTCCTGTTATAATATTTCCACCTCCTTGTGGAAGGACATTATACATTGTGATGCCTGGTTTTTACATGCTAGCTTGTGAGTGTGCCAGGAACACTTTTTGCTATTTTACTGTCTAAAGCCCATTCCGTGTGCACCTTGCTGTAAAGCTGGTGATCAATTGATGAGTGCGTTTGTCATCTGTTTTGCTTGACTGTTTATAAAATACATTTTTCTGTTACATGCCATGGTAAAATCATGGTAACTGCTTATTCTTCTTGCTATGATATCTCTGCCTCCTTGCGGAAGGGCATACTACATTATTATACCATGAAACACCCTTAAAAAAAAAAAACTCTCTCTTCCCGGCGCCATATACTCAACATGATCCTTATATATTGCACCTATTTCACATAATCATCAATACAAATTGATCAACCTTCTACCTGGTTCAAGTATTAAATGAAACACAGTAATAGTCTATTTCATACACAGAATGTAATAGACTATTACTATGTTTCATTTAAGACTCTATATCAGTACTATATATAATTAATATATAAGCATTATGTCGGGTATATTGTACCAGGAGGGGAGAGTTTTTTTTAAAGGGTGTTTTAAGGTATAATAATGTATTATGCCCTTCCACAAGGAGGCAGAGATATCATAACAGTTACATTTATTTGTTACATGACATGGTAAAATCATGGTATTTTATAATCCACACATAGAATGATATACCTTTTTCCAACAATATTTCTTTTATTGAAAATTTTTGTTATGTATTGAACAACATAAGAAAGACAAAACAGTCTTGATACAAGATAATAGAATACAGAACAATTCAGTTGTTACATGCATATGTATCATTATGCATTGTGGTCCAAGTCTTAGCTGCTAAGTAGAGATTGGAACACAATATATAAGACCCATTGAGTTCAAAGACACCTGTATCAGACAAACAATACAAATAAACTAAAAATAGAAAAAGTAAAAATAAATAAATTATGCAATTCTATGAAAAATATATGGTCACCGTGAGTAGTAGGAGCTTGTAATCCACTTACTCCATTGTCTACAGAATCGATGGATGGTATGGTTTTTGTATGCGAACATACGTTCGTATGAGCATTGTAGATTAGTCCAGCATATGTATCATTATGCATTGTGGTCCAAGTCTTAGCTGCTAAGTAGAGATTGGAACACAATATATAAGACCCATTGAGTTCAAAGACACCTGTATCAGACAAACAATACAAATAAACTAAAAATAGAAAAAGTAAAAATAAATAAATTATGCAATTCTATGAAAAATATATGGTCACCGTGAGTAGTAGGAGCTTGTAATCCACTTACTCCATTGTCTACAGAATCGATGGATGGTATGGTTTTTGTATGCGAACATACGTTCGTATGAGCATTGTAGATTAGTCCTTTGGATCACTTCTGAGAAGTTAGGTGGGGATGTGGAGAGCCATTGCCGTGAGATTAGAATGATATACCTTAAAACGCCCCTAAAAAAACTCTCAGTGCCATATACCCAACATGATCCTTATATATTGCACCTATTCTACATGATCATTAATACAAATTCAACCTTTTCCCTGGTTCAAGTCTTAATAGAAACAGTAATAATCTATTTCATGAAATAGACTATTATAATGTTTTATTTAAGACTATACACTGTATATAATTAATACATAAGGGTCAAATCTGGTATATGGTTAAGGGTGTTATATAATATTATATTATGCCCTTCCATAAGGAGGGCACAATTGATCAACCAAGTATTAAATGAAACATAGTAATAGTCTATTTCATACACAGAATGTAATATTATGGGGTCTATTCACAAAAGGGTGAAGAGTTTGGAGAAGGCAGGGGAAGGGAACAATCTAGGACAACATAGCTGAACCGGAAAGTGAGCTGAATTGGAGAATTTTTCCAAATCGGCTATTTTGTCCTAGATTGTTCACTTCTCCGGCCTTCTCCAAACTCTTCACCCTTTTGTGAATAGACCTGTGTGTTTCATTTAAAACTATATACTATATATACTTAATATATAAGGATCATGTCGGGTATATGGTACTGGGAGGGGAGAGGTTTTTTTAAGGGTGTTTTAAGGTATAATAATGTATTATGCCCTTCCACAAGGAGGCAGAGATATCATAACAAGAAGTTACTATGATCTTACCATGGCATGTAACAAAATGATGTATTTTATAAACCACACATAGAAGGATATACCTTAAAACACCCCTAAAAAGTGCCATATACCCAACATGATGCATATACATTGCACCTATTCTACACGATCATTAATACAAGTTCAACCTTTTCCCAGGTTCAAGTCTTGAATGAAACAGTAATAATCTATCTCATGAAATAGACTATTATTATGTTTCATTTAAGACTATACACTGTATAATTAATACAGAAGGGTCATATTAGGTATATAAGACCGGGAGGGGAGAGGTTTTTGTAAGGGTGTTATATAATAATATATTATTCTTTTCCACAATGAGGCGGAGATATCATAATAAGAGGTAATACAGTTCCCATTATTTTACCATGTAGCAAAGAATTTTATCTTAAAAACCACACATAGAATAATATACCTTAAAACTCCCTAAAAACTAAATAGATTATTACTATTTTTCATTTAAAACCTGAACCTGGGAAAATGGTGAATTTGCATTATTGATCGTGTAGAATAGTTGCAATATAAAAGGATCATGTTGGGTATATGGTGCTGGAAGGGGAGAGGTTTTTAAGGGTGTTTTAAAGCACAACTCTGGGGAAAATATTTATTAACCCTTGCAGTAGGGCTATTTCTGCACTGCAGGGGGTCAAGTGCTTGTTTTTGTCTAGGTTATAAAATAACAAAGTTATATTCAGCCGGCGTGCTCTAAGACTGGTCCCTCCCGCCTCTCCCACATTATACTCTCAGAGTGAAAGTCGAATATGTTTCAGTTGCTTTGCACAATAATGCCATCCTAACATGTTTTCAGGCACTGAGGATGGGAGTTGGTCACTGTAGAAGAGGACCTGTCTAAGGCTAACTTCAAACCTGAACTCCGACCTTCCCTACAGTCTTGCACAGCTGGACTAAAATGGCTTCCTCTGATTTCACTGCACACTGTGAACTTCTCACGATGTGCATTAGTAGCTGCAGCAAATTAGACAGAACCTGCCTCAATTCCTGGCTGGAGGACAACCAAGGGGTCTTCCAAGTGGTGTTGGCCCTGGAACTATACATGCACCATCAGATGGAGGTCAGTCAGCCACAATCTTAGGGCTAGCAACCTTAAGAGAAAACTTAGAGTTTCACTGTACCCTGGTTCAAAAAAAAGTGATTTTAGATGATGCAATCATTTTTTTTGTCCAGCTGCTCCTACCAAAAATGGCAGAAAATATTCCCTTTTTTTCTTCATTCTACTAGATGACTTGCATGTGAGCTGGAGTGTCTGATCACCGAAGACACATTTCACAGCAGGACAAACACTCAGTAGAAGACCAGGGAAACTCAGTAAAAGACCAGGGAAACTCAGTAGAAGACCTGGGGGACTCAGTAGAAGACACGGAGTACTCGGAAGAAGACCTGGGGCACTCAAAAGAAGACCCGCAGTACTCAGGAGAAGACCTGGGACATTCAGTAGAAGACCTGGGGCATTCAGTAGAAGATCTGGGGCACTCAGTAGAAGACCCGGGCACTCAGTAGAAGACCCAAAGTACTCAGAAGAAAACCTAGGTCAATAAGTAGAAGACCTGGGGCACTCAATAGAAGACCCAAAATACTCAGAAGAAAACCTGGGGCACTCAGTAGAAGACCTGGGATATTCAGTAGAAGACCCGGGGCACTCAGTAGAAGACCCAAAGTACTCAGTACAAAACCTGGGGCATTCAGTAGAAGACCTGGGGCACTCAGTAGAAGACCAGGAGCACTCAGTAGAAGACCCAAAATACTCAGAAGAAAACCTGGGGCACTCAGTAGAAGACCTGGGATATTCAGTAGAAGACCCGGGGCACTCAGTAGAAGACCCAAAGTACTCAGTACAAAACCTGGGGCATTCAGTAGAAGACCTGGGGCACTCAGTAGAAGACCTGGGGCACTCAGTAGAAGACATGGGGCACACAGTAGAAGACCCAATGTACTCAGAAGAAAACCTGCGGCACTCAGTAGAAAACCTGGGACATTCAGTTGAAGACCTGGGGCACTCAGTAGAAGACCTGGGACATTCAGTGAAAGACCTGAGGAATTCAGTAGAACACTGAGATGGACTACAATCTTATCTTTAGTTTACTAATTTGTATTGAGATTGTAGTCCATCACAGGAGTGAGCTTTGAGCGGTGGCTACTTTACAGCACATACAGGGACTACGGGGAACAAAAGTAGCCACCCTCCAGAGGGAAGGACAGTGTCAGCACCAATTCAGAGATAATTTGAACATCTATAGCCGAGTGATACACAAATAAGATACATTGTTATTAATAATTAAGGTACCTGAATGCATTTTAAGATTTAACTCCTGAATTTAGTGTCACTTTAAAATAAAGTATATCTTATGAAATTCTGACAATTGTTATTTAGTGACAATCTAGTGCCAGCTAATAGAAAACTGCACTGCTATAATATATAAAAGAGAAATATCTCATTTTCAATGCAGAAATATAAATTTTACATATTTGTTATTGTTACCAGCTCGTTATAGAAAGTAACTTATTGTTTTTGGTCTTATAAATAAGACCCGGAGGTATTTGAGCTGCCCCCACTGCTTGTCCCGAATGAGGCTCCAGATGACAAAGTACTTCTGATACATGAAAATGATAATCAGCCATATTTATGACATATCCAAATCGATTTATTTTTTAGGATTTACAGGGATCATTACACTAAGGTGTGGCAACCGCAATCTCTTAGCTCAGCGTTTGGAAATAGAGAGCACAATTTGGGAGGCAATCTTATAAAATCTTCAGCAATATAAAGTTTACTGCATCTCACATTTATGAAATCCAACTGTATCTTGAATAAGTATAAACACAAGGAAGATTTCCAAGCATCCAAGTGATCAGATTCTTCTTTGTCTTTTCCGGTTGTGGAGAATCTGCTGTGCAGAACATGAAAGAAGGGAGCGGGACAAGTTTTGAAGGGGACGGTCGGTGAGGAGGACGGCAGGCAAAGGATATCACCGGGGTAAACCTCCAGTTTATTGTGCTTTCCGTGCTGCTGGCTGACCTATATTGTTAGTGATGGGTGCAAACAAGCAGATGAGGGATACAAAGAGGTGACTGGAGCTATAATATAAACTGTGATGGGGGTGCTCTATGCACTACACCATATAATGACATTTTATTCCCTTCCTCTTGATGATGGGAGTTGTTGTTCTGCTAATGAAAGCATTAAGGAGAACTCTATATCAATGGTTACACATATTGTATTAGCAGGTACAGATATGTTTTACAAAGCAGGCAACAATGTTTACAGGCATATCACTGAAGGACGGTTTGTAATATAAATATATACTATATATCTATATCTAAATATTTATATGTACAGTATGTGCAGGTTTTTTTAAAGCTTTATATACTTCATATTGGCTCAGCAAATTGTACAGCTGCTAAATTCAGAATATCCCCTTTTATATTATTTCTTTATCAGTTATCGCTTTCTGGTCCGGTGCTGCTTCTGGGTGGGATCCCATCAACCAATAGCTGTCTGTGGCAATAAGCACCCGTTGAGGGGTATGGAGGAACAGAACATGGGACCGCAAGGATTTAGGTGGGGGTGGTGAGATCAAATCTGTAGGGTGGGAAATATAAGGGGAGACTAAGCAGGAGCCCATAAGAGATTGGTGGATGCGGCGGGATGATGTCATCGGCATGATTACAAATCCGCTTGCCTGTACAGTCCGGGGTCAGACGCATTTGCTGCAGTTCCAAACAAGCTGTAAGAAGGTCCTCCAAGTAAGATAGATTACAGGAACCCAGTCCATTTTTATTAAACCAGTCACTAACCTAGGAAACTCAGACTCATAATATAAAACAGGATAAGTGAAATCCACCTTTACTGTGAGAACGGCATATCAAATAGATCAGTAGATCCAGAGCCATAGGCAGCTGAATTTAAATGCAAATCCGGACTTTTCCTAAAAGGTTTGAGCTTGACTCCACCACCGCCCTGCCTCCCAAGCCTCTGTAATCTAATGCAATAAATTAACGCTTACCAACTTGGAAAACAGGGGGCGTGGCCAATATTGACTTTTGCAGAAAAGGTCAAGATTAGCATAGAAATGTAGCTGCTTAATTTCTGGATCTTCTGCTCATTTTGCCATGCTGTTTTGAGTGAAGGTAACCTCAGCTCAGGCATTTTATTCATTGTATGCTCTTTTTGAAGTGTCCAGGTGTGGGGTTTGCAATAGGTTTAAGGAAACAAAGCGGCCTCTAACCGTACTGCTAAACCTAGATGTAAACCAGGAGGAGATGGCTGGCCCCGATATACCATTTTAGGGCCCAGTAATTTATACCGATCGCAGCGTACCTCTAGGGAATACCAATAAAACAAACCTACCTGCATGTATTAAGTGAGCAAAGGACGGGGCTACAATGGCAATGGTAACCACTCTCTGTGCTTATAGCTGCGTAAAGCTTACCAGCTGGCCAAGTCATCATACAATTTGATGAACTGCCACCCCGTGCCATTCAGGTAATATTGATTATTGATTAGTCATAATTAGAAGTGAGTTAGGAGCTGAGAGGTGACAGCTAAAAAAACAAAAAGTGACAAAAAGGGGAATTTCAGAACTTTTTGATACTGAAATTTAAACTTTTTAATAAGAAGGTAATTTTTATCAATAGGTAGACAATCGGATGAAATTGATCATATTCTTTTTTCCCCTTATAAATAGACAATAACCTTTCCTATGTAGGTCGGGTCTTCTTATAGGCAGAGACCTTTCTCGAGTGGGTGCAGACCCTTCTTTATCAAGGACAGACTTTAAATCAAGGGGTACAGACCTTTTTGGGAATAGGTTAGATAGGTAAGGGGCTATTTTTAAATAAAATTATTTAAAATTCTCATTTATGGAATAGCACGTGGACATGCAGCAACCTGCTAATTGGAATTGTATTTGCTGGGAATGTCAGTGTTAGGGTTGACACAACAAGGTATTAATACATTTATTATGGGTAAGGACATGTGTCCGGGAACAGAGCAATGTTAAAAGTTACGACTCTGAGGAGCTTCTAGGCAACTGATTGGCTGCTCTCTATAAAAAGTGTCAGATGTCTAATTACACGGCTCAAAACAAATAGCTGATTTTACACTGTTGATTACTTGACAAAGGCAGCAATGATGTAAAAAGAAAAAGCATTGTCTCCAGTCTCTCTAGCTGTTCCATATCAGTTTAATTTCATATCCGTGTGTCAGATTCACTTTAAGCAGGGAAATGTTCTCTCTCAAATCTCAAATAGGTAAGCTGACATGAGGAGGGCCTTAAAGAGGGTGAGGTCTTTCTTATATAC
This sequence comes from Nanorana parkeri, assembly GCF_000935625.1. Classification (NCBI taxonomy): domain Eukaryota; kingdom Metazoa; phylum Chordata; class Amphibia; order Anura; family Dicroglossidae; genus Nanorana; species Nanorana parkeri. The sequence goes on from NW_017306278.1 coordinate 4,420,128, forward strand.
GCAAATACATATCTGAAATACCTAAGAGGGCTTACCTAGATACAAACCTTTCTTTTATCAGTAGGCAAACTTATGAATAATATAGATAGCTGAGCAGGTAAGAGAGTTTTGAATAGATACATTTTATCAACAGGAAACAAATCAATTTTTTTAATGAGCACAAACACACATTTTAAAAAGCTAAAGCTCTAAAATAGTTTATTTAATAGGTAAAAAAATGTGTTAGGTTGTTGTCAGTCTTTATAGTTATATGTAGTTATATATACACACACATATATATACTGTATATACACATATCTATAAATCTCTCTCTCTCTCTCTCTCGTTATACCCTCTATTTGATTTTTGGGGGGTATGTTATACCACTGACAGAAAGTTATGTTTCAAATTTTAAGATCACATTAGCCTTAAAAAATATTTTTATGATAATCCTTGTGGATATGTATAATATGTACCATGTAAGAGGCTGTAAGCATGAGGTATCAGAGCATTATTTTGGATTAGTGATCAAAGTTAATCAATCAAAATATATGTAATTATAACATAGGAATAAAAAAGAAAAACACTGACACATGGCATTAATTATATTTCTGTGGCTTTGTATATCATGGGAAAGTACAATACAAAAAGATCAGGAAAAAGAGTCCACGACATATATCACAAGTTCAGAATATATAAGGCAAGAGTCACATTGTATGACATATGGAACAAAGAAATTGTAACAAAGAAAAGAGTATTAGTTTTGCTTTTATCTAAGTTGTCCTCAGGTGACGAGGGTTACCAGCTAAAATATAACTTTTTCATAATATAATATCGTGAGGGAAATGCACAAATTGCAAAAATGTATATTGAACTTCCTGTAATATAAATATATATAGATAGATAGATAGATAGATAGATAGATAGATAGATAGATAGATACTGTATACTGTATATATTAATGTGCAAAATGTCAGTTTTCAAAGGGATATTCAAATCTTGACAAAAAAACATATAAAGCAGAAAACAGTCTCTAGGGTCTTGGCTCGGTCTATAAAATAGAATTATGCCAATCTGGCAGCTAACCAGAAAGTCAGACAGTTAACAATGTACCAACCTATTCAACAGGTTAACATCTAAGATTGAGTTAACAGAGATTAAAAAGTACAAACCTCTATAATTTTAACCCAATAGTTGCTGCTGGAGACCAGCCAATATGTATTTTCTCCTTATGCCTTTGGTCTTTATTTCATTATAGGGCACAAGTTGTATCAACTGACCCCTATGACAGCCAATATGAGGTTCTTTTACATGTAAATGTAAATATGGATACTTTCTTTTATCCTCTGCCACAAATCTAAAGTGAAACATAATACTTATATGGTGACATGCCTAGTTGCTAGTCTTTGTCCACTGTTAAAGAACCCTTTAGGGCCGAAGTCCTGGACAAGGGGCGATTTTGGGTTCCTGAGCAAAGCTAAATAATTATAATGTGTAAAATACTTAGAGTTATGAAAGAAATAGAATTAAAAGTCCCAATGGCGGAAATGTTTACAAATCTGGTAATGGTAGGCAAGCAATATAGAGACTGAAATCATTAATTTTAGTGTATATTTTATATGTCAGGAGGGTTTTCGGGTTATAAATAGATTGCCGTTGAATGAGGTACGTAACTAAGGGAAAAAAATAGATAGTACTTTGTATCCATCTCGTCCTCGGGGTATAAGGGTTACGGTGGTAAAAATGAACTATTTTATAATTCTTTGTAGACAATGTATGCTGTAATATATTAAAAGTTATAAATCATATTTTGAGTATATATATGAAAAACACACTAAACTTTTTGCAG
>NW_017306278.1:4422016-4422834 GCF_000935625.1 Nanorana parkeri
AGACACTTATCAATGTATCCACTTAGGTAAAAGGTTAACATACAAGTGTTAGTAGGTGGATGTTAAAAAGGACAAAAAAGTTCTCATTTTAACCCTGTACATACTGCCAAAGTCCAACCAATATTCATTTATCTTAATTCCTTTGGTCGCTGGTTAATTATAGGGCATGAGAAGTTACAATGAACCCCTCGACAGTCATCATTATGCTGGTGCACAAGCATATATGACATTTCAGTGCTTCTCTTCACTCTTTTAACCGCAACCGTCAGAGTTTGAAGGGAGGGAAAACATTACATTTTTATTTTTATATTACATAGGGAAATATAATTAAAGGTCAACAGATTAAATATAACGTGGGTTTAAAAAAAAACCACAGGGTAGGTTAAAACAAAAAACTACGTTAGGTTACGTTGTATGCTTAAAGTCATAGCTAGCATTCAAAGGCTTATTGGGGCAACTTGAAACCTTGTCAAAAAAATGTAAAAAGTCAATTAAATCTATTTTAGTAATAAAGAAAAAATCTGCATATAACCCTTGTTTCCATTACAATCACATATATATGTTAGCCTCTATATTACATGCTAGGATACATATTCTGGCATCAGCTCTGGTCCCCAAGAGCTTCATACAGGCCTAAATAATTGGGTGGACACAATTACTGTACCTAAGGATCTAAATTATACTTTCTTAACTATATTATCTTAATTACAACAAACCTAAAAGTTTTTTTTATACATGACAGAAAGTTCAGGCTGACTTATTCCTCCCCCAAAAAAGTATATAGATTTTGTATTTATTCCATTTATAAAATGGGTATT
>NW_017306278.1:4422951-4423197 GCF_000935625.1 Nanorana parkeri
TAAATCTATATTTTCTTAAGAAAAAGGGGTATTTGGGAATTGTAAGAGCAAGTAAATTATATCTGCAATTTTTCTTTTTATAATTAGAGATAGCATCTGGCTCTATAGGTACAGGATAGGTATGACACTCTTTAGCAGTGGAGACAGGAAGCTAAAGGAAAATATATAAAACATTGTTTATGAGTATATAAACACACACACATATATAAATACATATGTATATATATATATATATATATATATATA
>NW_017306278.1:4423510-4426696 GCF_000935625.1 Nanorana parkeri
CCCTTCATGTCATATTTCCCATATCATGATATCATGTTCCACACGTCCCGCTGTCACTTCAGAACATAGACAGGTATACAGAAAATTAGGACAGGGTCAAAAAAGATAATTCTGCACTTTGTAAAGTCTTACCAAGGAAGCACACTTTACACAGCAGAACTGTTTCTTCTATCTCTTGACACAAAATAGTATTCGGTGGTTAAAGCCAACGACGTATTATTCCTATTGACTTATAATTGTTATTGTATAAAAAATAATGTCCCTTTCATTTTTTTTTTGAGGGTGGGTTTGTTAGTTGGCAATAATACAAAAAAAAACTACAGCCAAAAATATTCAGTGGCTAAACCCCTCATATATAGATTGTTTAACATTGCCCATTAAAGAAAAATATATTATGATACATTTCGGCCTACAGCGGGTAAGCGTGAGATATTTCCAATATTTGAACCCTCCAAATTCAAGGCACACGGGAAAATATCTCTTAGGACGTTTTCCTCTGTTTGAATGACTGTTTTTTCAGGCTTTCTTGGTGTTGTAGTGAAGGGATAAGGGTCATAACATAAACTGTACATAAAATAATGTATATATTTGATAATGGTTTTAAAGGACAACGTGTTGAATATATTGTATGGGCCGCATTTGATGATGGACCCCTTCTGGCTTTTCCTATGGAATAATTCCCTATTTTCAAATGTTAGACAGCTGATTGCTAATTACTAGAGTTGGTAATTGGGTAAAAAATGCTGGAGTCTGCTTGTTGAACCCACCCATAGGTAAAAGGATCGTCTTAAAAAAAATATATATACTGCGGTTGCTTATTTAAAGGAAACAGAGTTTCGCAACACCAAAAATGATAATGAGCCGACCAGTAAATGACCCCTTTAATGTCAAATTTTATTTTGCACGTTCAAATTATATTTTTGACATTTACAAATGTTGTCTGTTATCTCAAAAATTTAGGACGGGGTTGTAACCACATCAGTCCTAATAAAGGAAGCACCCCACACAACTTTTTGTGCTCTGACTTGACACAAAATTGTATTTGCTTGCCAAAACTCTTTACAAAAATTGGCTGACCGTTCCTCTTGATGTAATGTATCATTATGTGAAAGTTCATCCTCATTTTGGTTTTGTTGGGGCTTTTTTTTGTTGGGGAAAAAAAACAAAACAACCAAAAATATGAATGATTAAAGGCTTTATATATTTATATATATATATATATATATATATATGTTAAATGTTGCAATTTGAAGAAAAATAAATCATGGGCGTATTTTGGCCTACTTTGGGTTAGATATAAAATATATCTAATAGTTTAACCCTTTGAAATGAATGCATAGAGTAAAACGGTGGTGGTGATACCTGTATAGGTTTGAGTGAACTTTTTTCATGCTGTGGTGACATGGTATTCAAATGATAATGCTTCTGATGTAATTTTAAAATATAAAATAGCGTAAAAATGTGACTGTCATGCTGGAGATTGGCGTTTTAGGTGTTTTATGGTGTTTTATGGGGCATATTGTGCTTTGGATGTTTGTTGACTGTTCCCATGAGTTAGTCCTCATTTCATGTAATAGACAGCATGCCTAAAAACTTGCAATGTTGCTTTTTGAGTATAAAAAGCTTTATTTTGATTGTTGAATTATGCCTAATCCAAAACTGTTGTAATTAAAAATGCTGGGGGTTTCTGGAAAGCTATGTCTGCTTTAAATGAACGCATGCATGAGATTTTTTTGTATCTTCTGGCACTGTTGACCTTCCTTTGAACATTTCTGAATATACCTAGTGCGCTCTTTTTATTGATATCACTGGTATAGTTGTATAAAAAAGGGATTTTTGTCATTGAAATTGTAAAATATTTTTTTGACGACAGGGGTAGATTTAAAATATGTTAAAAAAAAAAGTAATACGCTGAAATAATATAGGTATATGTATTATTAATATATATAATATATTTTATATATTTGATTCATTGCATTACAAAGTTTCAAAGATGTGTTTAAAACCCAATCCAAGGATAACGTTTTTTTAAGATAAGCACTGTCACATTTTAAAGGATTAGGCCCCTAGTTCACCCTCGTAGGTATAAATGACCAACATATTTTATTTAAAATATAAATAGTGCAGACATTTTTTTAATTATATGGATATATTGTGCAGGAATCAGTTTGAACCTCTGATCTATGGCCTAATGCATTTATCTCTGAAAATGTGAGCCACAGTAGAGTCGGAAAGACGTATAAACCGAATTCTAGGTGTCAAAATGCATACGTACCACCTGCAGCTGACGGCGACTATGTATAACAGTCTCCTGAAGCAAAAGCTATAGTACACCAAGTCTGTCACTTGTGAAAAATGTCACTAGGTAAAACAGGCGGAGATGTTCCAAAAATTGTGTTGACTGTTTTTTAAATTCACGGGGCAACTGTCTGGTAATCTGGAAAGATTGAGCCATGTCGGTCCCTTTTTTTATGTCTATAAGTACTTAGTAGAGGGCAAGCTGTCCTATGCATGTACGTAAGACCTGTAGACTGCTCTGTGCCTAGATGTTGCAGAAAACTATTCAACATGGGAGTGCCCAGGGTATATTTAGTATTACGCAATAACACTATCCAGACACCAATAGAGCCAGTGGAATTGTGTTACCCTATGTGATGCATCAATTGCTGAGTGTCCAAGTGTCCTTTGTAGGTGGCAGGTTATCTGTAACGTAGCTTGTGTATACATGTTTTATATGTTTTTTTGTGTATTTTCTATGATCTAAAAATGTACAATGGGCATAGGGTAGTAAACCGTATTCAGGAATGATATATCAAAGTTAAAAAAAGTATGTGCCGTACATGACAAGAAAAAAAAAATGTATGGCCTTATTTGTATAATTTAGAATATTTAAACATTTTAAATATGAAACTCATTAAAATAAAAAATAATACACGCTACAAAGATGTGGAATTCTCCTGATCTCTATTTTGACGTGAACACGCGCTTGGGTGAAAATTATTAATTTGTCACTCCAGGTCCAGACCTCTCTAGATACATAATTAAAAAAAAATGAAAATGCACACATTATCTTGCAGGCCAATAATCCAATTTTTTTTTTTTACATTTATTTACACTGATGGGCAAAAGAAGGCTTTACCGTCACACGGTACTACCAAACAAACAGAATTTTTGTAGGGCCGACCC
>NW_017306278.1:4426733-4434432 GCF_000935625.1 Nanorana parkeri
TCACTACCTATGCCTGCGCTCCTATGTAGGTCGAGCGTGCTTCTGTTTATACTTAGCAACATTAGTTCCAAATGGTTGGGTGAATTCTGCTTCTGTTTCTCATTGAAGAGTTTTGTACTAAGGGGGAAGGGTAGATTGAGAAAAAAAAAAAGGAGGGCATTTTCATGAATGAGATACAAACTTCTCGGAGGTTGAATAAGTATAAGTAAACTAATCCTGGCCAAAATGTCATAAGTGACTAAGCGTAGGCTAAATATGACTCTGTTGTTTTTTTATCTTATTTCTGTTTGGGTTTTTTTTTAATGTTCTTAGAATTTGCAAAATAATTTTGCCGTGCAGAAATCATTGGCTGTGCTGAGCTTTTGTAGGCCTTAGATTTATGCCATATGATTGTTGATGGGGTAGACATTTTATTTCATATATTTATTTTTGTATTTGCGTTATTTTGGTGCTTTTTATATCTTGGTCAGTTAAGCCTCCACGTTCTGTGTTGGGGGGTCACTAAATTCTTAATATGTGCTTGAAAGGAATATAAAGATATTTATGTATACAATGTATACAATATCCCCTCCCCTGTGTCCATTTTTAATCAGGCCCAGTGGACGTGTTATGTTTTGCGTGCCCCTTGAACCTTCAGGGGGAATTTGAAACATACACCGGTACCTATAAGTGTGTATAAGTGTGGTACCGATAAGTGTGAATAAGCCGATTCATGTTTTGGCCTGTACTGCTTTTATACATTGATGAAGGGGGCTCTGGAAAAGAAAAATATATCCTCTAAATGTATGACATGCAGTATTTGCAAAGCACGTGTCATGAACGTGTTAATCCATTTGCAAATCTATACCTGTTTACTGTGCTGAGAGATACATTTCCCCAAATGTGATCATTTCAAACATTTTAAAAATCTGGTTGCCTATTCTGGCACTATGGTGTGTTGATAAGAGCCAAGCTACCCTAGCAGGGAAGCAGGCGTGGAAGGGTTAAAGCTCTGCTGATCCATTTGCATGCTGGGAGCTGAAGGGCCCGGAGAATGCTGGGATATATTCCTGCAGTATATTCCCTCCTATCGTTGGGATGGTACTTCAGTCTGAGGCTCTGCTGTGTTGCTAACGGTTGTGCTGTGCAAGGAGAGGGGCTGTGGGAGAAGACAATGGCAGACAGGATGGCTTGCTGCAGTGTTGCATTGTGTCCTCGGCATTCTGCATTGCTTCTGGTTAGATGCGGAGAGAGGAGAACAGGGGAACATAGGTAATGCTGTAAATTTTGTACATCTGTGTGGCTCAGTGTGAATTGCTACAATGCTTAACCCTGACTTGGAAAAATGTATCCAGCTCTATGTGAAGCTGGTGACATGTTTTAGAACACGAATACCCCATAAAGTATTTGTTCTCCTGTAGTGGAGGGTATGGCTTTCATTTTGTGTAGTCCTATCGTTGTCCTACCGGTTTAAATTGCAAAGCATGCTGGTCTTTTCATTTAAAAAATGTCTTATATGTTCATTGATGTCTCTTAGCCGATAGTAGAACATATAGAGCTCTGAGTCTGCTTCCTAAAAGTTTAGGGGGAAAAAATATTTTGCATGCTGAATTTGACAGCACAATGCATGCCCTTTGTTTATTATCACCTATGTTGACAAACACAGTAAAGCTCGGAATGGCTAAAAGTAATTCAGGGTTTAAAGTGCATGTATTTTGGGGATAGTGTAGGGATAGGGGTAGTCCCTCTGTCAAGCTTTATTGCTGTTGGTGCCCTCAATGGGGGGGATTCACCTCCTCTCTTGGTTCTGGTGATCATTGTTGGCTAGACCCAATTGGAGGACAATTCTGAAAACATGTCATTGGCACCAGAGCAAGAGTTGAAGGAGGATCCTGCAATGGTGGGCCTGTTCCTCTGACAAAAGATGGGAATTCTGTTCACTTTGGAGGGATTGTCTCTCATTTCCTGTTGCGTCTCCAAGGCAAGAGATGGAGGGAAATCCCCCCAAAGCACACAGGCAGCAAAAAATGGAATGATGGGGGTTTTAACCCTTCCCTAATGTAACGGGTTTTAACACAATGCTGAATCTGTATAGCAGATACCCTGTGAGCTACAATCTACCTTTACAATGTCAACCCATCTCCCTAGCAGGGAGCTAGTGCACCCCCCTCCGCTTCCCTGCGGTCCTATGTTAAAGAGGGGGACCATGCAGCATCCCTGAAAAAGCAATACTGAGAGTAGGGTACCTTTGTGTTGCTTTCGCATCTCACAATGCCTGATGCCTGGACAGCCTATTCCAAGGCCTGAGCAATGTCAGTTGGGGGACAATGGGGTGTGCCTGGTGCTATGCAGGTGCCACCTTTTAGACAATTGTTATTAAAGAAGAACTCCAGGCAGAATACAAATTAACCCTTGCAGTGGGGCTGCCCCCATACTGCAAGATTTAAGTTCTTGTTTTGGTCTAGTGATGAAAAAAACAAAGATATACTCACCAATCCTCGATCATGCCTTTCTGCTAAACCGGTCTACAGCCTCTCCTCTCTCCAGGCTCTGGCAGTGTAAGGACCAGAGCGGTCACTGCCACAGAATCAAGGATCGCTTGAGTATAGACCAAAATGAGCATGTGACCCTTGCAGTGCGGGGTAGCATCATTGCAAGGGTTCATTTTTATTCTGCCTGGAGTTCTTCTTTAATAACAACTGTCTGAAAGGTGGCACCTGCATAGCGATAAGCACATCCCATTATCTCCCAACTGACATTGCTCAGGCCTAGTGACATTGTCAGATATGGAGGCGACACATAGCTGCCCCATACTCAGAAGTTTTTGTTTATGTTTTTTCAGGGGCGCTGCATGGTGCATTGAGCAGGTTGGCCGGTGCTGCATAAGTTGTAGGATTCCTGCTGTACATCTGTATAGTTAAAGTGCATGTCAGCAGTAGGCAAACTGTGGGCCCTCCAGCTGCTGTGAAACTACAAATTCCATTAGGGATTGCAAGACTGTGGCAGCCACAGGCATGAATCCCAAAGGCAGATGCATGAGGAGGGCAGGAGTTGGCCTACCCATGTTGCATGTAAACATTTCAGTCTATGAATTCACATTTACATTTAGCTTCTTTAAAGCCTATCTCCAGTTTAAAAAAATGATAAAAAACTAACCTTGCAGTGGGGATACCCTCTCACTGCAAAAGTTAACTGCTCCTTTTTGTCTAGGGCACCTTTGTAAGGCACTATTACTTACCTGATCCCCGCCCCCACTGGCTCCAAGACCATCAACTGCAGCCTCTTCCTTCCTCCACTGCAGTGGTCTGAGGCCTGCCGAAATCATCACATCTAATGCAGGGCCCCGAGCCCACCCTGCATTATATGTGAAGATGCCGAGGGACAGTCCACACACCAGAGCAGAGGGGAGAGAGGTGAGCATCAACCACCAGGAGTGGGTGGGATTGTCCCCAGATGTCTCCCCACATGAGGCAAGGATTTGGGGTTGGTTAGTGGCTCTTGGTGGATGTTTTGGGGCGGGCAGCAGGTGGTGGATGCTCCTTGGAGGGGTGGCTTGTGGTGCACTGCATCCCACCTTGCCCATTGACATCACTGTTTGCCGGAAGCTGGGCAGAATGCCATCCAAAGCATCCTGCTCAGCCCCTGCTAACCAGTGGTGTCAGGGAGCTGGGCAGGAGCAATTACAGGTTGCTAAGAGCTAGCAACCTGGGGCGCTCTTGCCGGAAAAGGGGGCGGCAGGCACACCCATGTGACCCACTGAGATGCCTTATTATAGGGATGCCCCTGGGAGTCGGGATCAGGTAAGTTAAAGTAGTACTAAAGGCTACTCGTCTCTGCATTAAGGTAAAAAGCGTCCCGTTAGCTTTCCATGTCCCCCACCCACAAACACTTAGCCTATACTCCACGTCCACTGCCGCCAGTGTTCTGGTAGAATCCTGGACTCATTAGAAATCTGGACCTTTATGCCATTTCCGGGGGCGTTGGGGACGTGGAGGGGACGTTGGCTAAAATTGCAAGCTCTGAGCAGCTGATCTGGGGGTAGGGGATATGGAGGGGGTGACGGTTGAACGGGTCCAGAAATTTCACGGGCAGTTGCGCATGTGCGGGCCAACCGGTCCATAAAATTCACAGACTAGCCAAACAGGAACACACGAGCTCCTGTGCAGGGAAGCCCCTAGCTTTACACAACTCACAGCCAATGTGCCTGCAATCATATCATCCAACACATAATCAAAATATTCATGAAATACAGGCCACTTGACTGTAAATGCTCTGGACCTTCTTCCCCATACATGCGCAATGCAGGCAAATAGCCTGTGCAATTTATGGACCCAATCACCTCTTCTGCACAGCTGCGGCCCAGATAACTAACGAAGTCCAGGATTCTGTTAGAACACCGGCTTCCAGACAATCTGCAGTGTGTCCCAAAGTTCCAAGTTGAGAGGAGAGAACTCGACGCCACTGATAGCAGGGCAGCGATAGGCTTCTGCACCTGCCTGTCAAGACACTGAGGGGAGGGAGGAGGTGGAGCAAGGGGCGTGGCTTGTAAATATCTCTTTGCCTTTGTTTTATTGGCATGACGGCTATATATGCCATTTTCCTTCCCAAGCTCTGAGAGGTGGGTGCAGAGCCTCCTTCTGATGATCAAGCAAGAGTCCTGTTGGGAGCAGCTGTCAGTCAGGTTCTGCAGGGTTTGGTCAGAGAACATATAAGCCAGTGGGCTGATTATGGGACTACAGACGAGCGGTGCGTCGGTATGGCGTTCTCTGCTTCCTGAAGGAAGATGCGTGATGGCATAGCTCCCTGCATAGGCTTACTGTGGGGCAGTTATGTTTTTTAACTCCAAGCAGCAAGGCCAGATGTGCAAGTAGACCATGCCAGCAGGGATCTGCTTCCTGTGCTTGGCATGGTCAGGCTAAAGGAGTAAATTTGGGGAACTGGCAGGATCACCAGGTATTTGACAGCTAATAATAAATAATAAAAAAATAAAATAATAAAAAACATAACAGGCTAAACCAAAATCTATATACACATACATACATGGGACATGTTACCCCAAGAATGAATGTAATATTCTTTTTTGGGGTAACATGCACTAAAATTTGCTATCCATGTTACAGTTTTTAATGTTGTTTAGATGCCTCCATAACTCCTCAGATGGTATTGGTTATTTCTGGCTAAAAGTGTAATCTTAGGAAGTTCTGCGGCAGATGGGGTTTGGGCCTAATTTTCTTAGATGACTTAGTATTCTTTACAGCTCTCCCGGTGGCCTATTGAAAATAGGTACCTCGCTCTCAACCTCCTTTTAGATCTCTAGGGGTACCACGCAGGGGTGTCCTCTATCTCCTAGCTTATTTGCTTTAGTTATGGAACCCATCGCTGTTGCTTTGCGGTCGTCGTGCTCCTTAGTTGGACTTAAAGTTGGGGGTATAAAAGAACGTCTTGCGCTTTATGTGAATGATTTGCTTCTCTTTCTGGCTGATGAGGGTCTGTCTCTGAGGGAGGCTGTGAGGATACTGAATTAATTTGCTGCTTTCCCTGGTCTTTGTGTTAAGTGGTCCAAGTCTACCATTCTTTCCCTTGATTCTCAGGCCAGGGCTCATGCGGATCCTGATCTTCCTTTGCAGTGGGTGACGCAGTTGACATACCTGGGGGTCAAGGTTACTGCTGGAGCTATGGACTATATATCTTTGAATGTTTGGCCTCTCTTGAGTTTGGTCAAATCCAGGTTGATTGTCTGGAAACATCTCCCTTTGTCTCTCATTGGTAAGGTGAACTTAATCAAGATGAAGCTTCTGCCTGTGATATTGTATTTTGTATGGAATTCTCTGGTTGTTGCTCCTTCCTCCTAAGCTCAATCAGTTGATGGGGTCCTTCTTTATTAGGTACTTTGGTGCCCCATATAAAACTGAGCATGTTGCAGGAACCTTGGAACCAGGAAAGATTGGCATTACTGGATTTTTTGAAATATTATTTTTCAGGGCAAATGGTGGTTGTGCACAAGTGGTTGTGTAAGGATGAACGGGATGCAGCTACGGTTGTGGAGGCAACCCGTCTTGGCTCTTATGAGGCTCTTTCTGCATTGGTGTTTAGAGTACAGGGTGCACATTACTCTGTAACATTGTCTATGAAAGGCTGTTCTGGAGGCTTGGTTACAGACTTGTTCTCGTTTATATCTAGATGGTGTGGACTGGCCTCCGTTGTTGATCCTTGTCTCCAACATTTTTATGCCTTGCCAGATTTTCAGTTATGGGCTTTTAAGGGAATTAAGGTGTTGAAAGATGTAGTTCAGGACTCTGGGTTGCTTAGTTTTGATGCTATGAAAATTAAATTCCAACTACCTAACTCCTATTTTTTTTAGATACCTTGAAATTACGTCATGCTTTTGGAGCTCAATTTGGACCCTCAGTTGAGCGGTTATTGTGCCATGCGGGTAGTAATAAACTATCAACTAGAATATATCAGGTGTTATTTCGAGCTACTCGCCCTGTCATGCCTCAGTGTAGGTCTAAATGGTCCAGAGATATTGGAGACCTAGATGAGGAGGACTGGCGGGATGCCTGGGATTACCCATTTTCACCTTTGATTTTGGCTAGGGACAGATTAATACAGTTCAAATTGCTTCACAGATATCACATACCTGGTGGAGGACCGATTAGCTGAGGAGGCCTTCCTTGCGGCTCTTGTCTCACACCCCTGGTGTTCAGACACTGTGCCTGGTAGAAGTCCGGCAACTGTATCCATGGAAGGATGAGCAGGGCTGGTGCACAGCTGTGATGTCAGCGAGGTTTGCAGCAGAAACTGGAGTGAGGTCAAACAAGCCAGGGGTCAAGCCAGACTGTCAGCACGGTACAGAAGGAGCAGGCAGAGGCAGAGTCCAGATAACAAGCAGAGGTCAGGGGCAGGCAGCAATCTGTCGAAGTCAGCAGCAATCCGGGTCAAGGTAACAGGCAACAGATCAGCAGGAACACAAGCACAAACTGAAAGATCGTTCAGCAGTGACCCATTGGGCCAGCTGGTTTAAATAGGAACATCTATTAGAGGGCCGTGAGTCATTTCCTATGTGCCTTTGTGTCACTTCCTGTGCGCTACAGTGTCACTTACTGTGTGCCACACTCCGTTGTGCGCGCATGCGTACTAGTGCATGTTTTCCGGTAACCTATAAGACTGGAACCCGCGCATATGTAGTAGCTCCCGGCTATGGCCTTACAGTTATTTACAGGCCTGTATCTGCTTCCTGTTGGAGATGTGGTTTCGCCCCTGCAGACTATAAACATGTTTTTTGAGATTGTTACGGAGTCTCAGTTTTTTGGGCGACGGTTTGTTCAATTTATCTCAGGGATCAGAAACCTGGAGCTCCTTATGGTCTGTGTGCCTTTTGGCCCTTACAGAGTGGGTTGTATCCAGGATGTTGTTGAGTATTTTGTTATTTTACGCCAGGAAACCTATTGTTGTTCAATGGAAGAAAGGCGATGCACCTACTCTAGCGCTGTGCAAAGACATGGTGAATGCTTCTCTTCCTTTGTACAGGGCTACCTTTGCTCGTAGAAAAGTGTTCCAGGAAGTTCGATAGGATATGGGGTTGTTGGCTAAGTTCTATGGATTCTTAAGACTAATATGGTATGTTCATGCATACTGAGCTCACCAGGGGATCTCTAAGTTACTAATTCTACTTCTGCAGCAGGTTACTTCTATTTTTCTACTTTTGGTGTGACACTGA
>NW_017306278.1:4434462-4449048 GCF_000935625.1 Nanorana parkeri
TAAATACCTTTCTGTCCCCTTTTTTTTTATTATTTTTTTTAAAAAACAGTACAGATCAGGAGGAGAGGGGCGTGATGAATGATGGAGGTCTTTCAGACAGTAGATGAAGGTGGGTTTAAGATAGCTGCTGCAGCTTCAATGCGTTATAGTGTGGAGATGCAAGTTTACAGGGAATTGAGAGTAATCCATTTTAACACAGGAGAGGACTTTGTATAAGGCTGGAGTTCAGCTTTGATAATACACCAGCACCTCTTTGGTTGCAAGGACTGATTGTACTTGGGTGTGATGGGGTGTGGCTGTGATATAGCAATCTAAATCTTCCCTAAATCTATATGAAATATTTAAAAAAAAGAACAATGTGTACTATTTTTCAAGCCCAACTCCAGCCAAAATTGTAAAGCTTAGAATGGAGAATCCCCTTCACTTCCTTTCTGGTGACACCCTATCACACCCTACCACACAGGGTGCCACCGGCAAAAGAAGTGAGAGTGAACATACCCATTGGAAACACAGCCATCAATAAAAACCTAACAGAGATTCTAACCTGGAGAACAAAAAACAAGCACCGCTCCCCCATGGCTCAGGAATGGAATGAGCTGGGTGCTTGCGGCTGGGAACACATCCCCGCTCCAATATGAGCCCAAACAAACAGAAGAAAAGCTGGCCACACACCGGATTCTGCTGCAATAGTTTATTAAAACTTGCAGCACATGACTGGTGTCTCGCCCAAGGTCCACCCCTCTGACGCGTTTCACCCAATTACGGGCTTAGTCATAGAGATAATAGGTTCTAACCTTTTATAAATTCACCTACAAAATGCCTTTGCCATGCTGTTTGTGTATCCATTGGAGAGATTTCCCCTCTCTTTTTGTCCTGGTGACCACACAAGAGTTAAAGGGGCATAACCCAAACATAGACACAGACAGTATTAAAACATTTTTTGTGACTTTATAAAAAGATTAGAAAAAAATGGGCTTTAAATCATACCCCCAACACACATGTTACCAGAATGCACTTTGCAAAAGGGCATCTGAAATTATCACCCAACCAGGAAATAAAGGGGAGAGCAGAGGGATGGGTATGAAAAGGCCCCAGTCTAGTGATGGAATAATGGATGGCTTGATGTACTATGCCTTAAAGTGAACCTGACCTGGCTTTAAGAATTTCCAAAGAAAGAACACATGAAGTAAAGATACTCTCTGGCTCCTTGAAATACTTGTGTTTGTTTATCGGTCGGCCCCCATGTCCCTGAGGAACCCCCTTGAATCTTAGCTCCAGATTATACATGTTGATCTTGATTTTCTGCTCCAAGTCACGATTAAGCCTTGTCCCCTTCTCCAGGTGTTAAGCCCACCACATCTTTCAACCATCAAATAAAGGACTTGAGGTTTGATATTGGGAGAGTGGACCTTAGTGCAAGCAGGCGGGTGGGGCATAACCTTGACATGCACAGAAGTTGACGCCCCATGCAAACTTGGGCCTAGGAGCCAATGGGGTGCACGGGGACACATGGGTAAATTTGCCAACCAGAACTGTAGTACTATATCACATATGGTAAGCTAAGTCGGGTTCACTTTGAATTCACATCATTACGCTTTGTAAGCTGACTTTTAGTCGTGTGCCACCTTTAAAAATTCTGTTTGAACTTTTGTTTGCCTGAAGAAGTAACCACTGTTGTTCCGAAACGTCGCTATATGATGTGATAGCAATCGAGTCAATAAACCGTTTTTGACTTGAAATTGTATTGGAGTGCGAGTGACTTTATACATGCACTTATGGTCAATGTTTTAAAGTGCAATTCCTATGTAAATGAAGAGCAGAATACTGTTCTAATGAGTTATTAAGATTACTAAATTCTACTAATAAACACTATACTCACCTTTGGGCAATGGCAGAGCTCCGCCTGCATTATATTAATTTGGGAAAAGACCCATATCGCATAATGAGATCCAACTGTTGAGCTTAATCCATCATTTCAAGCCCTGAGGAAGGAGGTTGTGTCTGCCCCTGAAACGCGTTAGCCGTTCAACATAATCACTAAACTTTTTTTTGGACTCTGAAATCTGATTTGGTCTGGTGCTCTTCTTTTCTGTCCAGTCTCTGACAACTTCAGGATGTGAGATGCTAATGATGTCATGTCTGTGCCTGTTCCCACCAGTATGGAGAGCATGCATCACAGGTTCAGACCTGATGAGTTAAACCTTGCTAACAAATGGGAGTGGCCACACACCGGAGACAAAATTCAAACTTTCCTATTCATCTTGACAGTTAGGAGGCATATGTACACTGTAGGATGGGAACAGAACAAAGGGCAATTCTGTGCTTCCAACCTTGGGGCAGCAATTTGCCGTGCCCCGTGCACAAAGCCAGCTCCATGAAGACATGGTTTGATGAGTTTGGTGTAGAGGAACTGGAGTTGCCTTCACCGAGCCCTGACCTCAACCCTTCTGAACACCTTTTGGATGAATTGGAACGCTTATTGTGTGCCAGGTCTTCTTACTAAACATCAGTACCTGACCTCAGTGGGGAAGCTATACATTCCGTCACCCGGGGTTAAGGCTCAGTTGCCCCCCCCCCTAGGGGAATTTCTCCACCCACGCACCCACTGGCGCTCCTCCTAAAGCAGAGACCTTACACATTCCCTAAGAAAAAATCTTGTGAATAGCCTTCCAAGAAGAGATGTTATAACCAAAAAGGGGGACCAAGACCATATCAATGCCCATGGTTTTGCATTGGGATGACCAACAAGTCCATAGAAGTCTAATGGTCAGGTGTCCACAACCTTTAAGTGTATAGTGCGCGCGTTGTGCATTTTTCATGCAGTTCCCATTCATCCTTCTGGCAAAATTTGCTTGCAGAAATTTTAAAAATGTACTTACTGAAAATGCATAGGTGTGAACTATACCGCTGACTGTAATACAAAGCATTCTGAGTGGAGTTTTACACGCATTTAGCTGCAACAAAAATTGATCCTCTCACTTGAGAGTCAGCTCTTTTCCTTTGATAGTTCTGGTGTGAGTCAGAAGAAGTACTCATAGGTAGACCACCCAATAGACATGTAACCCCGCAAAATATTTGCTGTCTTCTGGATCGATTTGGATTTTTTTTCTTTCACTGTTTGGATTTCCAATCCAAAATTAGATTTGGTATATTTTTCGGATTTTGGATTCATCCCAATTTTCCTTTCGGAACCATGCAAATTTTCGTTTCAGATCTTTTCGGATGGGCTCCTTTAATATGTGCTCTCCTACTGCTGTTATCCACTCTCTCTACTTCACAACAGGAAGTCACATGACGGTGCCTATAAAGCAAAAAAACAGCCAAGTCACATGTACGATTTAGTTTAATTTTGAATAAAACTCGCACAGATCCAAATTTTGGTTAAACAAACATTCGGATTCATCCGCATTCGGACGTGTTCGAATTCGGAAATGCGGATCCATTCGAATGTCTGAATTTAAAAAAATTTGCCTGATTATACATTCAGAACGAAAAAAATTTGCATGTCTACCACCCAGTGATCTTATCAAAGCCCAGGATGCAGCTATAGTGGAACTATATTCATATCAAGCAATGTTAGTTCAGTAATAGTCATTGGCATAGGAACATGGCTCTGCTTCTGAACAATTTCAGCAGCCGGCAAAAAAAGGGAAATTTGTAACATCTCAAGAACTGAAGCAAATAGAAATCTGCAATCTTTTGCTAAAATTTGTGCAATACGTCATATATATACACTACATTACCAAAAATATTGGGATGGCGGCCTTTACATGCACATGCACTTTAATGGCATCCCAGTCTTAGTCCGTAGGGTTCAATATTGAGTTGGCTCCGCCCTTTGCAGCTATGACAGCTTCAACTCTTCTGGGAAGGCGTCCACAAGGTTTAGGAGTGTGTCTATGGGAATGTTGGACCATTTGTGAGGTCAGGTACTGATGTTGGAGGAGAAGGCCGGGCTCGCAGTCTCCACTCTAATTCATCCCAAAGGTGTTCTATCGGGTTGGGGTGAGGACTCTGTGCAGGCCAGTCAAGTTCCTCCACCCCAAACTCCCCCATCCATGTCTTTATGGACCTTGCTTTGTGCACTGATGCGCAGTCATGTTGGGAAGGGGTCATCCCCAAACTGTTCCCATAAAGTTGCGAGCATGAAATTGTCCAAAATGTCTTGGTATGCTGATGCCTTAAGATTTCCCTTCACTGGAACTAAGGGGCCAAGCACAACCCCTGAAAAACAACCCCACACCATAATCCCCCCCTCCACCAAACTTTACACTTGGCACAATGCAGTCAGGCAAGTACCGTTCTCCTGGCAACCGCCAAACCCAGACACGTCCATCGGATTGCCAGACAGAGAAGCGTGATTGGTCACTCCAGAGAACACGTCTCCACTTCTCTAGAGTCCAGTGGCGGCGTGCTTTACACCACTGTATCCGACGCTTTGCATTGCACTTGATGATGTAAGGCTTGGATGCAGCTGCTCGGACCATGGAAACCCATTCCGTGAAGCTCTCTACGCACTGTTGTTGTGCCAATGTGAAGGCCACACGAACTTTGGAGGTCTGTAGCTATTGACTCTGCAGACAGTTGGCGACTTCTGCGCACTGTGCGCTTCAGCATGCGCTGACCCCGCTCTGTCGTTTTACGTGGCCTACCACTTCGTGGCTGAGTTGCTGTTGTTCCCAGTTGCTTCCACTTTGTTATAATACCACTAACAGGTGACCGCGGAATATTCAGTAGCAAGGAAATGTCACGGAATACCTGAATCCAATCATTTGGAGGGGTGTCCCAATACTCTTGGTAATATAGTGTGTATATATATATATATATACTGTGTACAGTATTACAGAAAATTGTTTTCATACTTACCGTCATTTTCTTTTCCTAGCTCATCCTCATGTCGGCACTATATGGGTCAGCTCCACCCCCTCTGACCCCACTGGACCACCCTTACTAGCCAATACAAAGGAGGTCCCCTCCCCTCTTACCTGTTCAATAACAAGCCGAGCGACAGGCAATCAGGGACGGGAAAGCATGCCGACATGAGGATGAGCCAGGAAAAGAAAATTACGGTAAGTATGAAAACAATTTTCTGTATTCCTGTCTCATCCTCATGTCGGCACTATATGGGACATAGCAAGCTTAACCCCCGGGAAACCAATCAATAATCACATGCCAAACCAGAAATGCTGCAAAAATAGAAAATGTATTTAGACAAGGCGGACGTCAGAACCGCCGACCCGAATCTGGATAATCTGGCTGTAGCCACATCTACTTGGTAGTGCCTGACAAACGTATTCTGAGAACTCCATCTCGCCGTCTTGCAAATATCCTTGATGGAGACTTTAGAGTAAGCAGCCCAAGAGGTTGCCACCCCCCTCGTGGAATGTGCCCGCACTTCAGCCGGAGGAGTAAGACCCTGTTGTACGTATGCGTTTTTGATGACTGACTGAATCCACATTGACAACATCCTAGGGGGTGCCCCAAGGCCCCTCTTCGAGCCCCTAGGTAAAAGGAACAAACGATCTGACTTACGAAACTCTGCTGTTCTGAGGAGATATTCTCGCATGAGCTAAACCACATCCAAGGCTGGCAGTAAGTCTGAAATGGATGACTGTGCCAGGGTTCGCCAACCTGGCAGGACAACCTCCCAATCAGCGTGAAAGGCGGTAGCCACTTTCGGCCTAAACTCGGTTGATGGCCTTAAAATCACCCTATCGTCCAGCAAAACACAGAAAGGTTCCTTATAGGCGAGAGCCGCCAGCTCGGACACTCGTTTGGCCGAGGTAATGGCCACCAGGAACAGTAGCTTCTGGGTCAGCCCCCACAACGTACACTGAGTTAGCGGATGATACGGGAGGGCTGCAAATGCGGCCAATACTAGGTCCAGGTCCCAGGAAGGAAACAGCACCTTCCGCGGAGGTCGTATCTTCATCGTGGCTCTCATGAACCTGCGGAGCAAGGGATCATCTGCCCACTTCGTGCCTGTATATGCCGATAAGGCCGAAATCTGCCCGCAAAGCGAGTTGTAGGCAAGGCCCGCGTCCAGAGCCGACTGCAAAAATCCTAGAACATCCGGCAATTCTGCCTGCAATGGCTGAAAGTGAGTTACTGCAGCGAAGGACAGGAACTTGTCCCATATTCTGGTGTACGTTGCGTTCGTCAATGGACCCCTAGAGCGGCCCAAGGTTGCTATCACTTTGGCGGATAGCCCCTGACTCTCCCACCTTGAGGCTTCACCAACCATGCTGCTAGATGCAATCGGTGCGGGTTGGGGTGTTGCCAGTGGCAGAAGTAGATCCCTCTCCTGAGGGAAGAACCATGGGGGGCTACTGACATCTGGAGCAATAGCGGGAACCAAGGCCTCCTTGGCCAGAATGGCAGGATGAGGATAACTGCCGCTCCGTCCGTCCGTATCTTCTGCAGGACCCGGTGAGCCAAAACGATACTGGAGGGAACAAATAGGCCAGAGGAAACCCCCATGCGATTGAGAACGCATCCTGCGCCACCGCCCGTTGGCAGATGTTCCTCGAGACAAAGTGTGCCACCTTCGCATTCTGCGCTGTGGCCATCAGGTCTATTGATGGGGTACCCCACCTTGCAAACACCGGTGCCAGATACCTGGAATTCAGTTCCCATTCGGCTGTTTCGGGAAAACACCTGCTGAGGCGGTCTGCCAGAACATTCTCTGACCCTGGCAAGTAGGCTGCTGTTAAGGCTTGCACCTGTGCCTCCGCCCAGGCAAAGATCTCTTGCGAGAGGCAGAGCAGAGGGAAACATCTCGTCCCCCCTTGCCTCCTGATGTAGGACACCGCTGTTCTGTTGTCCAACATAACTTTCACCTGCTGGCCCTGGAGCAGTGGCTGAAAAGCCCGGAGTGTCAATGAGGCCGCTTTTAGTTCCAGCCAATTTGATTGCGGTACCACTGGGCCCTTCCATCGATCCTGCACTTGATAATTCAGGTAATGTGCCCCCCATCCCTGAAGGCTGGCGTCGGTAGTCACCGTTATCCAGGAACTCAACCCCAGGGGCATACCTTGAGAGAGGCATGGAGATTCTATCCACCAGAACAAATTGCCCCGCATAGCCACGGGCAGGAAGATTTGTTGTGATAGATCCGACCTTGTTCAATTGACGTAGGAAACAGGATTGCAATTGGCGCATGTGCCACCTGGCCCAGGGAACTAAGGGAATACATGAGGTCATCATGCCGAGAAGCACCATGCAGTCTCTGGCCGGCAAGACTGGCAAGGAGGTGACCTTGCTTACACAGGCGGTCAACTCCCGACTGCGGCGGTCGGGGAGGAATACTCTCGCCCGGACAGTATCCAGCACTACCCCCAGGTACTCCATCCTCTGCGCTGGAATCAGCTGGCTCTTCTGATAATTGATTAACCAACCGAACCGACGGAAGGTTGACAAGACAAGATTTCTGTGGATTGCCAAGGACTGACTTGACTGTGCCAACACCAAGATGTCGTCTAGGTAGTGGAAAATTTGAATGCTGCGTAGTCGTAGGAGAGCCACGATCGCCACAACCATTTTGGAGAAGGTCCGTGGGGCCGTGGCTAGACCAAATGGCAGAATCAAAAGAATGAACTTCTTGTGCCTCCGGAGCGGAGGAATGTTCTGAGCCGATCTCACCCTCATCTGAGGGTTCAGCAGGCCTAGACGGCCTTGACCTCCTAGTAGAGGCAGAGGTATGCGCAGTCATAGAAGGAAGAAGATCTTGAAGACTTTCCTGTACAGCCTGGTGTATGTAAGATTTTATATCAAGTGCCTCCGAAGTCTTGTCTGAGGCTATGTCCTTCAAGCACTCCCTACATACCATTTTGCCTGGCAATGCCCGGAGAGGAGCAAGACCAACATGAACCTGGTGGAAACTGCTGTCCTTTCCTCTGCCGGGAGGTAGAAGCACCCTCTGGTTGGCGGTGATGCCTGGGGCCTCCTGGTGAGTGTTCATGGGCCGATTCTGAAGAAGAGGAATGTCTCCGGTCTTTACGCTTCTTCGATCGTTTGTGGGCAGGGCTCTTACTCCTGCAAGGAGAAGATAATCAGAACCCCAACTTCCAAAAATGCACTCTTTTACCTGTCCCTCGTAGCCTCCCTACCTTTCTGCAGGCTTCAGTGCTTCTGATACAAGATGGGGGGAGCTCATGGCAGCTGAAGGCTAAAGTAAGCAGGTACAAATCAGCAAGGCAAAAAGACAAAGTCCCCCACAGGTACTGGAGTCATACCCCTTTACTCACTGTTAGTAGGCACGCAGAGCGCAAAAAAGCAAGGTCTGGATCCGAACCGAGACTCCAGCAGAGGCACCGCAACTGCCGGAGCAAAAAAACCCCGGCGTCTTTAAAAGCTCCCCGCGCATGCGCGAACCACGGAGCGTCCCGCCGTCACCGCGGCAACGAGCAGAGCGAGCCGAAGCGCCGCCCCCTCGCCCATGAGACGGAGACGCCCGCGCCTGCGCAGAAGAAGCAGGAAGCTGAACACCAACAGCTCCCCCGACCCATCCTAGCTCTCCATACCGCATAGGGGATAGCAAGCCTTGCACCAAGGGCACCCACTCATAGGGAGCTTTACTGCCCGGCGAGGGGTCTTCAGACCGGGAGAGGCTGAACCCGGCTGGAAGGCAGAAGGGAGGAATCCACATAGAACCATGGTCCTGGAGCGAGGAAAAAAAGAGAACGGGTAAGAGGGGAGGGGACCTCCTTTTTATTGGCTAGTAAGGGTGGTCCTGTGGGGTCAGAGGGGGTGGAGCTGACCCATATAGTGCCGACATGAGGATGAGACAGGAAATATATATATACACATACAGTATGTAATGAGCAAGATTATATTTTCAATCAAAGCTGATGTTTCTCTTTAATAACTGTATATTCTGTTTTTGTTACTATCAGAGAAGGAAGTGGAGGACGTCGTCATCTGGCAAAGGCATTCTGTCCCTGAAAGAGGTGATGATTAAAACACACATACATACCACAAGTAAGAAATTTGACATTGCACTGACCCATCTGGTAAGGTGTTCGGACAACTGACATGCTCTTTTTATTTCTGGGTCTGCAGCTCACTGCTGAGCTACTTCTCACCTCAACTCAGCTAACACTCTTACAATGCTTCTGCATACTCACTAACACTTGTTTATTAAAACTGAACTCCAGGCAGACAACTAAATTCAAATTTATATAGGAGCTTTCTCATCTGCCAGAGGATTTCTGATTGTTTTTGGCATTTCCTATGACCCAGGTGCTGCTGCCATAGAGCACAGCCAAGTCAGTGACTGTAGTTTGCTCTTATGTATTTAAGCAATTAAGCCTGGTCTGGGACCTGCCTCCAGCCCGTGACTGGCCAGTGAAGGATAAGCAATGGATGAGGTCATCCCTCTGCTCTTTCCTTCTCTAAGCATGGTCAAATTGTTGACTAATACTGATTCCCTCTCTAATTATGATTGTTGGTGTGCCGACAATCATACGGATTCAGATATTTATGCTCTTTCTATGTAAAAAATACATTTATTGATTTTTAAATGAATGCATTGTGAATTTATGTTTCCTGAAGTTCAGCTTTAACCCTTAGCTTAGTCTTTACTTTATAAATAGATATATGAATCACACCTTTGCAGGCCCTGTTTATAGGGGGATTGAAATGGATGATTAGTCTGTGATTTGGTGACTATGTGCTGAGCAATATATCATTAGAGATGTAAGAGCATTCGGGTGCTTTTACCTTTCTCATAAAAGTCAGTATGAATGGAAAAGCAGCTTGAAGCATCTCAGAAGCAACTCAAAGCTGCCCAGAAGCAACCTAGAAGCAGTTCAGAAGCGGCTCAGAGCAACAAAGAAGCCTCCTCAATAAACTAATAAGCTGATCATAAACAAGTCAAAAGCAAGTCTAAGGAACTCAACCACAATAGCAACACAATAGTAGACTGCATTTTACTTGCTTCTTTTTCTGAACCCTGTGTACACAAGCCCTTGAAGTGACTCAGTCGATAAGTCAAAAAAAGTCAAAAGGCAGGACCTGCAAAAGTAGAAGGCTTATATTCATCTGGCCCACCACCAGTTCCTCTGATCTTTGCTCGGGTCAAAAGTTACGACCGCCTAAACAATGTTTACATTCAACCTCTACATCTCAATAGACCACATCTGTATTTGCCATGCTTCAATGATAAATACTGATAGTTGCATTATTTTGAGTGGCAGATGTTGAAAGATTCAATAGAAGATTTACCTCCCTGAACTAGACTAATTCAAGAATTTCCAAGTACATATTATCAGTGCCTTCTATCCTCAACCCAAATTCAATGAACATTATTTGAGTAATTTTTAGGAGATCTCCACAATACCCTTAATCTTCTTCTTCAACATTTGCCAGTGAAATTTAGAAAAACTAGAATTGTTTCCAGTAACAATGAGCAAATGTTCAGCAAATGTGGGAACATCCAGGATGGTGAATGTGCCTGGCAGGTGTGTTTGTAGGGTCAAAATAGACCAGGAGCACCTCTGGCCACACACATGAAGATGTTGAGGGGCTGGTAGGATATTGGGATGGTATGGAACAAGACTAATATAATCTTTTTAACTCAACATAAAGAGTTGGTCTAAAAACTGTAATGTCACATTATGATGACATGACTGAAATAAAAATAAATGTATTAACACTGCTTAGAAAAAAAAAGAATTATTAATTGATTAGTCCAAAAAGTAGATAGATGACACAGTGTTCCAAAACTGTATTATGCATAAAATCATCCCCATATCTCAAAGGAGATCTTGGGAACTCAGTGGAAGACCTGGGGCACTCAGCAGAAGACCCGGAGCACTCAGTAGAAGTTCCAGGGCACTTAGTAGAAAACCTGGGGCACTCAGTAGAAGACCCCGCGCACTCAGAAGATCTGAGGCACTCAGTAGAAGATATGGGGCACTCAGAAGATCTGAGGCACTCAGTAGAACACCCGGAGCACTCAGTAGAAGACCTGGGGCACTCAGGAGAAGACCTGGGGCACTCAGGAGAAGACCTGTAACACTCAGTAGAAGACCTGGCGCACTCAGTAGAAGATATGGGGTACTCAGTAGAAGATATGGGGCACTTAGAAGATCGGAGGCACTCAGTAGAAGACCTGGAGCATTCATTAGAAGACCTGGGGCACTCAGTAGAATATATGGGGCACTCAGAAGACCTGGGATACTCAGTAGAAGACCTGGAGCATTCAGTAGAAAACCTGGAGCATTCAGTAGAAGACCTGGAGCATTCAGTAGAAGACCTGGAGCATTCAGTAGAATACCTGGGGCACTCAATAGAAGATATGAGGCACTCAGAAGACCTGAGGCACTCAGTAGAAGACATGGAGCATTCATTAGAAGACCTGGGGCACTTAGTAGAAGACCTGGAGCATTCAGTCGAAGATCTGGGGCACTCAGTAGAAGACATGGAGCACGTGTCCTGGGTGACAGTGTCTAGCAACGTCCCTGGTGCCTGGATTCACTCAACATTTATAAAGATTAGTCATCTTGGGTCAGTCAACCCAACCATAAGTGATATTTAAGCTGTGGGTGAAGTATGCTGGATTGATTTACCTGCTGGAGTCCTTCACAGGGGCTCCCGCAGAACGATCACTGAGCCATTGTTTGTATCTCTGTTCCTGCCTACCTTGGAGTCTCACTTCCCCTACTACAAAATAAAACCTGATCACTGTTACTATTCACTCTCTGTAACATATGATGAATGAAAAATCCAAATGGGAGTGTGGAAACCCCTCATAGCTTCCATATCAGATGCGCAGACCTTCAGATTTTAGATGAACCATCTCATGACGAGAGCTTTTGAGATAAAGGAGGAGCCCCGCCCCCTGCATGGGTGCCACCATTATTCTAATGGAGGCACCTGTGCATGCTCGTGCCCGCAGTAGCTGTGTGCGTCCATAGACACACACAGCCCTGTGGCAGGCCACGTCCCTTCTCTCTTTGATTGATGGCACAAGGAGCCTATGGCTCCTTTGCAATCAGTATCCTCTCCCTGCAACCAGGAAGTTCGGGGAACAGAGGATCGCTTCGGGACCAGCGGCGGAGACCAGCGTAGCTGACAGGTAAGTGTGGGGGGGACTGGGGGAGAAAAAAAGGTGCTGGGCCGTTTTTGCCCTAATGCAGAGAATGCTTTAAGGTAAACGCCCAGACCTTAATACTACTTTAACTTTTTCAAGGTGGGATGACCCTTTAACCATAAAATGGGATTCAGCTGAAAGAATCCTTGCTACAATTTTCATAACATTAAATAGCCCATTTATGTCCATGATAAAGAATTTTATATAAATGTGAAACACATAATTATATACTAAATGGATTTATTAACAGCCAAAGAAAACACAAGGCAGTACAAGACGTGTATGAGCCAAACAAATATAACAAAAGGTTAACAGCAGGGAAATGGCTCCATTCACTAAGCTATAACACACATACATTACTTGCCACAATGATTGTTATATTTGGCTGTTTTTGCTGGAAATAACGATTGTTATATCATATAACTGTCAAAATAGCTCTGAGAATTGATCCTTTTACATGTTTTGGTGGGTATGACAGGTTCACGTTAAAGCTGAAGTTTAATCTGCTTAGATATTGCTCTAGTAACGCATGGATGTGATGCTGAGCTTCCATGATTGAAATCCAATGAATGAAATGGGCAGGCCATGGACAATCAGGCTGGGGAGGAAAGTGCTAGATGATTCTGGATGTCCTCCAGCCAGGAAATGAGGCGGGCTCTGACTTGCTGCAGCAGGAGAAGCTCGCAGTGTGCAGTGAAATCAGAGGAAGCCATTTCAGTCCAGGAGAGGAGACGGTACAACTGTGCAAGACTGAAGGGGAGGCCGGAGATCAGCATCAACAATTGGCATAAAAGCGACCTTTTTACGTGAAATAAAGTCATAAAATTTCACATTTATTATTTGTTTTTACAGTGGGTTTTTTCAAGCATACAATAAAAGTGCTTTGTTCTGAATCTGTGTTGTCTAAAACCATCTATTGTCTCTTTGGATCCTGACATTAAAAAAAAATTACACTTTAGAAGCTGTTTTTGTCTTTTTTTTTATTATGTCTCATAATGATTTATTAAAAGAAAGCAATTGTGTAATTTTTTGCTGTTCCTTATTGTCTGTTCCTTTATTTTCACAGGTGGCCCTTATCTGTACAATATATATGATTGTAAATGATGCACAGAAACAGTGCCTTTTAAACATTAAAACTTTTTTCTTTTTTTTTCTTTTACCCATGTTTTATTTTATTCAAAAAGAGCACTTATTAATGCCATGGGGGAAAATAAAAATAATGATAATGATGAATAACTGAAGATTGTTATATCTGTAAGACATGTTGGTGGGAAACCACTTCTTATATACAAACATATGTTCCTTTACAGTGTCACAGTGTTGGTTCTTCTTAAGGCCCCAATCACACACAAATCGGCCGGCACGTACAGCTCAGTGCTGCGTGCGGGGCCGTACCAAGTAGCTGCCGGGAAGGACGGGTGCTGTGTGTGATTAGTACGCAGCCCCCGTCCTTCTCTATGGGGCTACGTGGCCGTACGCCGGCCTACGCTCACCTCAATTGCAGGTCCGTAGGGGTGCGGGTTTTCTGGCCGGAACGCATACAGGATCCATTCCGGCGGCGTATGAATACGCTCACCCCTACGCAGGCCCCTACTGACCTGCAATTGAGGTGAGTGTAGGGCGGCGTACGGCCGCGTAGCCCCATAGAGAAGGTCGGGGGCTGTGTACTAATCACACGCAGCACCTGTCCTTCCCGACATCTACTTGGTACGGCCCCTCATGCAGCACGGAGCTGAACGTGCAGGCCAATTCGTGTGTGAATGGGGCTTAACAGTCATTAGAGTCACATAGAAATACATACATGTTCATAAAAAAAAATAAAGGGCAACTTTTTACAAGCAGAACACTTTTTTTTTTAACTGAGCACAAAATTTAAGTCAAAAGAACAAACGTTTAGGAATGAATCCATTTAAAAAAAAAAGATATACAAAAGTCTGCGCACACATATTGCTTTTTGAAAAAGTTAAATGGTGATTATATACATATAAATGATGTTTCTCATGTAGAAGTAATCACATTGCTTTCTATAGCCTAAACTTCACAGGAGACTGTTACAAATAAGATAACTTCCACCACAGGTTAAGGCCTCATTCACAATACTAAGAGCCGGCCCGTACAGATCCATGCGGCGTGCACAGCCGTATCGGGCCGCTCCAGGGAAGGACAGGCGCTGCGTGTGATTTGTATACAGCAGCCTGTTCTTCTCCATGGGAGTATGCGGCCATACGTTCACCCGAACTGCACATCCATACGGATCTATCCTACTCTCTCCAACTGAGCCCCAGATAGCGGCAAAAACCCGACGGGGCTCTGCCTCCCCAACCCCATCCAAAACCAAAGAAAAAAAACACCCGGCAGGACATATACTCCAGGCCCCACCCACACCGCCCCACACAGATCTACGTGGCATGCACAGCCGCACCGGGCCGCTCCCGGGAAGGACAGGCGCTTCGCGTGACCTGCACGCAGCAGCCGGCCCTCCACGGGAACAT
>NW_017306278.1:4449077-4456278 GCF_000935625.1 Nanorana parkeri
CGTGACCGCCCGGCAGCAGCCGGCCCTCCACGGGAACATGCGGCCGCACGCCCGCCCGAACCGCACATCCATACGGGATCCAACCTATCGGTGTACCAGTACGGACACCAGCATTGATGTGCAGCTCGGGCGAGCACACGGCCGCGCACTCCCACAGAGAAGAACAGGCCGCTGCGCACAAACCACACGCAGCACACGTCCCTGCCCGACACAGCCGCGCACGCCGCACGGATCTGCACGGGGCGGCTCCCATCAGCGCGAACGAGGCCCAAAGTGTACGTCCTGCCGAATGTCCACCCCCAGTCCCGGACAGGGCCGAAAAGGCAAAACCCCGCCATCGGGGTCCGGGGCCGCCATCGGGGGCCCAGCCAGAGAGATTTCCCATCACTTCCTGTGTTGGTCAAAATGTTTTAGCAGACAGGAAACGAGGAGACCTATCCAACAGCAAAATAGAGAAAAAAATATGTTTTAGTTTAGTAGTTGGAGGCGGCTAGAACCCTTTAGATTTTTAATTCTGTATTGCCAATCTTCCCTCACTTCCTGTCAGGCTGAAACCACTGGAAATAAGGGTAAATCTCTCTAAAGGGAACAACTTGACAGGGGTTCTAATCATTCCTCTACTCTACCCAAAGCTAAAAAGAAATGTTTTTGGCTTAGCTTACACCTTAAAGTGCATCTAAACCCAAAAACAAATGTGATGCATTGCAGCTCACAAGTTTTTAATGTGGTAGCTGTAATAGCTTTTTTCGCCTGGTGATCCGGCCACTAACACTTCAAGTCTAAGGCTGGGCACACATCTTACAACCATCGGAAGACTTTTGTCCTGCGATGGTTGTAAGGTAATTAAAAAAACGTACGAAACATTACAACAACCCTATCACCTCTGTAAATCTCTGAAAATGGAAAGGCGTCTTCACAGTAAGAGCTGTGAAAATGAGGAACAGGGCTTCTAGCCAACTAAATAAATTGTTGTTGGATGCATTCCTAAATGCACAGAACATAACTGGACATTAACATTAGGTAATAAAACCAGAGATTGTTAATCCAGGAAATATCCAATTGCCTTAGGGGATCAGAAAGGAATTTTCTTTTCCCTGTTGGAGCAAATTGGACTAGGCTTTAAAGGAGGGGGAGGGGGGTCCTTCCTTTGGATCACTTGTGGATAATTGTAGGCAAAGGGTTCTATTGGAGGTTTTCTTTTTATTTCTCTATTGCTTGAACCCAGTCTGTCTTTTTTCAACCTATTAAGGATGAGCTAAGTTTCGGACCTAACACGGTCTGAACCTGAAAGGAGGTGCCTTCCGCTGCCGCCCAATCAGCTGCGACCAATGAATTTTCTACCCTCAACTGCATGTAAGCAAAGGGGTGGCATGCTGTGACCTCATTAACCTTATATGGCCACATGGCTATATTTGGTCAATGACATTGACTTAATATGGCTGTGTGGCTGTGTGGCCATACAAGGTAAATGACGTCAGCACAAGCATCCCGCCCCTTTGTTTATGTGCAGCTTCGGATAGGAAATCTCCTGGCTGCTGCGGATTGGGCAGCAAGAGAAGAAGGAGCTTTCTTCCAGGTTCAGAGAAGCTCAGGTTCACCCCCCGTGAAAGTCTGTTTGGAAATGGACACTTCTGGGAGTGTTGATCTCCTGGTTCCCCACCACAGCTCTCACTTGCTTCTCCTGCTGATCGCCACGTTATTATAGGTTACGATGGTGGCATGTACTTTAGCAGGAGGAACCAGTGAGAGCTGCTGGGAAAGGGGAGTTGGGGTTAGGGGTTGACTCAGGAGCTCGACACCCCCAATCATATCAGCTTCCCAATAGACTTGGGGGGATAATTTTTCAGCAATGAAACGGTGTTCAGCATCACAGGTGGCCAGAAAAGTAAGCATGTACACTCTTCTTTTACGGGTAGACCTTTGTGTAGAACCTCTACAATAGCGTCAGGTTCACTTTAATATAGGTCCACCAGCAAATTACTCCAGGTACTTCTTTTCACCCCCCAGGAGCAAAGAAAAATACATGATGCTTCTAACTATAAGGATTAGCATGTCACTCACTCACAGTCAAATAGGTTTTAAAAAATTAAATAATAAAAATAAAAAATAGAATATAAATGAATAAATAAATGCATACATGCATAAATAAACAAATACATAAATAAAAAACCTCCATATACAGAACCCTATTTCCACAATTACGTGGAAGGTAAAAAAAAAAAACCCTTATAGAGCAAACAATTAAATCCTAAGACAAAAAAAAAACCTGATACTAGGGATGCACCGATACCGGTTTTTAGGTATCGAGAACGAGTACCGATATTTTTTTTCCAGTATTCGCCGATACTGAATACCGATACCAGAAGTCCCATTAAGGAAGCTGGATGGAGTGTGACGACTCGCCGCCCGGGTTCCTGATGTAGGGAAGCCGTCTCCATGCCCCCTCATCACCCGGTGACGAGGGAACATACAGCAGGCTTTCTGGACAATCAGGAAGCCAGAGGGTGGGAAATGACTCACCGCCTGACTTCCTGATATCAGAAATTCTGGTATCGGGATAGGCATTGGGAGCATTTGGTACTCTCCCAAATATTTGGTATTGGCATCGATACCGATAGTAGTATCGGTATCGATACATCTCTGCCTGATACTTCTAAGTATAAGGCTAAGCATGTGACTCACTAGCTCCTTCCTCCCATGTGAAAGCATTGAAGTTTGAAGATTGGCTACTTAGAGACCCAGTGCTGTCACATGAGGGATGGGAGCTCACATAAAGCTTCATCTCTTTGTTTTCGGCAATAGGGAATGAGCTTGTTGCTGGCCTTTTAAAAGTAAGTTAACGATGAGAAGTGGGGACAGGCTCCCAACCATGTGATTGCTGCGATAGCCAATCACAGTGATCCTATGATCGGGAGCCCATCCTCAACATCCTCAGCAGCCGGATGGTAAAGTCCACCTTCTTCTATATGTGTCAGCGGGTCAAGAAGTGGTTAAAGTGACCCTGTCACCTTGCCTTGTATGAGCAAACTACGAGATCACGTTAAAGACACAGTCCACTATTTGTAATGAACGTGGACAGCAAAATAGTCCTGCAGAACAAAGAAACAATATCTTGAAGCTGATTGCTTGGTATGTACAGCACATATGATTTTCTTGCAGACACGTATATGGAACATGCCTTGCTAGAGCTAGCAAATGTTAACAAATAACCAGGTTTATCAGCTAAGAGGGCGATATTGATATTGTGTTGTCATCTGTACTCTGTACCTCTTACATCAGCAGTTCTAGAACGGTCAAAGTGCTCCATTATCTGGATGTGTAATTCTCAATTTGGATGAATTATTTCTCCGACTTTTGTCTGTTGCATTGTCTTTCCGTGGTCAAATAGTATCAATAAATAGAATTATTATAGGATATCAATACATGCAGTTGACCCCCCACCCATACCTCTTGGGCTATTACCTCTATTAGTCAGAAAACCTACTCTGCATGCCTCTCTGAAACTATTTTTATTGCTATGGGCTTGGCTTTTTTTTAACTTCAGGACTAAGCCTCACCCACCTGGCACCCCCCATTCATTGAGACCACCCTTATTAGTAACTGAGGCTGTCTTAATTGGGCAGAGGTACAGCAGGATGAAAGGTCCTAAAGGATAAGTGCATTGTAAAACAAAGTACACTTATGCTTTAAGTCCCATTAGGGTAACGTCACCGCTCCCTCCCTCTACGGGCACAGCACAGATGAATAGTTATCGAGCTCCAACAGGTCCAGCCTAAGTTTTTTGCTTACATCCCACGGCAGATGTCTTCTTGTCCAAGCCATGCCTGTACAGTACATTCCCATTGACTTCTATGCAGCTCATCTGCGTCTGTCTCCTGGACAAGCCCCCAAAAAAGTAAATGGGGATTTGTTACGCAGGTGCGCCTAGGAGAGGGAGATGTCCACGACTCCATGGGATGGGATGTAAGCAATAAGTATTCATCTGTGCACAGAGGGGGAGGAAGTGGTGATGTGACCTTGAAGGGGCCTAAAGAATAAGTGCACTTTGTTTTAAAGTGGACTTATCCTTTAAACCTTAGGTCTGAGGGGCACATAGAGGTGGTTTTGTGGCTACAAAAAGGTAATAAAAAACATCTTGAGGGACATAATGTTCAGCCACCAAAGCATTTAAAACTGACTCCGTAACTTTCACAAAAATGCTGAGAAGCATGAAGCAGATGGCATAAGATGTACATGGTATAAGAGGCTGAGAGGTATAATGTACAAGAGGTGGCTGCACATACCACCAGTAGTGTTCAGATGCAACTAAGTGCTAGCTTGTTCTGACCAGGAAAAGCTTTGCCACTTACTGGTAACATTGAAGCTTGCCCGACCCCCTACTGTTCCGCACATTCCTTTTGGCCAGTGAGGAATCCAACCATAGTGATGGGCCAATAGGAATGAATGGGGGTGAAAGGGAGTGGGCAAGTTCCGACACTACCTGGTAATATCAGAGCTTTCCCCAATTAGATTGGTATGGTATTCGGATAAAGTGGCAAAACTGAAATCTGCTGCAGGTATGTTCAGGTACTTGTAGATGTCTGCACTTTATCCATGTCAGCAGCCTTTCTTTTTGCTAAAGTGGCAGAGTCCCTTTAAATGATATGTCCGCCAGATCACACAAGTCATGGAGGCTCCATTGGAGGAATTGGCAGTGCTCAAAAGACATCTCCGCTGTGGCCCAATAACAGTTGGTCAGAATGGACCCAATGCAGCCAAATCACTTTCTACTTTGAGTCAACTTGGGCAGAGGATTTCCAATGTGGTTGGATGTCAGCTACTGATATATGAACATGTATCTGGACAGTATCATTTTGAAATGTGTAACAGATTCCCTTATATAAGAATCACTTTATGTGCACCAAATGCCTTTGTATACCCATTGATAACCTTGTAAAGGTAGCAGTGACACCATCACTGTGCTGAACATAGACTGTGTAAAGAGCAGAGCTGTGGGAGTGACCCAGCAGACTCCACCCACTACAGGCTGTCTGCAGAAAACTGCAGGAGGGGGCGGAGACAAGACCAGTCACCCTGCACAAGGAGAGAGAGCAGCAGTGACTGGTCATTATTACAGGAGGGGGCGGAGACAAGACCAGTCACCCTGCACAAGAAGAGAGAGAGTAGCAGTGACCGGTCATTATTACAGGAGGGGGCGGAGACCAGACCAGTCACCCTGCACAAGGAGAGAGAGAGCAGCAGTGACCGGTCTTTATTACAGGAGGGGGCGGAGACAAGACCAGTCACCCTGCACAAGAACAAAGAGCAGCAGTGAGCGGTCTTTATTACTCCAAGTTTTACACTGGTAGAAGTCTGTGAGTGGCATAAATGATGAACTGGAGAACAAGCATGAAAAAGATGGGTAAAATGTGCTGGTCAGTTCAAAACACAAGGAGGGGAATTTACAAAGACTGGAGCAGGCAGAATCTGGCGCAGCCATGCAAAGTAACCAATCAGCTTCTAGATTTCATTTTCAAAGCATAATTGAACATAACTGAAGATAGAATCTGATTGGTTTGTGCACAGCTGCTTCAGATTCTGTGTGCTCCAGTTTTAGAAAGTTCCCCTGAAAATGTTTAGAACAGGGGGTAGGCAACCTCGGCCCTCCTGCTGTGGTGAAAATACAAATCCCACCATTCTTCTGCCTCTGGGAGTCATGTCTGTGGCTGTCAGAGTCTTGCAGTGCCTCATGGAACTTGTTGTTTTGCCACAGCCAGAGAGCCGAAGTTGCCTACCCTTGGTTTAGGACAGAGACATAGCCATACTGCATTCCTGGTCACAGACACTTCCCATTATGAGACAAGCAGAAAAAAACTGAACCATCAACATTCCATGGAATGACAAAAGAAAAGTCTCATCAGCAATACACAGTAACACAAATCTATTAAATGCAATTTTCTTCCGCTATTCTTTAAAGAAAAAATAAATAAATAAGGAAACCTTGACTGATTGCATTGTACGTAGACAAATGGAAGGTCCCTTTGCACTCCCTACAGCGATTGCATTGTGCAACGCATCAAAGTGTGCTATGTAATGTGAGGCCATCAGTCTGAAGGTTGAAGTGGAACCGGAAATGGACTTTTCAGCACGATAATGATCTAAAGCAGTGGTTCTCAACCTGTGTAACCTCAGTGACACAGGTGTAAGCAAGTCACACTGCAATCGAATGTACGGCACTGCGATACCGTGCGTTCTGGTGCGGGCGATTGAACTGTGGGCGGGTGGTGGGTTTGGGGTGCCATTAAGAAGAATGGCAACACAACGCACCTCAAGCAGCAGAACATGTAATAGGTACAATTACATGATGCAGTTTGTTAATTGTACAGAACTTTTCTATTAACCCACTGTACTAGTGTGAACGGGCCCTCAAAAACACTGACAGACACACGCAACCACAGACACAATCTCACACTATCTTTTTTTAAGATCCACCCAGTCTCCCTACCTCACGAGAACTGGAGTGGATCCTCAGCCTGGGGTCCAGTGTGCGCTCCTGTGACTGAGCTCCATCTATGTGTGCATTGCTTGTACAACTCCCTTGCCCACCCCGTAGAGGTGCCAGCTGACAGAATGTGACCTCACTCTGGTCCCGGCACCTCTACAGGGCATGCAAGGGAGTTGTAAGCAATGCACTTATGGATGGAGCTCCCTCGCAGCCAAAGCCTTATGCTGACACTCGGCGACGGCCAGCATAATTTGAATGGCTGCTTGGTGCAAGAATTGACAGTGCTGCGCTAGGGGGAAGCTGAGCAGGCTCTCACATAGAAAAGTGGAAGGCACGTGGCGACCCACTGAACACAGGGTCGCGGCCCACTTTTGGCTCACGGCCCACCAGTTGAGAACCAAGGATTTAAAGCATACTAACAAACCCACCAAATAATGGTTCAGTTAGAATAAATGGAGGGTTATGGGCTCACTTAGTCCGAGTCCCAATTTAAATCCCATTGAAATATTGTGGGGGGATATTTGGAACAGGTAACCGCCCCGAACATCTTGCAACTGTAAGAATTGTGAATGAATGAAGAGAAAATGTCTTGAAGAAAATGAGGACTCTGGATTTCACGGTGAGTAGTCATGTGACTTGACAAAGTTGGAAAGATTTTTGCAGCATCTTTTAGGTTCTTTGAACAATGAGAACCTGTGATCAGTCAATCAAATACAA
>NW_017306278.1:4456333-4458991 GCF_000935625.1 Nanorana parkeri
ATCCCCCCCCCCCCCCCCTCCCCCAACACTGCATAACACTCTCATTTCATGGTCATAGGTAACCACTAGTGCTGCTATCCCAATTCATTGCATAACCTAATATTTCAGGGTGATGAGCACACATGCATGCTCTCCTTGGACTCTGACAATGTAGTGGTCATGCCCGGCCCAATAGCCAAGCCCAAGGTCTGTCACATGACAGGCAGAGGCTTGTCTACCGGTATGCAAATACTGACTTTTAGAAAAGTTGACAATTGCATCTTTGAGGGGGCTGCAGTTTGGGTTGGGAGCACGAATGGTGAGCAATGGCACTAGATGTTGAGTGCTTTACAGGGGGGAGATTATTTTGTATATAATTTGCTGGTGGCAGGTACAGATCTGGTAAGTGACACCGAAACAATTGAAGTCAAAGACAGCCAGACATTAAAGAGGACCTTAATTCCAGAGGCTATGTCCCATCCAAAAAAATCCAGGCAGAGGTTAAAGGACCAGTGACCAGTATTGCCTGTGGTTTCCCTGCTGCTGATCTTTTCCCATTAATGAATTACATTGTTCTGCACTGTGTCGCTGCGCCCCAACATGGCTTTGCTTCCTCATGTCCGACCTTTCTCCCTGACGACTTGTAATTGGTTGGGTAATATTTAGGAAGAGGCAGGAGAGATAAATGAAGTAATGATCCGCAGAATGAATGATGCAGAAGCAGCGAGATCTTTGCACTGTAGAACCTCATGTGCAGCTTCCTCTCCAGCCAGGAGAACAGCGAGCAGCACGGTAGTGACATCACTATAGCAGTCAGAGGCAGCAGTGCCTTAGATCAGCATTTCTCAACCTTTTTTCAGTCCCTTTCAAAGTGTGCAAAATCTCGAGCCACCCCAGTCTAAAATGCCATGGGTTTTAGGGGGACCCCACGAAAAACTCACACAAAAAGTAGGTTTTCCAACATCAAAGTGCCCCCTTCAAATCAAGATTCCCCCCCCCCCACCTTCACATCAGAGTCATCCTTTGCATCAGGAGCCCCCCTTTCACATCAGGAGCCCCCCTTTCACATCAGAGTCCCCCCTCCCTTTAACATCAGAGTTCCTCCTTTACATCAAGAGCCCCCTTCACTGCAGTCTTCTTTCCTCCCCTTTCACATCACAGTCCCACTACCACAAAATGTTGAGTCACCCCTAAAGGAGCCAGAAGGCACACCAGGGTGCCACGGCACCTTGGCTAAGAAAAGCTGCCTTAGATGATCTCACACTGTGGATATGAAGCTATGACACTGCCTAGCCACAGAAAGCACACTGCTATTTTTTAGGAAGAATTCATGATAAAGGCAAATCTTGCAGGGGACTGATTTGGCACAGTTTTGGCTTTAATTCCTCATCTCAAATCTCACCCCAAATCTCCTGAGAATAGCAATCAGAGACAGTAGTGCCTTAGATCTCACACTGCAGATATGCAGCTATAAGGCCTCATTCACACGAGAAAAAGCCGGCACATACAGCTCCGTGCTGCGTACACGGCCATATGGGGCAGCTCCTGGGAAGGACAGGTGCTGCGTGTGATTTGTACGCAGCCCCTGTCCTTCTCTATGGGAGTATGCGGCCTTACGCCGCCCTAAGCTCACCCCCAAGTGCAGGTCCGTACAGTGCAGGTCCGTACATCCATCCTGTCAGCGTACGAGTACGGACATAGAGCGGCGTACGGCCGTGTACTCCCATAGAGAAGGACGGGGGCTGCGCACTAATCACACGCAGCACCTGTCCTTTCCATGAGCTGCCCAATACGGCCTTGCACGCAGCTGTTTCTCGTGTGAATGAGGCCTAAGTCTCAAGGCACAGGAGTGCCTAGGCACACTCATATATCAGGAAGAGGGAATTCTTAAATTCATCCTGCAAAAGAAGAACTTATTTCTTGGAAAAGTAAACTGCAGTGGCATCACAAGGGGGGTGCGGGTGTTGCAGCCTGCACCGGGTGACACCATCAGAGGGGGTGACACCCAAATGACTCACAGCTGCACGAGAGAGAAGGGGACCCGGCAGGATAAGGTATACCCCCTCCCCTCTGTGCCGGCGTCCATCACCAAGATGGCCGCCGGCAGTTTAGTGTGTGTGATGTCATTACACCCGTGCATGATGACATCACACACGTGCATGATGTACACAGGCTGGTGTAAGCAAGTGCTGCCCGAATTCTGCATGTCACGAACGCCTTGAAGCGCCCCAACATGGCGTAAAGCAAACACTGCACTGGCCTTTTTGTGGGGTGCGCAAAGCGGCTTAACATGGAGTAAAGCGACTGCCATGCTAACCCTATTTGAATGGAATGTCATTAACGTGCATAAAGATGTGCACAAAGTGACTCTGTTGCCCATAGCAACTAACTGTTTTCTTTTTTAAAATTAGCATTTGCACTTTCTCTGGTTTGTATACGCAGTTTTGCTCCACTCTTCATAAATATTTCCTCTTATTGCATTTAGAATGTGTGCATTGTTTTGTCTTTTAGTTTTACAGACTGGGTCATTGTGTCTCCCAGCTAAACCCCCTCATTCCAGCTTTGCTGCATCACTGTTCAACCCAGTTTGTCTGGTGCTATCCTCTCCACCAATCAGCGCACAGTCCATTCATAGTAACAAGAGCCTTGCAGCCAATCGGCTCGCAGGCACCGCTCGGC
>NW_017306278.1:4459015-4460000 GCF_000935625.1 Nanorana parkeri
TTCATAGTAACAAGAGCTTGGCACCCAACGGGCCCCCGGCCCCCCTTGGGTTTTTTTTTTTTTATGAATGAAGCCACTGAAGTGCGGGGGTGGAAGAGGCAGGGTTGCTAGGCGACGGGAACCTACCGTCCAATAGGAAGCGTGCGGGTGAGCAGAACGGTTGACAGAGTGACGAGGGCATGGAAGGCTACGTCGCGATGACAACCGCCGCCCAATCAGATAGGCGGATAAGCCTGCAAGGCGGGTTTTCTTGACTGATCCTAGGATAAGCCAATATAAAGGCACAATTTATAAGCCAATGAAAGCCATGGAATCCCGGAAAAGGGGGGCGCAGAGATGAGCGACGGTCTCAGCAGCCAATAGACGAGGAAGTAGTAGGCGGAGTGGCCACAGAGTGACAGAAGCCTTGTTCTTCTCACACACTGTGTGCCGCCGCAGCTCTTCCGGGTCCAGTCACACGCAGCCCCGGGACATGGTGGCTTCAGAGGTGCTGGCAGGGCTCCCTGTGCCCTGCGCCCGCTTCTTCTTCTATGTGGGTGTGCTGGCGGCCTCCTGGTGGGGTTTGAGGGCGGCGTGGCGCCTTCTGAGTGCAGTCCAGGTCTGGGTTCTGGGGAGAGGAGCGCAGGTGGGCCCCGGCCTCGGGAAATGGGCAGGTGAGTGTGTCATGGGAGATGGAGGAAGGCTACAGGGAATGGGGGGGGGTCTAACATGCTAGGGGAGAAACTGACATGTGTGAGCGGAGAGACTGACATGTGTGAGCAGAGAGACTAACATGTGTGAGCAGAGAGACTAACATGTGAGCAGAGAGACTAACATGTGAGCAGAGAGACTGACATGTTGAAGGTGAGAGATTAACATGCGTGGGAAGAGAGACTGACATGTGTGGAAAAGAGTGGAATAGGTATAGGGGGGTACAAAGAGAAATGGGAAGGGAGAGAGACCTGGAAGGAGAGGAACAAATGGGGGTATAGTGAGAGATATATGG
>NW_017306278.1:4460055-4462703 GCF_000935625.1 Nanorana parkeri
GGTGCACACGGGTTTCTGTTGAATGTATAAATAAGTGTATGTATAATCGGTGATGATTCTACAATGTATCCAGCAGGGAGGAAAATACTTGTATACATACACTGTGAGCATTACAGCTTTATCGGTATGGATTATTGACACTGAAAGAACACGTATGAATAGGATGCATGTCTAATCTACAGTGCCCCTTAACAATGCGTGCTTTCCTAAAAAGGTTTTTTTTTTGTAAACAATTGCGGATAGCGATGAACATTCGTTTTGTGCGATTAACGACAGAAATTAACGTTTTTAGTATATTTTCAGGTCGAATGCATTGTGATGTAATACTGCGCTAGGCCACTAGATGGAGCTGAGAAACATAGGAAAGAAGTATTCCGCTCCTCGGCTCCACCTGGTGGCCATAATTCAGTATTACATCACAATACATTTGACCTGAAATAAAGATACATTGAGAACGTTAGTTTTTGCCATTTTCACACATAATGGACATTGACAGATATTTCGGAGGGTGAATTGTTTATTGAGAAACCCGTTAGTGGTTTCTTAGTAGCTCTGCCCCTTCCTGAGAGCTGCGAAACAGTAACTGTGCGTTAGCCGCAGTTGAGCATTATGCTGCAGGGTATGATCAGGTCCTGAGCTAATCCTTCTTGTAGTCTGAAAATCATTTGGTTGGTCAAGTCACATCTTAAAGTGAACCTGTCATCTCATCCTATGTTCCAAAGTATCTCCAGGAATGAAGTGTAGGCAGCCTGAGGGGCTCGCACCTACCTTCAACTATCTTTAGCAGAGGTAGCCAAACTCCGGCCCTCCAGCTGTGGTCAAACTACAAATCCCATGATGCATCTCTCTGCGGGAGTCATGTCTGAGAATCTTGCAATGCCTCATGGGATTTGTAGTTCCACCACAGCTGGAGGGCCGATGTTTGGCTACCCCTGATCTTTAGGAACGACTCAGGAGTCCAAAACCATGTTCCCTTTTTGCATATTCTCATAAGAACCGGCTGGCTGCACCTCCCCATTGGCCAGTTACTGTAATGGAAGGCCTTAATGGCCGATTAGTGAGGTGGAAGGGGCGGAGTCAGCTCTTGACTTTAGCTGCAGAAGTCGGAAGACGGGCCCTGAACTTGCATTCTCAAAAGCGAGTCATCAGCAGCAACTCCTTTTCTGGACCCATTCCTTTTTAATAGTGATGCACGGATACTAGTATCGGTATTGGTGCCGATACTGAGTATTTGGGCGAGTACTTGCCCCCGACACCGAAACTTCGGCAAGTGCCGTAGGGGAACACGGAACCGGCTTCTTTGGCAATCGGGCAGCAAGTAATGACCCTCCTCCTGGCTTGCTGATTGGCTGGGAAGCCGGCTCCATGTTGATTGGCAGTGAGGAAGCCGGGCGGCGAGTAATGACCTGCCTCCCCGATTGGCCGGGAGCCGGCTACATGCTGATTGGGAAGCCAGCTTTCCAGCCAATCGGCATCAACTCGGCTGTTCATACTGAGGTAAACTTTTTCAGTATGTGTTCCCCCTCCACATAGAATATAACGGGAAGATTGTCCACAACGGCTTCCCGGCTCACCGAGATCCCTGAATGCAGCAAGGATGTGTTTGATCGAGGGCCCGATCACACCTCATCCAGTGAGTTCAGGTACGGCTCCATCCCCTGAACGCACTGGATCGCATAAACATAACCTCCCGCGTTCTGAGGGGGGGGGGGGGGGGGGGCGTGGTGGTGCCATTAACGTAATTTGGGCATTAGAGTGGAATAGAAACTGCAGAATAAAGGATGCTGAAGAATGCCTGGTACAGCAATGCCCTGCGTTCCGATGCGTTCGCAGTGCATGCAGTGTCCAGTCCTGTCAGAATTCGTCCATCCTTTCACAGCTTTGTTTTATTCATTTTTTTTGTCCTCCCTGTTTTGTTTTCTTTGCTTTCTCTATTATTTTTTAATTATTATTTTTAAGTATTTACAAACACAAGGAGTAGAGTGTGAAAGGGAATGCAAATAGCACAAAACAAATTTCCCATTTTAAAAGAGAACTACGGGGTCAGTGTTTTTCCCCATAGTTCTCCTAAGGGTCACAGGAGGACATGTACTAACCTCCTCCCGTGACCCAAAGCTCAGTATATAGCGAGCTATTGCCCACAATATACTGAGAGCACCGCAGCCGGGGCGATTCCCGACATTACTGTTGTGATCCACCCAGCTGCGTGAGTGACAGCGGGCTCTGCCTATCTAGAGGTAGAGCCAGCTGTACCCGCCCCTTCTCCCGCCCATTCCTCCAGTAAGCGCTGGAGGATCGGAGAGGGGAGGGGGGGAATCCCTGCAGGGAGCGGTGACTGATAGTCACCGCTCTCTGCAGGGAGAGGATCGGGAAGTGAGCGGATCGCCGGCATCTTTCTGCTCACTTCCCGATCGATAGAGCCGACCTGTGACAACTTCTTTGTCACAGGTCGTCTCTAGCTATGAGTGGAAATCACTCACCTCATAGATCTTTTAAAGGAGAACTATGAGGGGCGTGCGTTTCACTCACCTCATAGTTCTAGCCGACCTGTGACAATGAGACTGTCACAGGTCGGCTCAGTAGATCGGGAGGTGAGCGAACACATACCGGCGTTCGCTCACCTCTCGATCCTGTCACGGCTCTCTGCC
>NW_017306278.1:4463438-4507557 GCF_000935625.1 Nanorana parkeri
TTTCACTCACCTCATAGTTCTAGCCGACCTGTGACAATGAGACTGTCACAGGTCGGCTCAGTAGATCGGGAGGTGAGCGAACACATACCGGCGTTCGCTCACCTCTCGATCCTGTCACGGCTTTCTGCCATGACAGGGGAGGGGCTGGATTCCCCCCTCCCCGCTCCGATCCGTCAGCGCTGACTGGCGGAACGGATGGGGGAGGGGGCGGGTACAGATGGCTCTGCCTCTAGATAGGCAAAGACAGCTGTCAGTCACGCAGCTGGACGGATCCCGGCATAATTGTCGGGATCCGCTTCAGCTGCGGCGCCTCAGTATACCGCGAGCTACAGCGACGGGAGGACGCTAGTTTGCGTCCTCCCGTTACCCTAAGGAGAACTATGGGGAAAAGCCCTGACCCCATAGTTCTCCTTTAAGCATAATGATGCGCCTCCTGCAAAGCTCCAGCTGATTACTCGGATCTATTTTCTGGAGAGATCATTTTCCATCCGTTCAGAAGCTGGTTCTGAGCCATGAGGCCGGGTTTACACCTGGGGGATCCGTGACCACGCGGCAACCGTGCACAGCCATCTACGTGGCCACGGAGTTGCACACCACCGCTGATCACACTGGTTTTCTAATGGCACCCCAGTCGCGCTAGGCAGTCTCCCACGCGGTCTCCCACCACAATCTCGGCCGTGCAATCGGACACGATTGCCGTTTGAAAAAAAAAAACCCCACACACGGTGCGTGCCGCAAAATAACGTACATGTACCTTTTTTCAGAGATTGCTGCGCGGCTTTAACCCCATTGAAACCAATGGGGCCGCCGCGGCAACCGCACACATGTGGATTTATGGAAACTGGAGCAGACAGAATCTGGAGCAGTGGCCTATAGTAGCCAATCGGCT
The DNA here is from genome assembly GCF_000935625.1 of Nanorana parkeri. Classification (NCBI taxonomy): domain Eukaryota; kingdom Metazoa; phylum Chordata; class Amphibia; order Anura; family Dicroglossidae; genus Nanorana; species Nanorana parkeri. Next base: position 4,464,328 of record NW_017306278.1, read on the forward strand.
TCTCTCTTCAGTTCAGTTAAACTTTGGAAATGAGAGGTGGAGGCGGATCGGTTGTCACGGTCAACTGCTTCAGATTTTGTCTGCTCCAGTTTTGATAAATTCCCCTTCTGGGTTGTGCTGCCCCATTCACACTGAGCGAAACTTACCTCGAGCGGATCCACGTGGCCGGGATAGCGGGACTGTTCGGGCGACGTTCACCGCCGGGCTGCATGCAAAAAAATAAAAATCGTGCGACATCTGCGGGGGAAAAAGGGTCCTGCACAAGAGACGCGCTACAGCGACGCGCGACATGGAGCTGTACAATAGAACAGCTCCATTGAATATAATTAGACGGCGACTTGACGCGATATCGCGTGGCAAATTTGCACGATATCGCGGCGGAAATTGCCCGATTATTAACTTTTCTGGCCGAGCGTTGGGATGACGAGGGCTGGAAGCTCGGCGGTGGTTTCGGCGGTGCTGATAACAATTTTAGGAGAGATCCCGGATTTGCTCTTCTCTTGGTTTTGTGTGCAGAGCTCTGTGGCGCCATCTGCTGTCAGTTTGCGGTACTGCGTGAGTCGTGCAGGAGACACCGTTTATGTACTGAAATTGGTATTTTTTTGCTGTTTAATTTTCGTCTCCGTGGGAATATCGCTTCTGACAATTTTTTGTCTTTTTCACAAAGCTGCTCGGGGGGAAAAAAACAAAAACCTTTTCTCTGAATTTTGATATTTCGCGTAAGCTGAAAAGACGACACGACAGAACCTGTTTCGTGGAATTACAATGTGTAGTTTTCAGATTTTGGCTTTTGAGCGGTTTGTGGATAATTTGCACCAATGTACACCTGGCATAGTCCATTGTATTCTAATGGTGGTCGAGGAGATGACAATGTTTGCACGGGGTCATAACTGTCTTTATTATTTTTGATGCGTTTAGGGCCCATTCACGCCACATCCGGATCATCTCCAGACCAGACTGTTTCCGGACCCAAAATGCATCCTAATGCATCCCTATGCTGTTTCTGGTCTCTGTTCACACCGGCGCAGTCCGTTCCAGACCAGCAAAATACTGCTTGTCTCATTTTGTCTGGTCTGGGATGCACCGATATTTTTTTTCCCGGTACTCGCCGATACCGAAAACCGATACCGGAAGTCACATTATGGAAGCCAGGCGGCGTGTAATGACTCGCCACCCGGCTTCCTGATTAGCAGGGAAGCCGTCTCCCTGCTCCCTCATCACCAGGTGTGTTTATGGGATATCCGTGTCTTTAACAGTCATGTGCATTGTTATCACTCCCAGCAGTGATTGGAGCTCAGTGGGAGCAGAGTTTGCCAACTTTAAAGTTAACCTGTTCCTTGTTTTGCCCTGGAGGCTAAAATAACCCGCAAACCGTCACCCCAGCTGGCTCCTAAACTGGTCCCTTCAGCTTCTATTGTTCCACCAATGAAATGTCCCTCAGCATTCTTCATGTCCAATACACTGTATAGGATGTGATGACTCCCAGGACCTGAGCCCGCGTAGGGCAGGGATGTCCAAACTCCGGCCCTCCAGCTGTGGTGGAACTACAAATCCCATGAGCCATTGCAAGATTCTCACAGCCACGGGCATGACTCCCGGAGGGTGATGCATCATGGGATTTGTAGTTTCACCACAGCTGGAGGGCCGGAGTTTGGACATCCGTGGCTTAGCGGAAGCGAGGCTCCAGAGACCGGTCTAGGAGCCAGCAGGGATTGCAGTTCCGGAGAGTATATCTCTCTCCCCCCCCCCCTCCACTGCAGGGGTCTAAGGTCCCGTAAATCGTCACGACTATATACCGCAGGGGTAGCCAAACTCCGGCCCTCCAGCTGTGGTGAAACTACAAAAATCCCATGATGCATCTCTCTCCGGGAGTCATGCTCGTGGCTGTAAGAATCATGCAATGCATCATGGGATTTGTAGTTCCACTAGGGCGAGGACAATTGCTTAACCCTTGCAGTGGGGGAAAGGGGTGGCCTGTGGCCCCCAGCTCCACTGCAAGGGATAAGAACACTTTTGCCTGGAGTTTCTTATGTAAAGTGCATCTGTTGACATCAGCGCCCAAACTACAGAGTTGCTACGGCCCTGGTGCCCAACCTGTTGCTGGAGAGCCACAGGAGGCCCTTTTGGTACTTGTAGTGCCACCCATGGATCCCAGAAGTCAGTAGAGGAAGCTCTGATTTGTAAAAGGACCTCTAGCAGTCTCCAAGCACACCTTCAGCAGTCTCTGATCACCTCCATGCAGTCTTTGGAGTGTGCCATATACTGAACATTATGTGCGGCCGTTTGGTGATAAGGGGGGGACCCCCATACCTCTTAAAGGGGAACTATGAGGCGAGTGATTTTCACTCAGCCTCATAATCTGTCACAGGTCGGCTCAGTAGATCGGGAAGTGAGCGAACACATACCGGCGATCCCTCACTTCTCGATCCTGTGCCTGCAGAGAGCCGTGACAGGGGAGGGGCAGGATTCTCCCCTCCCCTGTCCGATCCTCCAGCGTTGACTGGCGGAACGGACGGGGCGGGTACAGCTGGCTCTGCCTCTAGATAGGCAGAGACAGCTGTCAATCACGCAGCTGGGCGGATCCAGACATAATTGTCTGGATCCGTTTCAGCTGTGGCGTCTCAGTATACCGCGAGCTGTAGCTCCCTATATACTGAGCCTAGGGTGACGGGAGGACGCTAGTTTGTGTCCTCCCATTACCCTTAGGAGAACTATGGGGAAAAGCCCTAACCCCATAGTTCTCCTTTAAGCTGGCCATTTGACCTGATATCCGGTGTAGGTCATGTGACTCAAACCTTGGGAACTGCGGGATTTCCCATTTAATAGTGATCCCAAACTTGCTGTAAACAGCAAATTCTGATCAACCCAAACCTCGGCGTGCCCAGCGACTTCCGGATTGTTTTAAGCGGAGCAGAATTTTGGAGATTTGCTTTAAATGGGGAAATTTTGCAGCAATGCCCCCCAATTTTTTTTAATATTTGGGAGTGGAGTGCTTTCATGTCGGCTCCTCATGCCGGGCTGCTCCGTGTTCTTGTGTTTTTTTTTTTTAGTCATCGTGCACCGAGGGAGATTTATGAATCGGCCGGCTTCTGCTTTTTGTCAATTGGACCGGGTGCCATTCATGCGCCTGGAAACACACTGGGCTGAATGTAACGTCTTCAGCGAGCGGTCGGCCTCCTGTGTAAACAGTCACTTGATAGCTCTTTCTGCATCTCCACTCTTCCTGGTTGGCAAGTGCAAAGCGTCCGCTCTGTATTTTTCCACAAGAACTTGGGTGAAAGTGATGTCAACTAAACGCCGCTAAAGCCGAACTGTCACATGTAAACGCCTGCTATTTAAAGGGGAACGGGCACTCCCGTTGGCTGAGTGTTTTGTTTCATCTGTTCGATTAGATGAAGATGTCAGAAATTAAAGCAGAACTCCATTAACCCTTGCAGTGGGTCTACCCGTGCACTGCAAGGGTTACGTGCTCGTTTTTTTTTTTTCCGGTCTAGGTGCAAAGTTATACTCGCCCAATCCTCTGAGCTGGCTTGCCGCTCGTTCCAGCCTCTCTCGCCCTCCGCTGCAGGTCTCGTAAATCTATCTGTGCACAGATAGTAGGATGCCGAGGAGACCGGGGGGGCAGGCAGCCAGCTCGGTGGTTCGGGTGAGCATAACTTCTTTTTTTTTTCTTTTTGCCTGGAGTTCTTCTTTAAGAGGTGTCCTGTGTCCAGTGCTACAGACTACAGCCTTTAGACCCCATTCACACTGAGCGACATGGATATCGCGCGTTTTTCCGCGTGATTTCGTGAAGAGCGGCTTTGAGCTACATTGCACATTTTATCTCGCTACGTAGCGTGTTTTTTGGGCGGGACTTTGTCGCTGCTACATTGGGGTGTAACCAATCAATAGCGATCTTGATGTGACATCATTCTTTCCTTCCATTTTGCAGGGCAAAAGTAACCCTTCTGTAGCGCGATACCACAGGTAATGCGCAATTTTGCGCGACACCATAGAGTCTATTGGAGCCGAATCGCGCAACATCCGCGGAAAAAAAGGGTCGTGTACGAGCGACAAGTTTGAGCGACGAGCTACAGGCGACAGTGAGCTGTGAGATGTGAACAGCTCCATTGAAATGCATTGGACAAGCTACATAGAGCTATATCGCGTGGAAATATTGCGCGATTTTGCGCAATAAACCATTCAGTGTGAACGGGGCCTTAGATTGCACAGATGAGGAGAGTAGGAAGGTTTGTGTGGTTTAGAAAGAGACTACAGGGCAGGGCTGACACCAGTGCTGTGTGGGGAGGCTCGGTGCAAATCTAGTCCATGCAACATGAGTCCAGTTTGCTGGAGGTTGCCCAAGCCTGTGCAAAACTGTTTTTCACAGGCTGACACACCGCTGCAGCCTGCTGTGACTGAATGGGCCAGAAGGTGGTGGTGGGGGGGGGGACTTGGGCGAATGAGATTTGCACCAAGCCTCCCCCCACAAGTCCGCGCAACATGAGTCCAGTTTGCTCAAGTCTGCATGAAACTGTCACTGACGCACCACACTCTGGGCTCAATCAGTTGCGGCAGGGGCATCCCCTCCCCTTTGTGACATGTAGTCGCAGGCAGGGAATGCCCCTCCCGGTGATCCTGCCAGTAATGCGCTTCCTGTCTCAGGGGCTGCAAGCACTATTTTTGCAGATGGCCCTGGATCGGAACGCAGGCACCGAAGTGTCACGCATTCGGGTGTGGGCGATCGCACTGGCCTGTGCAGATAAAGAGTTTTGACTGCATGATTTCCCAGGTCAGGCACTTAAAAGTGAGTGCGTGTTCACGTTCGTGCACGCTCGCGTGGGGTTTTGCTGGAGTTGCGCCAGGCGTCAGCCCATTCATTTTAATAGGTTGCCGCATGTGCGACAAACGCGGCGAAGAAGCTGATACGGCATTTTTAGCTGCGAGCCTCCCGCGTTTCTTTACCACGTTTGTGTGCGTTTGACGCATGTTTTTCTGGCCACGTTTGGGCAGCCATTAACAAGTAGTTGCATGAATGCACACCAGTACCAGTGCATTGTGCCCCGATTATTAGGAAGTCGGTCGACGGATCATCCTTTCAAAAGAACACTGGCTTCACTTGTTTGGTCAGGAAGCCACGCTGCCTATAATCAGGAAACCGGAAAGTGAGTCATGACGTGTCACCGGGCTTCCTGATTGGTTAGGAAGCCAGGCTGCCTACCAACAAGTGAAGCTGTCTTCCTAGCCAATCAGGAAGCCGGGCGGCACGCCATGACCCGCCTCCCTGATTTGCTAGGAAGCCGGCTTCACTTGTTACTAGGCAGCCTGGCTTCCTGACCAATCAGAAAAAACGGGAGGCGGGTCATGAAGTGCCACCTGGCTTCCTGATTGGCTAGGAAGCTGGCTTCACTTGTTGCTAGGCAGCCAATCAGGAAGCCGGAGGGCACATAATGACCTGCCTCCAGGTTTTCTGATTGGTCAGGAAGCCAGACTGCCTAGCAACAAGTGAAGCCAGCTGCCTAGCAAATCGGGAAGCCGGGAGGCGGGTCATAACCCACCGCCCGGCTTCCTGATTGAAAAGGAAGCCGACTCCATGCTCCCTCGGCACTGCCGGTCAGAGGGAGATCTCCCTTTGACCGGAAGTTCTGGTATCAGAGGTAAGTATCGGAGCATTTGGCGTTCATTAGGTAAGTGTCTGTCTGCGGAGGTCTGCTTTAAAAGTGACCCATCATGGACACGGCATAGGTCCACCTATAGGGCTTGTTCACACCAGCAATGGTGGGTTGCGTCACCCAACTCATGCAAATGGCCTTATTTTCTGACGTTTCAGTACACACCAATGCATTGGTTTACACTGATTAAAAAAAGATGGGTTGCATTGCATTGGGCAGAATGTTGCTCAGCGCTGTAACACGTATCATTGTGCTGCACCGCATGGCAAAAGCATAGTAGACCAAAAAGAAAAAAAAATGCATGGCCACTCTGTAATGCCCATGTAAAAACGCATGCACTGTAGTGGGAAGGAGCCCTATGGTGAGCAGGTGCGTGCATAACATTCTGCTGAGTGCCCGGGTTAAAAGATACGTTTCTGCTTTTATATGTTACAATGTAAACGTTGCAAAACAATTGTTTTTGGCAGTTTTTGTATTGTTTGAAAATATTGTATAAGTGAGAATTCCCCTTTTTAAGTTTTATATGAGGAAAAAGGTGACAACGGGTCTTTTAAGGATGCAATTGTCTCCGGCAGTGATGAGGTTAAAGCAATATGGGGACCGTCAATATTCTTTATCTGTCTGCGATTCCTTTAGTAAGATTCTAACTTGCTGCACAGCAGTATTTGGCTTCGCGCGCCCAGCTCGCCCCGCCAACAATCCAGTTTCCGTGATTTCCTAGTCGTCTCTCCTAGCAGAAGGAAAAAAAAAAAGCCTGTTCTCTGCAGAATAGAGGGTGCTGGAGAGGAAGGAGAATCCTGCCCTGACAACAGAAGCAAGCATCACGCTTGGCGCTGATTGGAGGGCAACAGCCTATGAGGACAGCTGGCTTCTTTCTGCAGTTTTGCACAGGTGCAAAATAAGTCCCTGATTTATCAATGAAATATTCGCCATGTTTCCTGTGAAGCAGAGCCGCAATAAAACATTGAATTGCCCCCTTATGGGGCCACAGATATATATTATGTTGGGCAGGGAGATGGACTGCAGAGAGGAAGACGGAGTGTGCCCCCTCTTCTCTCTCTCTCTGTCCTCACCATCTTTCTGTCTGCTCCCCCCTCCTCTCGTCTTTCACTGTTTGTTTCTTTCCGCCCTCTGTGGCTCTCTCTCTCTTTTCCTAACCATCTTTCTTTCTGTCCCTGTCTTTCTCTTTGTCCCTTTTTGCCCTCTGTGTCTTACCTCTTTTTGCACTCTCTTGATCCCTTGCATTCTCTCTTGCGCACTCTCTCACTCCCTTTTACTCTTTAATGCTTCTTCTCCCTTTTGCTCACTCTTACTTTCACTCATTTGCACGCTCACTCTCTTTTGAGCTCTCTCTCTCTCTCTCTCCCTCTTTTACTCACGCTTTTGCTTTGCCCGCTCTCTCTTTTGCTCATTTTCTCTCTAACTCTCTTGTGCTTTCTTGCATGCTCTCTTTCTCCCTTGCATGCTCGCTCGTTCGCTCCGTTTTATTCTCTTATACTCTCTTCATTCACTCTCTTTTGCACGCTCTCTTTTACGCTCCCTCTTTTGCTCTCTTGCTTTTTCTTTGCACACTCTTCCTTTTGCTCTCTTGCTTTTTGTTTGCACACTCTCTTCCTTTTGCTCTCTCGCTTTTTTCTTTGCACTCTCCCTCTTTTGCTCTCTTGCTTTTTCTTTGCACACTCTTCCTTTTGCTCTCTTGCTTTTTCTTTGCACACTCCCTCTTTTGCTCTCTCTCTCTTGCTTTTTCTTTGCACGCTCTCTCTTTTGCTCACTTTCTCTCTCACTCGCATGCTCTCTCACTCCCTTTCACTCCTTAACGTTCCTTCTTTTTTGCTCACTCTTTCACTCTCTTTTGCATGCTCTCTTTCACACTCCCGTTTTTCTCTCTCTCTCTCTCTCTTGTTTCCTTTGCTCGCTTTTCTCTCTTTTGCTTGCTTACTCTCTAGCGCTCTGTCTTGCTCCTTTTCCCAGCTGCACATACCTTACCCGTTCATGCCCTGTTGCTCCATGTAGCTGCTGGGAGCAAAGGGAAATAACCAGAACTTCTGACTTACACCTCTTCTTATGTGACAACGCTTGTGATTGGCTGCCCAGCCACTTAGCACCATCACACAGCGAAGGGCAGAGAACCATAAGCCCAGAGTAAGGTCCAGGTTGGGTCTTTGAGCCTAAATAGCAGGTTCCTTGTGTGTCACATGACCATAGAAAAAAAAAAATCTAAAAAATGCCCATGGGAGGTATGGCGGGGGGGGAGAGAGTTTGCTAGTAGGGAGCTCTCTGCTCAGGGATGATCTCATCAATGTGCTGCAGTCTAGTCACAGGCCCTTGGGAGAACCTTGATGAGGTTGTATTGCTTTCACTCTCATGGAGAAAACCCTGGCTGGACCTAACCCTAACTAGATAATATTGCTAAAGCATTGTGTATTATAAACAGTTGCCGTGTTTTTCATAAAATACTGTTTTTTTTTTCTAACCTTTTTTCCACCTACGTACGGCTGATCTCCCTCAGCCACTTCCTGTCTACATGCACACGCTCCAACGCCAGCTGCACATCATTCCTCTGTACCAGCGCCTGATGGTGACAACAGTGGACCATTCCTGGATAATGTTTGTCAGCGCAACCGCTTGCCAACAGGGGTGCATGTGACAGTGTGGCAGGAACGCACAAACACACAAAAGTGGGTCGCGACCCCGTGTTCAGTGGGTCGCCGCATGCTTTCCGCTTTTCTAGGTGAGAGACCCCCTAGCGTAGCACCATCCATTCTTACGTTGAGCAGCCATTCAAAATATGCTGCCCGACGCCGAATGTTGACTTAAGGTGGGGTGACGGTATGGCCACGAGGGAGCTCCCTCCATACATGCATTGCTTACAGCTTCCTCGCATGTCCCGTAGAGGTGCCTGGACCGGGGTGACATCACGTTCTGGCTCCCGGCACCTCTACAGGCTCGCATGGAAGCTGTACAAGCAATGTATATGTGGATTGAGCTCCATCACGGCACAGCAGCCCACACTGCCGTTCCATTGCAGTGCTACTTGGGTTGCAACTTAATGACCGAGGACAAATGTGGGCCCTGAGGTTGCACAGGTTGAGAACCACTGATATAGAATGACCTAGACAAGTACATCCTCCGACAAGCTACAGAATCCTAAATAAAACATTGTGTTTAATCATTATAGTGTACTGTGCTCCAACTAAGCAAGCTTCCTCTCTCCGAGCCATGTCTCCTTTTTTTTTTTTTTCCGTTTCACAGCCTCCTCCCCTCTTCTTATTGCAAATCCTATCTGGAGAGCAGTGCCAGGCAGAGAGAGAGATCACGTTTTGTATTCCAGTGGTGTAGCACAGCCAGACAGGTCTGAAACAGAGTGTTTTATTTTTAGAATCTCCGTTGCCATTTTTATCCTGTAAAAATATTCATCAGTGTCTGTGTGACAGGCCATCCGTTTTCATAAATATTCCATAGTTCTACTCCCTGCCATTGTATGAAGCAGTGTGTCCAATGCACCTCTCTCCTTTTACACCCCCCCCCCCTCCACCGCAGAGGGGGCTTCAGGGGGATTAATTTATGTATTGTAGGTTTTCAGTTCAGATATGTAACGTCACGCGGTTCTCTCGGCCGTACGTAGCTGCTTACGTCGTCGCCTTTTTTTTTTTCCATTCTGAGCGAACTATTCGCGAGTAAAAGGCTTAGGGCTCATTGAGGTAATGAGAGTCATTTTCCATCGCAATATTGAACTCCTTACGAAAATGGTAATGCTCGTCACAATTGAAAAGCCACAGTATTCGCTTGGTGATTTTTTTTTGTGTGTGTGTGTGATCCTTTATCATTCTGCGGTCCGGTCTTAAAAGTGACGCTTTAAATGGGACAGTTTTTGGACTACGCTGAAAAAAAAAAAAAATCTTTCTTATTATTTCCATTAGGGATGCACCAATACCGAGTACTTGGGCGAGTATGCGTAGTCGCCCAAAATGCTCCGATACCTTCCCCCAACATCGGAACGTACGGTGAGAGGAAGATTTTCCTCTGACTGGCAGTGCTGTAGGGGAACATGGAGCCAGTTTCCAGTGCGATCAGGAAGTTGGGCGGCGAGTAATGATCCGAACAGCCGGCTCCTTTCTGATTGGCCAGGAAGACGGCTTCCCGGCCAATCATGCATCAAGACGGCTTCCCGGCCAATCGGGGAGCTGGGCGGCAAGTAATGACTCGCCTCCCGGCTTACTGGTTGGCCGGGAAGCCGGCTCCCTGCTGATTGGCCGGGAAGCCGGCTCCATGCTGATTGGCCGGGAAGCCATCTTCCCGGCCAATCAGCATCGAGTCGGCTCCTTGCTGATTGGTTGGGAAGCTGGCTCCATGCTGATTGTCCAGGAAGGCGGCTTCCCGGCCAATCGGCATCGAGCCGGTCGAACAGCCGGCTCGATTCTGATTGGCTGGAAAACAGGCTTCCCAGCCAATCAGGAAGCGGGTCATTACTGCCCGCCCAGCTTCCTGATTGACCGGGAAGCTGGCTCCATGCTGATTGTGCTTGGCCAGGAAACCAGCTGACAGACAACATGGAGCCAGCTTCTCGGGCAATCAGATTGCCCGGGAAGATGGCTCCATGCCAGCGGAAGTATCGGTACTCGGTACCAACGAGTACTGAAAGCAAAATATCAGTACTCGATACCGAAAAAATGGTATCTGTGCATCCCTAATTTATAATTTAACGAGCTGCTCGCTACTTTTTGAGTTTGCAGCATTTGGTATGGATGTAAGATTTGCAACTTCCTTGCTCTACTCACGGGCTCCCCTACCAGCAATTTCCTAGAAAACTCCATTTAGAATTAGTCACCCAGTGATGGTTGATTTGGGGGTTTGGAGCACACTCCCAGAACTGCCCATTGATGGCACTGTGCGGCTTCCACATTTACAGTATTTAAGTGCATTGTAAACCCCTAAAGCTGGCCATACACTGATCTATTTTTTTTTTTGTGCAACCTGTGGGCTGAATGAAAGAAAAAAATAGAGCAGATTCTTCCATCAATGCTACCAGCGCATTGACCCGAAGAATCCCCGTTCTTTCTTTTGCATTCTGACAGTGGCCGCCGTCCGAATACCCGAACTGAGCCGTCGTACAAAGGTTTTCTAACCAGCTCCTTCGGTCAGCTGATCAAGGGATGCCGGCCAAAAGGGAGCCGACAGCGGCACCCACTGTGCGAATGTTGGCCAGTTTCTCAAGAACCAGTCGAAATACGTACATTGTATGGCCACCTTAACAATGAACTTGACCAACCTGAACAATGACCTTCTCCTCTTTACATATAGTCAAGTGCATTGGAAACCCTAACAATTAACTTTTCTTCTTTGCTCCTTAGAAGATCTCTGGGAATTTTAAAAAGTACCCCGGCAGTTGGGCTACCCCCGCAGTGCAAGGGTTAAGTGCTCCTTTTGTCTCGGGGGCATAAATAAGGCAGATATATCAGGAAGCCAAGCGGTGGCTCATGACCCGTTGCCTGGTTTTCTGATTGCCTGGGAAGCTGGTGTTCTATCGAAAGAACACCGGCTCCACTTTCCTAGGCTGTCTGGCTTTCTGACCAATCAGGAAGCCAGGCAGTGGATCATGAGGTGCCGTCCGGCTACCTAATTGGTCAGGAAGCCAGGCTGCCTAGCAACAAGTGAAGCTGGCTTTTTAGCCAATCAGGAAGCCGGGGAGCACGTCATGACTCGCCTCCCGGCTTCCTGATTGGCTAGGAAGCCGGCTTAACTTGTTGCTAGGCAGCCTGGCTCCCTGACCAATCAGGGAGGCGGGTCATGAGGTGCCGCCTGGCTTTCTGATTGAAGCCAAGCTGCCTAGCAACAAGTGAAGCCGGCTTATTAGCCAATCAAAGCCAGGCAGCACTTCATGACACGCCTCCCGGTTTCCTGATTGGAAAGGAAGCCGGTTCCATGCACCCTCGGCACCGCCGGTCAGAGAGAGATCTCTCTCTCACCGTAAGTTCCGGTAACGTAGCATTTGAGTACTCGCCCAAATACTCGGCAACGGTACCGATGCTATTATCGGTATTGGTGCAATCCTAATTGAAACCCGCTACTTTTTTGTGTTGAGCCGATATAGATCAGCAGAAGGTATATATGCTCTCCTGAAAGTGGGCCTCTAGCTAAATAACACCTGGCCCTCTTGCTCACTCTGCTTCCCCCATACTTTCAGCGAGCAGTCCATACTGTCTGCCGGTACAGATGTAGTATCCGTATCCCGTTCTGGTCCATAGCTCAGTCCTGCACAATAGCTTTTGAATTTTGTTTGCAAGTTGCGAGCTCTCATTGGGATGAGTGAGAAGCTCTTCTGACCTCGCTGACCAATGAATGCTCGCATTTTGCAAGCGAAATTCAAAATCCATAGAACGGCGCTGCGATGCGGATCAGAACGGGGTACAGATAGTTTCGAAACGGTCGCGAACCGAATCAAAACTGGGATCAGACCGCGATCTCGACTAGCGGAAGCCACAACCATGTGTCAGAGCAGGGAAGATGGCTGCGGTTGTGCTCGCCACCCGATAAGGAGTTCGCGAAAGGAAGCAACGTTTTGCTGAACTTCCTGTTCGCAAACAGAAGCGTTCGTGAACCGAGGTACCTCTGTAGTTTACAAAAAATGGGTTCTTCTACATTGGAAACCAGTTGAATTTTGTTTTAGGCGTGTCGAGTTTCTGGCTGCTGGGAAAGGACCAGCCTTGACGCATTTTGCGCCCCCCGACTCCTATGACCGGTCTATCTTACTGTAACGCACACGGTAGTAGGTGAATAGATTCACCACCTGCCTATATGCGCTCTCACCAGCCTCCATTTTTCGTCTCTTTCCCGCCATGTTTATCATCTCTTCGGCTTTTTTTTTTTCTCTCTTTCATAACGGCGCAGGGAGTTGCTCCTGTCTTATTAACTTGCAGCCCGCATACTTCTCATCTTTTGTTCTTTGTTAAATGTGAGCTGGCATCTGTTAGGCTGCGTTAGCATTCAGTCTCGGGGAATTCAGCGCTTTCTATATTCGGCTCTGCTAAGCCGGTGCCCTGTTTGCTCGAATCAATTGGGGCTGCTATTTTTAGCAACAAAGGGGAATTGAAATAGCAATTTTCTTTCTATGTAATGGATCCCCAAGAGGAATACTGATGTAAGTTTTCTGTCATCCCTCTTATGCACGCCCCCCCACTTTCTCCTTCCCAAAAGAACTGATAGGAGAGGCATCTGTCACGAGTCTGCAGCAGTATTAATCTTTAATCAATCGAGTGTTAAAAAAGACAGGGCAGCTAAAAATAACCCCCCTTTTTGCTCGCAGTGTTTTTCTGGTCTATTTTTGATGTTTGATTTAGATAAGGTTGATTGGGTAGCTGCTAAAAATAACTGTTCCCTGAAAGTTGAGGACAAAGAGTGGAGGATATTTTTAACCCGCGTTGCTTCTCCAGACGGCGAGTGATCTTCTAGAAGGTGGTCTCGCCTTTCGGAGTCTTGCTGAACGTGTAAAAATACATTTTTTATTTTATTTTTAATGGTTCTAACCGAGCTTAGGAAACTGTTTACCGAGAACGGAGATTATACGCCGCGCTGGTATGGGGACATGTTGTTGTGTTTACACTAGGTCTGTACGGAGGTCATTAATAAGGCAATGTCGTCAAATCTTCAATGATATGTCTTATTTCATGAAAAAAAAAAATGTTCGTCTGGAGAGGAATGACGTCATGTAGTAACAATGGCTCGCCAACCAGCGGACTGCAGTCAGATCAGTGAAGGGCACATTATGGTTTGGATTGGTTGACATTCAGAGCAGCATTTCTCTACCTTTTTCTTAAGTCATGGCACCCTTCAAAAGTGTGCAAAATCTAGGATTTTAAGGGGGGGCACACAAAAGCACAAAAAGTGGGGTTCCCCCCTTCACATCAGAGGCCTCCCCTTCACATTAGGACCCCCTCCCCTTCACATCAAAGCACCCACTTTTAAATCAGAATTCCCCTTTACAAATCAGAGCCCCCCCCTTCATATTGGGAGCCCCCCATTTACGTTAGAAGCCCCTCACTTCACATCAGATCTCTCCCTTCATATTGGGAGCCCCCCTTTTACATTAGGAGCCCTTCCTTTCACATCAGAGCCCCCCCCCTTCATATTGGGAGCCTCCCTTTTAGATAAGGAGCCCCTCCTTTCACATCAGAGCTCCCCCTTCATATTGGGAGCCCCCTTTTCACATTGGTGCTCCCCCTTCATATTGGGAGCCCTCCTTTTACATTAGGAGCCCCTCCTTTCTCATCAGAGCTCCCCCTTCATATTGGGAGCCCCCCTTTTACATTAGGAGCCCCTCCTTTCACATCAGAGCTCCCCTTTCATATTGGGAGGCCTTTACCAGGAGCCCGCCTTCATATTAGGAGCCCCTCCTTTCACATCCGAGTCCTCCCTCTCACACTAGGAGCCCCCTTCACATCAGAGTCCTACCATCACGTCATGAGCCGAAGCATGGCAGGCAGGCAGAGCAGTCCTCGATGGAGGTGAACTTCCATAGTTCTCTGAATGGATCCCACTCTCCTTGGTTTAGCGTCATCTGTTTCCATGGTGTTGGGCTGCCTGATGCAACATCCAAATGTAAACGGAATGAAGTTAAAAATGTCTTTTGTATTCTACTTTTTGTTTAGCCCTGATGAAGTGGGTACTTTAAAGCCTTGGTTCTCAACTGGTGGGTCGTGACCCAAAAGTGGGTTGCGACCTGGTGTTCAGTGGGTCCCCGTGTGCCTTCCACTTTCTAGGTGAGAGGCTCCTCAGCCTTCCCCTAGCGCATAACTGTAAGTTCTTGCGCCAAGCAGCCATTCAAAATATGCTGCCCGGTGCTGAGTGTCAGCTCAAGGTAGGGTGGGCTCCATCCATAAGTGCATTGCTTACAACTCCCTCACATGTCCTATAGAGTGCCTGGACCGAAGTGATGTCACATACTGGCTCTCGGCACCTTTGCAGGGTGTGCAAGGGAGGTGTACAAGCACTGCACATATGGATGGAGCTCCATCACAGTATAGCAGGCCACACCAGACCCCAGGCTGAGGATCCCCTCCAGTTCTCATAAGGTAGGGAGACTGGGTGGATCTTAAAAAAAGAACAGAATTTGTATTTTTTTGTAGTGTGTCTGTGGTTGTATGCTTTTGAGGGCCCATTAACACTAGTACAGTGCGTTAATGGCACAGTCCCGTGCGATTAACGCACTGTACTTCACAAACCCACCTACCAGGCGTTTTGGTGTGAGAAGTGCATTGCATTGCCATTCATTTAAATGGCACCCCAAATGCAACTCCCACCCACAGTTCTATTGCCCGCATCGGAACGTGCAATACTGCAATGCCGTGCGTTCCATGGCTGGGTCGCGACTTAATGACCAAGGACAAATATGGGTCCTGAGGTTACATAGGTTGAGAACCACTGCTTTAAAGCCTCCAAAATAAGTGGGCTGGTATAACCTGGATTTTATTTAGAATTGTTTTACAAGAGTACTAAAGCCAAACTTTTTTTTTTTTTTTAGCTTTAGTTGTCTTCTGGGTCACAGGAGGACATTTACCACCTAGCGAGCTACTGCTGTATGCTGACAATGCAGAGCTATGCTGCAGCCGGGAAGGATCCTGACACTATTGTCTGGATCCAAACCGCTGCTTGATTGACAGCTCTCTAGAGCCAGAGCCAGCTGACGAGGGAGCATGGAGCCAGTTTCCCGGCGATTCAGGAAGCCGGGCAGCATGTAATGACTCGCTGCCCGGCTTCCTGATACCAGAAGCTCAGGTATCGGGCTAGGCATCGGAGCATTTGGGCGAGTACAAGTAATTGCCCAAATACTCTGCATCGGCACCGATACTAGTATCGCTATCGGTGCATCCCTAGTAGTAGTCATAATCTACTGTTGTGGCCATCAGGAAATGCCATGAAGTCATTGCTGCAGTGTATGTAGACCGGAAGATGCTGGAAGGAGGCTGAAGGAGATCAGCAGAGCAGAGATACAGAAAAGGATCTCTGTTTTTGTATTTACACAGAAATTACAACGGTTTATGATGCACAGCGCTTTAGCAAACCAATGTCATTCAGTTAGGGTTTACATGTACTTTAGATGACCTCCTCGATGTCTCTAAATGTCTGTTAATAAATGCTGTATATTGATCTTAATGAGACTCGTCATCTCACCCCAGCTGTTTTCTTGTCTCTGCAGTTGTAACTGGAGCCACTGATGGGATTGGAAAGGCATACGCAGAGGAGGTGAGAAATGTGTTTTGCTATGACCCCTGAAAGTCTATTTTCACCTTTGCATTCAAGTTGGAGAATTCCTCCGACCTATGTTATGGGTTCCCATCCACACAGCACACCAAAATACATTTTTTCAATATTTCTTTTTAGTTGGTTTGTTTGGACTCTCATGTTTAGTTTTCTAATTTGTATGGAGATTGTAGTCTATCCCGGGGGCGAGCTTGGAGCGGTGACTACTTTGCAGCACACAGAGGGACCATGGGGAACAAAAGTAGCCCCCCTCCAGAAGGAAGGACAGTGTCCGCACCAATTCAGAGATGATTGGAGGCTCTACAGCCGAGTGATACACAAATAAGATACATTTTTGTTTATAGTTAATGTTCTTGAATGTATTTTTAATGCCTCATTCACACTGGAATCGGCCAGCATGTACAGCTCCGTGCTACGTGCATGGCCATATCGAGCAGCTCCCGGGAAGGACAGGGGCTGCGTGTTAGTACGCAGCGTTCCGCCACTGGAGATAGTCCTTTTTGTACTTTGAGGTGTGATTCCCTATGCTTTTTATAATTTATGACCGATCTTCTCACCCACAGGCAGAACTTGTGGCTTTATGACAGCCTAAGTTCTTCTTTTGCCCAGGAGTGCACTGCGCAGGCACAGCCCCGTTGTTGAAACGCAAGCCGGAAGCTTTTTGCGTTCCATCCCTGGCAGATTGGGCGGTGTCGTTAGCCTACACCGCGTCCAGATACCCACATTAGCCCAACCCCTTTTTGGCCTTTGTGCGTGGTACGCATGCACAGGCCGTTTCGTGGCTGCGGTGGAACACAAGCCGGAAGCCGTTCTGCGCTCCTCACAATAGACATGTGCGCTGGCAGCCGAGATAGCGTCTAATCGCCTTGGCAACTACCCGCTCCGGCTGAGTAACGATCCGGTTTCTCCTCGCGCCTCGGTGCACCTGCGATACTCAAGGTCAGTTTAGGATTTGAATCTATTGTGGCGGGAATGGATCCAGTGATGGCATTGTTTTCATGGGAGTGGCTTATTTTTATTCTCACTGTGTGATGTCTATATAAAGTTGATGAATCTTTTAGTGATGTGTCATTCTGAGCCTGATGAAGGGGACCCCTTGTGGCCCCGAAAGCGCTTGTATTGGATGGCAATGTGCCATTAAAATGGATCATTGATTTACTATTGCGGTGTGCTGGTGACATTATTCTTTTCTTCTGTGATTAGTACGCAGACCCGGTCCTTCTCTATGGGACTATGCGGCCGTACGCCCCTCTACGCTCATCTCAAGTGCAGGTCCGTAGGGGTGCGTGTTTCCTGGCTCGGACGCAGACAGGATCCATCCTGTCCTTGTAAGAGTGCGCTCACCCGCAGCACAGAGCTGTACGTGCCGGCGGATTCCAGTGTGAATGAGCCCTTGGGTTTAACTCCGGAGTTTAGAGTCACTTTCAACCCTTTGCTAGGACAGACAGTGCTCACATTGCACAGTTTGTACATGCTTATAGAGAGAGGTCGGTGCGCTTGGGCAGGATGGTGGCCAAGTTACATTTCTTCACGGTAGTAAAGTGAGGTCCCTTTTAGCTTCCTGGAGTTCCACAAACATGACCCGAACTCTGGAAACTGTGCTCAAAAAGAAAAGAAAGCAGAGGACAAAATCATCAGTATTTATACCTTTTCTCCCCCCATTACTAACTTACTGTGCCTTGTTCTGCCCTGTGTCTGTGTGTGGAGGCAGCCAGCTTGGAAGCAGCGGGGCTTTGCTTCCTCATGTCAGACCTGCTCTCCAATGACTGGATTTGATGATTAGTTGAGTAATATTTAGGAAGAAGCAGGAGAGGTGAGTGAAGCAAAGATCCACAGAATGAATGATGCAGAAGCAGGGGGATATTTGCACTGTACGACCTCAGGTACAGCTTCCTCTCCAGCAAGGAAAACAATGAGCAGCACAGTAGTGACTACTTAGGTTCTGCTAATATTTGACCTCTGCCCTGGATTGGAAGGCCCTTATTGCACCAGAATATAAATCGACTCTGATGATTATTGTATGTGAGTGGGTTGCTATATTCTCCCCAATAATTGCATCATGGAGGCTGCCTGAAGAGCTAATATAATACTTTATGCAATGTTCCTTTCATATTATATTGGGGTTTCATACTTGCTTCCATTATTACTTTGGTTGTAAACATTTTTATTCATATAAAAAACTAAAATCTTGTTTTTATGTATTTTTCTGCAGCTGGCCAGGCGTGGAATGTCCATCGTCCTTATCAGTAGATCACTGGAGAAACTCGATGAGGTGGCCAAAAACATCCGTGAGTCTGATTCCCACTTTATTTTGTCTCGGCTCTTATTTCCAGCGCTGTTTTGAAAATGGAAAATAGAATTTTGTTGCTAGTGGCAACACGATAGTTTTTCCAACCTGTTTTTCTGGACGGGCGACCATTGGGGTGTAATATGTGACATAAGCAAAATGATACATGGACCTGGTGCAATAACTTTATTAAAGCTTTAAAGCTGAATCCCAAATTTCCATTGTGTCTTGCACAGTTGTAGAGGCTCCTCCTGTTTAAATGGCTTTCTCTGATCTCACTGCACACTGGGAGCTTCTCACAATGTGCATTAGAAGCTGCAGTAAGTCAGTTAGAGCCCGCCTCATTTCCTGGCTGGATAACATCAAGCATCATCTAGCACTTGTTTTCCCAGCCTTACTGTCCCTGGCCCATCACTTACATTTATTGGATTTCAGTCATGGAGGCTCAGTGTCATAAGCGAATGCAAATTCAGATGCAGCTTGCTTAGAAACACCCACTCCACCTGATGCCCACCCATCAGTAGCTTTAGCCCTCATTCACACTGTTAAGAGCCGACCCGTACAGATCCGTGCTGTGTGCACGGCCATATCGAGCCGCTCCCGGGAAGGACAGGTGCTGCGTGTGATTGCATGCAGCAGCCTGTTCTTCTCTATTTAAGTATGCACACCTGTGTGGGTGTCCGTACACGGACAGGATGGATCCTGTGTGTGTCCGAGCACAGGCACCCGCACGGATGTGCAGTTCAGATGAGCGTACAGTGGCGTACTCCCATAGAGAAGAACAGGCTGCTGTGTACAATCACACGCAGCACCTGTCCTTGCCGGGAACGGCCCGATACGGCTGTGCAGGCAGCACGGATCTGTACAGGCCGCCTCTTAACAGTGTGAATGAGGCCTTAAAGCTAAACTCCAGAAGTAAAAGTTACCTGTGGCACTGCAATGGTTAAATGCTTGCTATGCCTAGGGGATGATTTAAAGGGGAATTGTTGACCTTGTTCTTTGGCAGCAGCCAGCGCTCTCCCGCACACTTTGACACTCCTGGGATGTAGGCATGCCCTCTTCTTTCCTCAAGTACAATGCAGGACTGCTGGTCCTGCACTGTACCTGATGAAGCTGGAGAGCTGTTACCCTTTTGGGTAGGGAAGGGTAAGGTGCTCCGATTTGGGGGGGTGCGGTCTAAAGCTGCCCATACACCTTGCAACCATTGCACGACTTTCGTTATGCGAATGGTTGTAAGGCGATTAAAATTTCCTACGACCTGCCCATCTTGGACAGGCAGATCGTGCTTGCGATCATCGCAAGCCCTCCCCGCTGAGGGGAGGGCTTACAGATGATTGCAATGGCGAGCAGGCAGTGTGCGCTTGCGCTCCTCATGCAGCTTTTCGTCTTTCAATTGCGCTACCAACGAAATTCGGCGGCTTTTCTAGCGTGCTCGGAAGATGAAAGCCGTGCGACCTTACATTAGAAGCGATCGCACGCTGCCCATACACCTGCCGATTATCGTACAATCGCGGGATCACCCGCGATTATCGTACGATAATCGTCAGGTGTATGGGCACCTTTATAGAGATGAGGAAGCCTGTGCGAATGAGTAAAAGGGTGAATATTCTACTTTATTCCTATCCCTCTGGATAGAATGAGCGGTGTGGAAGGGGCCCTAATGCAAAGGTAACGTTTTCATAGTTTAACTTATCAATTAACCCTTTCACTGCCAAGGACGTACGGCGTACGGAGCTACAAAAGTGCTTCCAGCTGGCCAGCTCAGTATGCCGTACGGACCTGGCATTTACAGCTCTACTATAAGCTGATGTTCGCTTTAGCGACCATCAGCTTATAGTAGAACTGTTCAGCAGACTGTCCCCTTTAAATTAATAGCTGTCATCAGCGGCTCACAAGCTTAGACCCCACCGGCGGGGGGGTCGGGGGTCCCGGGAACGAGCGGCGGCTGGCCGCAATTCAGGATGGCCGAGCGGAGGCCTACAAATTTAGTATCACCATCTTTTTATTCTACCGGGCCTGCGCTTTCAGAAAATATATGGTTTGGGGGGTCTTTTACAAACGCTAGCAACGCAGCAGTTGAAAATCAAATCAATAGGAAAAAATTGCAGAAAATTCAAAAATGGCTTGGCCAGCTGATTGGAAAAATGTTCCGGAGGGCTTGGCAGCGAAAGGGTTAAAGCTCAGGCAACAAAATACTGTCCAGCAATCAATCGATACAAAAATCTTTGCAGTCAATTGAACTGTTCAACAAAAATTACAATTACCACTTACCATTGCATAGCTTTGGAAATCCTAATTTATATATAAAGGCTGATTTTGTATTTGGGAGTTTTCCCGTCCGGTATAATCCTGATTGTAAGTCACATGAAAGTTACGGAGGGACGGGGTGAGGAAAGTCTCACGGTGAAATAAGCAGGGATGTCGGTTTTCCGGGGGCTCCCCTTTGTGTCTGTGGGTGGATGAGGAATGCCAGGGCTGCTTTTTTGGAACATCTTGCAGGATCTCCTCTCTGCGCTGGCTCAGTAAGTCTGCTGTAGCCGGCAGTGACCAATATCCTCTCAGCTAGCCTCTTCCAGGATCCCAGATGCTTCTCTGTGGTTGGCCCTGAGTCATATCAGGAGTAGATCTCGACACTCTCATGAACATAAAAGGCAAAGAAATACTATCATTTCCTCGCACTTCTCATTATTCTATGATCCGTAAGAGCCAGGCATGCATGTTTTTATAGCCATATGTATATGGAAACACAGGAAATATATTGTGCATAATGACGGCAGACTTTAAAGTGAAAGCATAGTGCATTTTCAGTACACACACGGAGGGGAATTTATCAAAACTAAAACAGACAAAATCTGGAGCAGCTATGCGTGGCAACCAATCAGCTTCTCTCTTTCATTGTCAAATCTTAACTGAAGAGAGAAGCTGATTGGTTGTCATGCACAGCTGCTTCAGATTTTGTCTGCTCCAGTTTTGATACATTCCCCACCATAGTTTTAAATTATTATTGCAGCATTTGCTGATGGATACAACCCTGTCTGGCTGAAGGAGAGGGGACCTCATTTTTCTCTGCTTCATTTAGGTGACTTCTACGAGTCTCCTCCCCTCCCTGAGGCTGTGATTGGTCAGTGAAAAAAAGAGAACCAGCAGATTGATAGGCTCACGCCTCTGTCACTCTGCTCTCTCCTCCTATCACCATCAGATCAGGGCTGATTGTGCTTCAGTGTTCATGACAACTATGTGGCCTCTAATGTGAGGACTTTGTACTGAAACCAAAAACAAAAATGTCATATATTGTAGCTTACCATTCATTCGATCCACCTAATGATCCTTCCAGTAACACACATTCTGTCTCCCATTTACTCTCTTTTTTGTTGTTACAATGTCAAATGTGCTTCTGGTGGAGGCAATATGCAAAAAAGAATGAAAATGGTGCCATTTCTAAAAGACAATTGTTTATAATACACACTGAATTGCAAAATAAACCACTTTAAGGATTTTTTTTCCAGCAGATACTTTAATGATATATATGTTTTGCCTTGTCTGCCAGCTCACGTATTCATAGCTACCATGTTAGCAAACTTTTTCTTCTTTTTCACTTGAGTGGTGGTGCTGTCTTGATACCCAGCTTCGATGGGTGTTTCGATGGAGCGTGCATCGAAACACCCAAAAAGTGAAAAAGAAAAAAGTGCATGTGAACACACACAAAAAGTGCACAGAAGGGGTGCAATCTAACGGGTCTGTCTCCTGAAGAGCAGGGCCCATCCCTGACCCCCCGGGGCGCAAGGCTCCTGACCTGGCCGAAACCAGCCGGACCCATTCCTCGTGGCCAGCCAAAGCCGACCACCGAGTGCAAGGTTGGGGGCTCCCCCGAAGGGAGACCCCCCCCTCGATTGAGGGGAGGAAGGTACCTAAGGGCCACACATCCTCCCCCTAGAGGTCAGGGTAGGCTCGGAGACCCACACCCTCCATCCTGTGGAGTGAAAAATACAAAAATAAATAATAAATTACCCCTGGTCTTAGCCAAAAGGCCTAGCCCAAGAGGTGATGTGCAACAAAAGCAAAGGTGTCATGGCCAAAGTGCCTTTTGCACAATGAGGTCCCATGCCCATAGTGTTACTTGGGTTCCCCTGGGTCACCACTCCCAGGGGGCGCTAAACACCGTAGGCTTCGTGCCTTCCCAGCCTATGGCCAGACAAGGTAGACCCGTCCAAATCAGAAGGAACTGGGCCCTGCCAGATCCCAGCACCCAAGAAGTTCTCCTGACCCCAACTCTTACATAAGTGGATGCTCAATTCGGTTTCCTTCCCATAGCCAGGACCCTTTGGGACCCCCATCACCAGGCAGGGTACCCAGATTCCAGCCACAAGGCCAGTCCCAGAGGCTCCTTTCCCTTCCTGCAACTGATAAGTAAGATACTACAGTTGATTTTGGCCAAAAGGCCGAGAAGCGATGCCCAAGTGCCCAAAGACATCAAAACTTTACCATGAAGTGAAGGGAAAGCGTTTTTTTCTTTCTATTGTGTCGTGCCTCCAGCCTGAAGACACCAAGCTGCTTGTTGCAAAGCCCCAATCCTGCATATGCAAGCGTTTCATTAAAGGGAACTTTTTAGCCAAGGCCCCAGTTGTGCGGACATAATCACTGAGGAATTATTCTCTTCCTGCCTGCTGTTTAAGAAGTGATCTTTTAATCAAACCCAGCAGCCATTGCGACTGTCACTTCCCTGTTTCTGCTTGAATGGGCCACACCGTCCTTGCGTCTGCTTTCCGTGAATGGAGAAGTGCATGATGGGATCACAGGAGCTCCTGGCCTGATTTTTTTTTTTCTGAATGAATGCAAATAAATCGGATTGTCTTTTACTGAGTGGAATAAAGCTTTTCGTCTCGAAGGCTACTGCCAGACTGAGCAACTGAGGTTTATTATCAGGGCTAACCAACGTTTACTTCCTCCGAAAGTCATAATTCAAAGTTCTGTGGGGTGTGTGAGGACTGTTGTCACCCTCTGGCTCTGGACTCCAGTGGAGAGGTCTTTTTCATGTTTCTGGCTGTCCTGTCCACCTTGGTTTTGGGTGTTTCCACTTAATTCGCAACCTCATTATTATAAAATACTGCTACTACAGTATACACTGAGTGGCCAGATAATTATGACCACCTGACGTTTGTAGGCAAATTAGCTATAATTTCATGCTGAAGTTGCTAGAGGGCCAGACCATTATAAATAGGGAAGCAGGTTGTTTACCACGACAGTAGAAGTGATTTCTGAAGATACGGGGAAACAACGCAATTTAACAGCCTTTGAACGTGGGATGATTGTTGGCGCTCGGAGCCATGGAGCGAGTATCAGCAAAACAGCAGAATTTGTTAAATGTTCAAGAGCAGCTGTTGTTAAAGTGTTTAAAGACTGGACTGTCAGCCGAAAATCTGGGTCTGAACGTGCGAATTGTGGCCGTCAGCGACTAGTCAATGTTAGGGCAGAACGGAGAGTGTCAAGACTGGTACAAGACAACAGAAGGGCAACAGTGCCGGGTGAGATTCCTCGCATCACCTTTCACCATCTCGTGCAAATCACGAGGCGGCCCAACGAAGTACTGATGGGGTGGTCATAATAATCTGGCCACTCAGTGTGTGCTACTTGTGCAGCTTATTCTATGGGGAGCCATTTGTTCCATTTGTTAAGCAATCATTTGTCAATCATTAGCAATTTTAGCAACTATTTAGCTAACGAGGTGACTCCAGCAACTTCTTAAAGGCAGCGGGTTTTTGCCGTCTTGTAGGAAGATTAAAGTGTTCCTGTCAGTTCTCACCAATCCAGTGACTGAACCATACTGGTGCTTTGGTTCAAACCAGTCTCTGTTGGCCAGATCCAGGATGTACTTGGGAACTTCTGTCCAAGTCGTCACTGTACCTCACCCCTTCTAGCATTAGGCCCGGGCCTTTAACAGTCCTTTTTACCATATTATAGGACCCGACAGGTTCCCTTTAAGACTGGCAAGCCCCAGATCTTGCCCCCTCTGGCTTTCAGAGGGCTTTTACAACTGCTAATCGGCAACAACCCATGTGACTGCTTGTTACTGGTTTGCAAACTCTCACATTGCAGTACTTTTGTCTTCCTCATGTTTCTGGCTCTTCTATCCACCTTGATTATGGGCGTTTCCACTTCATTTGTAAGCTCATTATTATAAAATACTGCTACTATGTGCTACTTGTGTAGCTTTGTCTATAGGGAGCCATTTGTTTCATTCAGTAAGCAATTGTTTGCTACTCCTAGTGATTAATCAGTAGCAATTTTTGTAGCTTTATTCAAACAAGGAGACTGCCAGCAAATGGTTAAATCTCTTAGCAAGAGATTTAGTGCTAGTTCACACCAGCCCCAGTGCGTTCCGGCCTGATCCGGTGCCAGAGCGCACTGGATCGCATCCCGGCCGGCTCGCTGCATGCTGGTAAGGTTTATGTAGTCAGACTCCCATATACTTCAGTGGAAGGTCTGCCAACAGGCTCGATGGCCTTTGGAAGGACCTTCCCCTGAAGTCTATGGTACTGCCCATGCCTTGTCAATGTAGACCGGGAGCTTAGATTTAAACAAATGGCTGTATGGCACTGGGCAGGCCATTGGAGCCCACTGGATAGCAGTGGCACCATCCATATTTTTGACGGGTTTAATTTAAATGGCTGGAATAAGGCCTAAAAATCCCCAAGGGACCTGTACTTGCGTTCAAGTTAAAGACGCTCCCAGGAAAGCAATGCGTCATCTGTAACATTTCAGGCTTGTCGGCAGCCTAGCTCTCGGCTTTTGTCCAGCCCTGCGGCGTGCACACCAAGCAAAAAGTCACTCTTGTCGTCGCACAACACGGTTTCCATTATTAAGCGTTTGCCTTTTGCTGTGGTAATAAATGACAATGTAAGCCAACGAAATACATATTTAAATGGCTACAAATAATTCCCTATGTTGTTTTTCTGTGAGTCCCCCCGCTCCCCTAAAATGTCAGCTCGTCGGCTGTCCTTTTGTCTTTTTGGCAGCGGCACAATGCTCTGTCTTCTTGTGCCTGTCTGTAGTATCTCGGCCGTACTTGGAGCAGTGCATTCCGAACGTCCTTTGAGCCACCTGAGTGCCCAGAGACGCCTCTGCCGCGTCACAAGGCCAAACGCCCAGGGGACTCTACAGCAGATACATAATGCAGTCTTCACCGGGGAGGATTCAGGGCCGTGATGTGTCGCTTCACTGACGCCCATCTTTCCACGATGCCCCTTGAGACGTTATTGAGGTCACCCAAGAACTCGTTGCATAGTAGTGACGTGCTGCACTGAGCTGTCACTTGCTGCTGTGTCTGCACGCGGGCAGATGTCCTATTTGTCCACCTTTTTTCACTGTGGTTCGTGACTTATTAAAGGAGAACTATGGGGTCAGTGTTTTTCCCCATAGTTCTCCTTAGGGTAACGGGAAGACACAAACTAGCGTCCTCCCGTCACCCTAAGCTCAGTATACACCAAGCTACAGCTCGCGGTATACTGAGACGCCGGAGCGGATCCCGACATCGATCTCGAGATCTGCCCAGCTGCGCGAGTGATCTAGAGGCAGAGCCAGCAGTACCCGCCCCCTCCCCCGTCCGTTCCGCCAGTCAGCGCTGGCAGATCGGGAATCCAGCCCCTCCCCCTGTCACGGCAGAGAGCTGTGACAGGATCGAGAAGTGAGCGAACGCCGGTATGTGTTCGCTCACCTCTCGATCTACTGAGCTGACCTGTGACAGTCTCATTGTCACAGGTCGGCTAGAACTATGAGGTGAGTGAAAAGCACTCACCTCATAGTTCGCCTTTAAAGCAAAACTCTACCTATAGTTTCCATAAACCCCTTGCTATCATTTTCAGTTTGACTTTACTGCAAAGACCGTCCTACCATTTTACAGAGCAGCGCTGCCTTGTTTAGAAATGTGAAAATCTGATGAGGCCATGACATTCATGTTTTCTAGCATTGGGCTTGTATTGTAGGCACCTCTAGGCATCTGCTTCCTTTCTAGAGGACCCTAAAAGCCCTAAAACCCGAAAGTGTGCATGGTCAAGCTCTGTCAGCAGCCTCACACCATTATCACCTCCATGTTGGCCTGTAAGGCCTTTAAAGGAGAACTATGAGGGACGTGCTTTCCACTCACCACATAGTTCTAGCCGACGTGTGACAATGAGACTGTCACAGGTCGGCTCAGTAGATCTGGAAGTGAGCGAACACATACCGGCGTTCGCTAACCTCTCGATCCTGTCACGGCTTTCTGAAGTGACAGGGGAGGGACTGGATTCCCTCCGATCCGCCAGCTCTGACTGGCGGAACGGACGGGGGAGGGGGCGGGTACAGCTGGCTCTGCCTCTAGATAGGCAGAGCCAGCTGTCACTCACGCAGCAGGGCGGATCCAGACATAATTGTCGCTGTAGCTTGCGGTATAACGTGCTTAGTGTGACGGGAGGACGGTAGTTTGTGTCCTCCCGTTACCCTAAGGAGAACTATGGGGAAAAGCCCTGACCCCATAGTTCTCCTTTTGAATCACATTTTATAGTCTGTAAAGGAGACACGTAGGTAAAAAAAAAGGTGCAAGTCAGAGTGCCACAATGCAAGATCTGGTTGGAATTGGCACAAGAGGGCACTGCATATCAATTGAACCTTTTGTGTAGGCACATGGAGATGCCTGCTATGAAGAGCGAGCAGCAGATTTTGATTATTCGGGATGCTATAGATAGTTTCTAAAGCCCATATTTATGAAGCTGCTGTGCACCAAACTTGGGACAACCTAAAACCGTTTTCTGCAGCTTCATACTTTCTGCTAGTTCCAGAATGGAGACCACACTCTTCATTGGCATACTTAGTCTGACTTTGGACCGTAATGCATTGCCTAAGCTACACTTATATGTGGAGGGGGTTCATTCACACCAGCCCAGGCCACTGCGGTGCATTAAACATCCGCTCACTAGCCCACATTGTGTCGCACATTATCGTGCTTAGAGTTAGGGTGCATTAATGTGCAACACAAGGAACAAAGGGACGCATTCAAGGGACCAATGGTCGTCCAAGCAGCATTTTGCACAACGGCAACACATGTTGAGGCATTACGTGGTGCTGATAAGGTATGAATGGCACCATAGCGCACAACAACCACATTATCACAATGCAGTGGTGTGGATTGGCTCTTGAATGTTTTTTTCATTCTAGAGGGAGCAGGTAATGGGTAAAACTTTTTTTTTGTCCCATCTGGGAGATCTTGCTTGATTTTCCTGTTGCATCTACAGGACAGGAAGTGATGTGAAATCTCCTTCTGTGGGAAGGCAATCTGAAAATAGAAAATAACCTTTTAGACATTTGTCACTGAAACCAGTGTCTCCGTTGAAAAGTCCCCCTTTATTCCTGTGCTGGTGACAACTGCAAGATGAGACGCACGTTTGCTGTCAACAGGTGGACCCACCTAACGTGCTGCCTCAGCTGATGGGAGGCAGGAGGTGCTGGTAGGTAAGTGCTACCTATCAGATTAGTTGTGGGGCGGTGATTGGGCTACATGTCCTTCATGGCAAACTTTATCTCAGTTGGGGAGGTTGCACCTCACTTCCTGTCTTGTTGCTACACAAAAATGTAAGGGGAATCTCCCTAATCAGCAGAGCCAGATCCAGGATGTATTCAGGAACTTCTGTCCTAGTCACCATTATGCTCCACCCCTTCCACCGTTAGGCCTGGGCCTGTAACAATCCAGTTTGCGCATATCGCAGGACCTGACGGGTCCCTTTTATGCAAGCTTTGGATCTTGCCCCCTCTTGCTTTCGGCTGCTAACCAGCAGGAACCCATGTGACTGCTTGTTACTGGTTTACAAACTCTCGCATGGTAGTACTTGGTCAATGGCAGTAGCCGTTATGGCTTTGAGACTTCGAGGGGAATTTATCAAAATCTGGAGCAGCTGTGCATGGCAACTAATCGGCTTCTCTCTTTCATTTTCAAATCTTAACTGAACAAACTGAAGAGAGAAGCTGATTGGATACCATGCACAACTGCTCCAGTTTTGAGAAATTCCCCCCTTCTTGTGTTGCACGGCATTAGCCAGGGACGGTTCCAGGGCACAGAGAAAAATACAAATTGATCATTGGTGAGGCATTTCATCTCTTATGTTTCTTATATTACAAAGTGACAGCTACACAAGTGGCAGTTTTGTTGGGTTAAAAGAATCCCATCATAAGCTGTCATGGCTGACCTCCTTCTGAAGAATGCTAGTTGCCTGGCTGCCATACTGATCCTT
This sequence comes from Nanorana parkeri, assembly GCF_000935625.1. Taxonomy (NCBI): domain Eukaryota; kingdom Metazoa; phylum Chordata; class Amphibia; order Anura; family Dicroglossidae; genus Nanorana; species Nanorana parkeri. Next base: position 4,492,779 of record NW_017306278.1, read on the forward strand.
GGGCATCTCTGGCCTTCCAGCTGTGCTTTAACTACAATCCCCAATATGACTCTGCTTCTGCCTGTAACTGTCAGTCTTGCAACGACTCATGGGACTTGTAGTTCCACAATAGCTAGAGGGCTGGAGTAGCCCACCCCTGATTTAGGTGCATTTAGATCACTCGCATTTCGGAAAATTGAAATCTGTGCGTCTGAGGGCAGATGAGATGCTCTCAATGCGTCTCTATTTCCCCCATCACTTTCTCCTGCATATACATAAAGTTTGTTCATACCCCCCAGATCAATTCTCTGTTAAAATAAAACAAACGCAGGAGGCTCTCGTGTATGTAGCCTTAATGTTGTTTTTTTAAATGCAAGCCGTGTAAGCACCTGAATTGGACTTGGTATCAGCCTCTTGCATTCCCTGTACAGCAGAGCTCAGATTGAAAGGGGGAGAAGCAGCATATGGAGCCAATTATTGTGCTAATAAGGAGCATGCTGATCAGAGGAGAGTAACAGAAGAGCTCATCGGTCTGCTGCTCTTCCTTAAGTGTATTTTATTTGCCTGGCGTTCACCTTTTATGGGTACCTGTCACGGAGAGCTATTTTGATGGGGGGGGCGGATGATTCAGCTTGTCTCTTCAGACCAAGTCGTAGATATTAAGCAGTTTACGTGGCAGTCAGCTGTCACGTTCCCCTTACTGCTGTCCTGTACATATATCACGGCTCAGTGGCTATCCAGTGCTTATATCGTGCAGCCTCCAATTAACCATTTCACTGCTGGGTATGATAGGGAGCAGCAAAAACGGCATTGTTCTTCAAAAGAGGCAAAGCTTTCTGAAAGGAGCAAAAGGGCGATGAGTATTACAGAGCAGCGAAGACGCAGCCTGCCTGTCCTCACATAGCCTCCATACTAAAACAAATCTATAGGCAAGGATCCGGCTATTCTCCTCTTTTTAGTTTTCTTTCTGCCTTTCATTAAAAAAAAAAAAGAGGCAGATACAGAATGTGCGTTGTGAGAGGGGAGGCACGCTTCCCAGCCGATTCATGTGCCTGTATCGTGACTTCAGGCTGCAGCAGGGGATGCAACTTGCTTGATGAAACGATTTCAATCAATGGATTAGGTTTGCGGAGGGGGAAAGGGATGGGGCGGAGGCGTCGTTCATAGCAACCCGATTCTTAATCCCGCTTTCTAAAAATACTCCCCCCGGTATCTGATGAAGGTGATGGACAACGTTTCCCATTTTCCTCTGCACTGGTTTATTATGAATTAAGTCAATGAAAGCTCCTTTTTTTTTTTCTTCTCCCTTCCCCGTCGGGTTTGCTTGGCCGTTTGTTTATAAAGTAGACCTAGCATCATGTGTGGTAGGACCTAGCATCATGTGTGGTAGGACCTAGCATCATGTAAGGTAGGACCTAGCATCATGTAAGGTAGGACCTAGCATCATGTAAGGTAGGACCTAGCATCATGTAAGGTAGGACCTAGCATCATGTAAGGTAGGACCTAGCATCATGTAAGGTAGGACCTAGCATCATGTAAGGTAGGACCTAGCATCATGTAAGGTAGGACCTAGCATCATGTAAGGTAGGACCTAGCATCATGTAAGGTAGGACCTAGCATCATGTAAGGTAGGACCTAGCATCATGTAAGGTAGGACCTAGCATCATGTAAGGTAGGACCTAGCATCATGTAAGGTAGGACCTAGCATCATGTAAGGTAGGACCTAGCATCATGTAAGGTAGGACCTAGCATCATGTAAGGTAGGACCTAGCATCATGTAAGGTAGGACCTAGCATCATGTAAGGTAGGACCTAGCATCATGTAAGGTAGGACCTAGCATCATGTAAGGTAGGACCTAGCATCATGTAAGGTAGGACCTAGCATCATGTAAGGTAGGACCTAGCATCATGTAAGGTAGGACCTAGCATCATGTAAGGTAGGACCTAGCATCATGTAAGGTAGGACCTAGCATCATGTAAGGTAGGACCTAGCATCATGTAAGGTAGGACCTAGCATCATGTAAGGTAGGACCTAGCATCATGTAAGGTAGGACCTAGCATCATGTAAGGTAGGACCTAGCATCATGTAAGGTAGGACCTAGCATCATGTAAGGTAGGACCTAGCATCATGTAAGGTAGGACCTAGCATCATGTAAGGTAGGACCTAGCATCATGTAAGGTAGGACCTAGCATCATGTAAGGTAGGACCTAGCATCATGTAAGGTAGGACCTAGCATCATGTAAGGTAGGACCTAGCATCATGTAAGGTAGGACCTAGCATCATGTAAGGTAGGACCTAGCATCATGTAAGGTAGGACCTAGCATCATGTAAGGTAGGACCTAGCATCATGTAAGGTAGGACCTAGCATCATGTAAGGTAGGACCTAGCATCATGTAAGGTAGGACCTAGCATCATGTAAGGTAGGACCTAGCATCATGTAAGGTAGGACCTAGCATCATGTAAGGTAGGACCTAGCATCATGTAAGGTAGGACCTAGCATCATGTAAGGTAGGACCTAGCATCATGTAAGGTAGGACCTAGCATCATGTAAGGTAGGACCTAGCATCATGTAAGGTAGGACCTAGCATCATGTAAGGTAGGACCTAGCATCATGTAAGGTAGGACCTAGCATCATGTAAGGTAGGACCTAGCATCATGTAAGGTAGGACCTAGCATCATGTAAGGTAGGACCTAGCATCATGTAAGGTAGGACCTAGCATCATGTAAGGTAGGACCTAGCATCATGTAAGGTAGGACCTAGCATCATGTAAGGTAGGACCTAGCATCATGTAAGGTAGGACCTAGCATCATGTAAGGTAGGACCTAGCATCATGTAAGGTAGGACCTAGCATCATGTAAGGTAGGACCTAGCATCATGTAAGGTAGGACCTAGCATCATGTAAGGTAGGACCTAGCATCATGTAAGGTAGGACCTAGCATCATGTATGGTAGGACCTAGCATCATGTATGGTGCTACCCAGACCCATCAAACTGGTTTCCATATCTTTGTATATAGCTGTTAAGGGGAAGTGCATGAGAATATCCAATTTTTTTTGCTTTCATTTGGCCATGTACCTTAAAACCTACTTCTGGGAATGGAGGGGGGAGATCAGGTAAGTCCTTTACACAGTACCCTAGACAAAAAGGAGCAGCTAATTAGGTAAATAAGCTGGCTATGCACTTAAAACCTATCCCCGAGAAGGGGCTCCACACTGCAAGGGGAGTCCCCAAACCCCTTTCACCCTGGGGATAGGTTTTAAGGTTTCCATATCTTTTGTATATAGCTGTTAAAGGGAAGCACAAGAGACAAGGCAGTGTTTGCATTGATTTGGCCATGTACCTTTAAAACCTATCCCCCGGGGTGGGGTGGTAAATCCTTTAAACCCTTGGTTCTCAACTGGTGGGTTGTGACCCAAAAGTGGGTCGCGGCCCCGTGTTCAGTGCGTCGCCACATGCCTTCCACTTTTCTAGGTGTCTGGATCCACCCAGCTGCGGGATTGACAGCTGGCTCTGCCTATCTGGAGGCAGAGCCAGCTGTGCCCCTCCCCCGTCCGTTCCGCCAGTCAGCGCTGGAGGATCGGAGCGGGGAGGGAGGGGGGGAATCCATGCAGGGAGCCATGAGTGACAGGCACGGCTCTCTGCAGGGATAGATCGAGAAGTGAGCGAGCGACGGTATGTGTTCACTCCCCGGTCTACTGAGCCGACCTGTGACAGTCTCCTTGTCACAGGTCAGGTCAGATTATGAGTCTGAGTGAAAATCACTCGCCTCATAATTCACCTTTTAATGACCGAGGACAAATGTGGGTCCTGAGGTTGAGAACCACTGCTTTACACAATACCTCTAGACAAAAGTTAATTTGGTTTTTAAGCCAGCTATGCACCGTAAAACCTATCCCCGGGGAAGGGGCTCCGCACTGCAAAAGGAGTCCCCATACCTCCCCTCCCCCTGGGGATAGGTTTTAGGGGGCATGGCTAGCTTAAAAATTGGATGAAATGCTTATTATTGTTTAGGGGTATTGTGTAAAGGACTTACCTGATCCCTTCTCCCACAGGCTCTAAGATGGGCACCCGCAGCCTCTTATGCGCTCGTGGTCGGAGGTCCGCTGATATCGCGTACAATGCAGGGCCTATAGCCCTGCTTTGTATGTGAGGCTGCTGAGGGACAGTCCACAAACCAGAGCGGAGAGGGACAATAAGGCAAACCACTAAATACACACATGAAATACATACAAGAGAGTTAAATTACCTGCTGAAGTATTTGTATTTTTGTCTATCCAGTCCTGAGACTGATACAGATCTGCATAACAGTACAGCCCTATCTGACAGGGGAGAAGACCTGCCTTTTTCTCTGCTGCTATTCAGCAGCAATTACAGGTCTTGTCCCTCCCCCAGCCCGTGACTGGACAGTGAAAGGAGAAGCAGCAGAGCGATGAGTTTATCTGATCCTGTCGACATGCTTCTTGCACTTCAATACAACTGATTTGGCTCCTTGTTCTGCTTCTCACTTTTCCAGGCAGAGCTCTGCTGCATTAGGGCTGCAAGCAAAGGTGTCATAAGAGGGGTGCGGCCCGCACCAGGTGACACCATCAGAGGGGGTGACACCAAAATGACCGACAGTCATTCTGGACTCGCCCCCCTCTGAAAAGTCGGGGGGGGGGGTCATGGACCAAGAGCCTGACAGCTGCGCAAGAGAGGAGGGGACCCAGCGGCATATCTTTTCCTGCCAGATGAACGTCCACCCTCCTCTCTTTGCTGGCAGCCTTCGCCAAGATGGCCGCCGGCAGTGAAGTGCACACGACGGCATTACGCGCAAACATAATGTGCGTGTTTAATGACCTGTGCCGGGTGACCCTCGGCCTGGTAATGCCCCTGGCTGCAAGAGGCTGATGCCATATCCTGCGGCTTCTGTCTGAAAGCTCCTATACACATGCCAGCACTGATTTAATGCATCAGAACCATTTAATATATCTGTTTATTTTGTTTATTTATCCTTAGGTGAAAAGTTCAACGTGGAAACCAAAGTAATTGCAGCAGATTTTGGGAAAACTACAGAGATCTATGAGCGCATTGAGGCTGGACTGCGAGGTCTTGAAATTGGAGTCCTTGGTGAGTAAAAACTGATTATGGGATTTGGTCATAGGACCCTTTGTTCAGTTTTCACTTTCAGAGATACCATATAGGGGGTATGTAAACCTTAACAATCATAATTAGCTGCTTCCTTTTTGGCCTGTTAAATATGAAAGGAATTTGTTATGTCTTTGATAGGGGCAACAAAATGCCTGCTGATCCCGCCAAAGGTCCAGTATGCTTGTAGTTTCCTGTACACTCTCTACCTCTGCCGCACTGTAATCAGTCCTGACCAGCTCAACTCTGTGGACTACAGTATAGTTCTAACACACTTCCTGCCTTGGGTTGACAACCTTGCTTTCCATAGATGCAGTACGGAGAGTGAGCTTTGTCACTGTAATGTAATATCTAGGAATGTTAAAGGAGAACTATGGGGTCAGTGTATTTCCCCATAGTTCTCCTTAGGGTAACGGGAGGACACAAACTAGCATCCTCCTGTCACCCTAGGCTCAGTATATAGAGAGCTACAGCTCGCGGTAAACTGAGACGCCGGAGCGGATCCCGACATCGATGTCGAGATCCGCCCAGCTGCGTGAGTGACAGCTGGCTCTGCCTATCTAGAGGCAGAGCCAGCTGTACCCGACCCCCTCCCCCGTCCGTTCCGCCAGTCAGCGCTGGCGGATCGGAGCGGGGAGGGGGGAATCCAGCCCCTTCTTTTTTCATGGCAGAGAGCCGTGACAGGATCGAGAAGTGAGCGAACGCCGGTATGTGTCGTTCACCTCCCGATCTACTGAGCCGACCTGTGACAGTCTCATTGTCACAGGTCGGCTAGAACTATGAGGTGAGTGGAAATCACAGAACCCTGGAAAAATTTACGTTGTGCCTTGAATTTCCCCTGAAAATTAGCAGTGAACTCCTGTGCCTTGAACCTCAAATCTGTCTGTCTGCAGTGTGAGGTCATCAAAGGCACTGCTGCTTCTGACTGCTAGTCTAGGCTATCTAGACTAGTCTAGGACTACACCCAGATAACTCTTCAGGTCATGGGACAGGTACACTTTAACGTCCAGTTCTGTTTTTTTTTCTTTTTCCTTTGCTGCCATGTATCTGTGAAATAGAAAAAGCCGCTCTTGCTGCAGTACGTACCTTCTCTCCAGCACTGATCCTCACAGACTAAACGCTATAAGTTCCAGTACTGCTTGTCTTCTGGGTTGAATGGTAACCAGCATCATGCAACCCATTTCCTGTGGGCACAGGCTGTCATGGACACGCCCCCTGAGCTCCTGGACTGAATGTGGTCGCATGCCATAACACCAGGAGGAAGAATTTCCCCCTACCACCACCAAAGAAAGACCAGAAGCACCTGTGATGTCACCGGACCATCCCGAAAACTGCAGGATATAAAATATGTATGGGCTTTTTTTTTTTATCATAGATCCAAGGTGGGCTTTAAGGAGGAGGCGGGGCTGGAGTTACACTTTAAGGAGTCGGAGAGCCAGAGCTTCCTCTGATGTCATTAAAAAAGCTGAGAAAAGGGAGGATCTGAATGTAATTTTTTTAGACATTTTGGCTACCTGGCTTTTGGATCTTGCCCCACCCTGCGCTTGCCCAGGTAGCCACTGGACACCCATTGTTATCACAATTATCACCACCTGGTGATTAAATAAAAGCCCCGGGGGAATTCTGTGCTGAGCAGAGCTTGTTTTGAAGTATGGACTTTAACGCAACGCTGGACATACCAAAATTCAGCGTTCCCCATGCACCATCAGTGTTTGTTCACGAGCCAGAATCTTCCAAAACTCCGGCTTTACTGTAGGTTTTGTGTCTCTGCACTTTTTCTATAGACAGCTTTGGGGAATCATCCAGTTGAGTTTAGATGATCTAGCAGGAAGTGTTTTCATTCTGCGGAAAAACCAGCGATCTTCTCCTTAGCACTTGCTGCCATCTGGTGGCCAGCGTGCGGCATGTACAGCGAGTGCACAGAAAACGGAATCCTCTTCATAAATACGTGTTAGGCTACCCGCAGACGTAAGAAACGTTGTTTACAATGGAACGTTCATCAAAATATTTTTGTCTTTTCTGAAACGAACGAATCATTTTATCATCGATCGATGTCGTTTCTCGGTTTTTGCCGCCATCTGCGTCATGAATAGGCACATTATTTTTGTACCTGGAAGTATCATTATGTTAATATTTAGCAATGCACAGAATTTTTTGGAACCAACGTTCACGTTCTTTCAAATGAAAGAAATTCATGTACAGAAAGATCTTTTGCAAGCAGTTACCTTAAATCAGTGGTTCCTCAACCTGTGTAACCTCAGATCCCACATTTGTCCTTGGTCATTAAGTCATGACCCAAGGCGTATTACACTAAGACCCCATTCACATGGGAACTGGCTGGCACGTACTGCTCCGTGATGCGTGCACGGCCGTATCGGGCAGCTCCCGGGAAGGACAGGTGCTGCGTGTGATTAGTACGCAGCCCCCGTCCTTCTCTATGGGACTACGCGGGCATACGCCCCCCCTACACTCACCTCAATTGCAGGTCCGTGCGGGTACGTGTTTCCTAGCTGGGACGCAGACAGGATCCATCCTGTCAGCGTATGAGTCCACTCATCCGCACGGACGTGTAGGGCCGCGTAGTCCCATAGAGAAGGACGGGGGCTGCGTACTAATCACACGCAGCACCTGTCCTTCCCGGGAGCTGCCCGATACGACTGTGCACGCGGCACGGAGCTGTACGGCCAGGCTGATTCCTGTGTGAATGGGGCCTAAAACACACAGCATTGCGGTACCGCGCGTTCTGGTGCGGACAATCGAACTGTGGATGTGAGGTGCGCTTGGGGTGCCATTCAAATGAATGGCAATGCAACACCTCCCGCACCAGTAGGTAGGTGTGATTTTTCCATGGTACAGTGCGTTAATCGCATGGGACTATGCGATTAACGCACTGTACTAGTGTGAGCGGGACCTCAAAAACACTGACAGGCTCAATCTCACACCCACACATACACACTCCAAAAAATTTTTTATTTTTTTAAGATCCACCCAGTCTCTCTGCCTTACGAGAACTGGAGTGGATCCTCAGCCTGGGGTCCAGTGCGGGATGCTGTGCTGTGACAGAGTTCCATCCAGACGTGCATTGCTTCTACAGCACCAGCCCACCCCACCTCACCTCAAGCTGACACTCCGCACCGGGCAGTATATTCTGAATGGCTGCCCAGCATGAGAACTGACAGTGCTGCGCTAGGGGGAGGCTGAGGTGACCCACTTTTGGGTCATGACCCAGCATTTGAGAACCAAGGCCCTAAATGATGCCTCTTGATCCAATCTCCTTCTTTCCAGTAGTTTTCAGGAGTCCCTCCAGCGCTGGTGCCGGTCTCTGATCTAGCGCAGACTGCTGCGTCTTCTGTGTCCCACGGAGTCTGTGCGGGTGCACGCTGCCTGCATTGACTCACCCTGTGTCTCTGCTCTTCTCCCGGCTGAAGATCTCTACTGCGCATGCGCCTGCATCATCATCCTTGAGAATGTTCAGATCTTCGGACGGGAGCGAGCAGCGGAGACACGGGTAAGGAATTACCTTTTTTGTTAACTTTAAAAAAAAAAAAATGTTTTTGGTATGGAGTGTTCTCTGGTGCTGGTCACGTGACTTTGACAGATTACTTAATCAAACGCCCTTCCTGGCTTTTTTTTTCTTTCCTTCATTCATTTTACTTGCAGGCCCCTTGCTGTAGAGAACGTATTGTACATTTTTTAAGTACACCGCTTTACGAATGTGCAGAGCAGTATAATGCAATATAGGGACAATAGCTGGCATGGTTCCACTCATCTCCCCCACATCCCTATTGGCCACCAAATGAAATGAGAGGCCCAGCTGGCCGGCAAGGACACCACAATACCAGCTCTGGTTTGCATAGTATAGAATCCTTGGGTTTGGGGGAACTTTGGAAGTGATAAGTGGATACCTGCAAGCACTTGGAGGAGACTGTTCCTAGGTTTACTTTAAAGGAAGCGTGCTGCTTTAACTATGGAGGCTGCCAATGCTGTCCTTTCCCTCTACAAATGCTTGTGTGTCTGGTTGTCATTCTGATCTAATGGTATTACTACTTTCTAAGACACTGACCGAGAACAAGCGTGAAAACCAGGAGTTCACTGGTCTGTGCGTGTGCATATTTTGGGTCAAGGAGCACAGATTTAGTTAAAGGGAGGCACATGGTAGCCATTTTTCCAGGGGTACCTCTTCATATATCTTCAGCTTACACGGAAAAGCTGTGGGGAGTTTAATAATTGCTCATTCTATCCCCAAGCCCTCCTCATCAACATTTTTGATTGGTTTTTGACCCCTTGGATACGTACTGTTGCCAGTCTCATTACTGCAGCCTGCCCAGGGCTGGATAGTGTTTACATCCTTTCCGACCCTGAGTAGGCTACACTCAAGGACGGCGTGTATCTGCCGTAGTACTCTCCGATCAAACATAATCCAAGGACCAACATGCTTAAAATACGCACAATGACGCACAGTGACGTTCCATGTGTCCTCGCACCTCTTCTCAAATTGTAATGTACTTTTAATACAGCTTTACCTCTGCATAACACACAAGGTGCATTTGTAAGGCAAAACCGAATAGACCGATATGTAACATCCTCCTCTTATTTTTCAGTAAACAACGTGGGAGTTGCATACGAGTATCCAGAGTATTTCCTTGACATCCCAGACCTGGACAATGTGAGTACTCGGTGTACAGCTGGCATCTTTCAGCTTAACATGTAGCCATGGGTTAGCATTTACGTTTCTAGAAGACGGATGCAAAATGAAATACGCATGCCATTGACTTCATTCCTGGTGGAGCAGGCACTGCGAATTAAAGGGGCAATGATCATGAACGCTGCAGGATCACCAGGAATGTTTTATTATAAGACGTTCTTGCATACATTGTGACTCTTGCTGATTTCTCTCTGATGTATTTGTTTCTGATTTCCCCATACATACAATTTAATTGTTGTTTTTCTCTCGTAGACTCTGGACAAGCTGATAAATATCAACATCACGTCCGTGTGTAAGGTAATAAAGAGATCTGCAATGTGCTGGTGGGTATAGCTGATAAAATGATGAGTTGCAGCTTCTGCCTGGCACTGTCTGTCATATATACACTGAGTGGCCAGACCTGACATTTGTAGGCAAATTAGCTATAATTTGGCGCTGAAGTCGCTAGAGGGCCAGACCATTATAAATAGGGAAGCAGGTTGTTTACCACGACAGTAGAAGTGATTTGTTTCTGAAGATATGGGTCAACAACGCGATTTAACAGCCTTTGAACGTGGGATGATTGTTGGCGCTCGGAGCCATGGAGCGAGTATCAGCAAAACAGCAGAATTTGTTAAATGTTCAAGAGCAGCTGTTGTTAAAGTGTTTAAAGACCGGACTGTCAGCCGAAAATCTGGGTCTGAACGTGCGAATTGTGGCCGTCAGCGACTAGTCAATGTTAGGGCAGAACGGAGAGTGTCAAGACTGGTACAAGACAACAGAAGGGCAACAGTGCCGTGTCAGATTCCTCGCATCACCTTTCACCATCTCGTGGAGTCATCTCATGGCCCAAGGCCACTCAGTGTAAATGGTCATATAGTAAATTTGGTGCAAAGTTGTTCAGCTTAAAGGATAAGGGCACTTTACAGCAACATGCACCTTTCCCTGTTGCTCCAACCTGACCTAACCGACCTTCCTTTACCAGAGTTTCTCACCTACCTCAGTCCAACGTCTGCGGCCTTTAGTATTTATGTCCTGGCCACACCAGTGCATTACTTGCCCATAGACTTCTATGGGGCCGTCTCCCTTGCTCTCTAGCCTCAGGACATGGACCTTTTAGAAGTCTATAGGGCAGTAATACACAAGCCCGGCCGACACTGGATCTACACAGAGGTCGGAGGCCGCAGCCGCCGAATCGAAGGGGTTTGGAGTTCGATAGATGCAGGTTTTCCTTTTTTTTTTTTTTTTCTTGCTGGCTGAACTCGAAAATGTTTTTTCAACTTGACCGACTTTTAGATTGTTCACATGACAGCGCTTGTATGAACTGCTGCTGCTCCCTTCTGTTGGCAGCATTGACAGTTCATGTAAGGGGAAAAAAAACTCTGCTCACTTGCTTGACTGTAAGTTTAATGTAGAAATAAAAGGTGTTCATAAATGAACAGACATTAACAGGGGAACCTCGACATGTTTCTCACAAAGTGCTTCAATTGTAAGCAGGCGCTTTGTGTGAAACGCGTCAAGGCTCCCTTGTTGACGTGTGTTTGTTTATGCCTTTTTCTACAGTGAACCTGTGTTCGAGCTGGAGGGTGAAGCGGTTTATTTAATTTGGAGTTTGACCTCGCACGTTAAGCTTGGACATGGTCTGAAAGCCGTGCTCTCCCAGTGCCTTGGGGTTAAGTAGGGCTGCCACCCTTGCAGTAGCAGGGGAGGGGACATAGGTTGTCACCGGACATGAAAACGCATGGGGAAATAAGCACTACATAATACACAATGTGGAGGGGGGTGCATATGTGGGTGGAGCTTAGGGCTATCTACCTTTTGTCTATGAGGCACATTGCGGTGCTGACGAGAGCAATAATTATTATAGCGGTCAATCACTTGCTGTGGGCTGGGCGTGACCAGATGCTCAGCCGATCGTACATGTCCACAGACGGAAGCATGACGTAATTACTCATACTTCTCCTTCTGCTAACTACAACTACGGGAAATGCGTCTGGAAGCCATTCCCTCATGGGGAGAAAAACGCAGTGCCTGATCGCGCAAAATGGAAGACAGCATGCAATGCAATAGAGAAATAAAAGGTCTTTTGGTGGGGGTGGGGGGGGCAGTTGCATATAGCCAGACTGTGCACATCAATGACAGGCTGGCTGAAGTCGCTGTTCTATGGGTACCTATGCAAATATGCCCCGATTATCAGGAAGTCAGGCGGCAGATCATGACCCGTCTCCCAGGATCCTGATTGCCTGTGAAGTGAAAGAACACCGGCTTCAGAGGCTGCTTGGCTTCCTGACCAATCAGGAAGCAGGGTGGCGAGTCATGAGGTGCCGTCTGGCTTCCTGATTGGTCTGGAAGCCAGGGTGCTTAGCAACACATGAAGCAGGCTTCCTAGCCAATCGGGAAGCCAGGCAACACGTCATGACCTGCCTCCCGGCTTCCTGATTGGCTAGGAAGCCGGCTTTACTTGTTCCTAGGCAGCCTGGCTTCCTTAACAATCAGGAAGCAGGGAGGGGGGTCATAACCCACGGCTCCATGCTCCCTCAGCACTGCCAGTCGGTATCGGTGCATCCCTACCTAAAACACTTCCTGTCCGAGGGTGACAATACTGCTCAGCCATAGACACAGTACAGCGAGTGAGCGTTGTCACGTTAAGACAGGAAGTGTGTTACTGGCAGGATCACCAGGTGAATATAAAGGATAAAAAGGCAGAAAGAAAAACCAATGCAACCACCACATTGCCTTCAGGAAGTTAATTTGTGCTTGGCCATCTTGCTCCACTTTGGCATCTCCTAAAAATTCAAGTTTCCTGGCTGTCATTCCAATCCTGTGTCTTTAGTTTTTTCAGCATCACTGACCTACAGCAAGTATGCAGATCAAGAGCACAAACATCAATTGTTGCATGCGTGTTCCAAATACTGAAGCTGGAGACAGCCAGGCACTTGATATTTTCAAGGCAGAGGTCAGCAGCAGGTTCAAACTGTACAGGTACAGGTTTCCTTTAAGTACAATTTTCTTTTAAGTGCATGAGGCCACTACAGCAACCTGTTGCATTGAGGGTGTTGGTTGGAAGAGGAGGTGATTTCGTATAGGAGGTTAGTTATAGATATATCTGGAGCTCTGTGAAGTTTTTGTAAGTTATTTTTGGCTTGAAATAAAGTAATCCGCTCGCATTCCCTCTGCTGCCCATCCTGCAAGGCCAAATCTGCATCACATTCCCTCCACTGCCGGTCCTGCAAAGCCAAATCTGCATCATATTCCCTCCACTGCCGGTCCTGCAAAGCCAAATCTGCATCATATTCCCTCCACTGCCGGTCCTGCAAAGCCAAATCTGCATCATATTCCCTCCACTGCCGGTCCTGCAAAGCCAAATCTGCATCATATTCCCTCCACTGCCGGTCCTGCAAAGCCAAATCTGCATCATATTCCCTCCACTGCCGGTCCTGCAAAGCCAAATCTGCATCATATTCCCTCCACTGCCGGTCCTGCAAAGCCAAATCTGCATCATATTCCCTCCACTGCCGGTCCTGCAAAGCCAAATCTGCATCATATTCCCTCCACTGCCGGTCCTGCAAAGCCAAATCTGCATCATATTCCCTCCACTGCCGGTCCTGCAAAGCCAAATCTGCATCATATTCCCTCCACTGCCGGTCCTGCAAAGCCAAATCTGCATCATATTCCCTCCACTGCCGGTCCTGCAAAGCCAAATCTGCATCATATTCCCTCCACTGCCGGTCCTGCAAAGCCAAATCTGCATCATATTCCCTCCACTGCCGGTCCTGCAAAGCCAAATCTGCATCATATTCCCTCCACTGCCGGTCCTGCAAAGCCAAATCTGCATCATATTCCCTCCACTGCCGGTCCTGCAAAGCCAAATCTGCATCATATTCCCTCCACTGCCGGTCCTGCAAAGCCAAATCTGCATCATATTCCCTCCACTGCCGGTCCTGCAAAGCCAAATCTGCATCATATTCCCTCCACTGCCGGTCCTGCAAAGCCAAATCTGCATCATATTCCCTCCACTGCCGGTCCTGCAAAGCCAAATCTGCATCATATTCCCTCCACTGCCGGTCCTGCAAAGCCAAATCTGCATCACATTCCCTCCACTGCCGGTCCTGCAAAGCCAAATCTCTGATCCAGTTTCCAGGTTGGACTATTGACATCTGATCACCGGCATTAAGAGAACTGCTGAAGGATATCATTTAAAATAAAACTATCCATCAGGGAGCATGTTGACGTCTGGTAATGGCTGCAGTAGGCGTGCAGGCCTGGAAACCTAAAGTCAACATGTGGCCAGTTTAGGGGCATTCAAGTGTTGGCATATTCTTAACAATGGATGGCGCCACAACATACAATGAAAGATACATTGTCCTCACACCAATCTGCTTCAGAATGTCGTCTTTATTAATGTTCTGGCATCATAATATTCAGCTGAACTGCTGGGTCACTCCTGGGAGGGGAGCATAGTGAGCTAAATGGCCGTGTCATTGCTAGAAGTGGGCATGGGGAGCTGAGCTGCTGGGTCACTGCTGGGAATAGGGGGAACTGAGCTGCTGGGTCACTGCTGGGAATAGGGGGAGCTGAGCTGCTCGGTCACTGCTGGGAATAGGGGGAGCTGAGCTGCTGGGTCACTGCTGAGAACTGTGCTGCTGGGTCACTGCTGGGAATAGAGGGGGCTGAGCTGCTGGGTCACTGCTGGGAATAGGGGGAGCTGAGCTGCTGGGTCACTGCTGAGAACTGTGCTGCTGGGTCACTGCTGGGAATAGAGGGGGCTGAGCTGCTGGGTCACTGCTGGGAATAGGGGGAGCTGAGCTGCTCGGTCACTGCTGGGAATAGGGGGAGCTGAGCTGCTGGGTCACTGCTGGGAATAGGGGGAGCTGAGCTGCTGGGTCACTGCTGGGAATAGGGGGAGCTGAGCTGCTGGGTCACTGCTGGGAATAGGGGGAGCTGAGCTGCTGGGTCACTGCTGGGAATAGGGGGAGCTGAGCTGCTGGGTCA
>NW_017306278.1:4507958-4513952 GCF_000935625.1 Nanorana parkeri
AGGGTCACTGCTGGGAACAGGGGGAGCTGAGCTGCTGGGTCAGTGCTGGGAGCAGGGGGAGCTGAGCTGCTGGGTCAGTGCTGGGAGCAGGGGGAGCTGGGCTGCTGGGAGCAGGGGGAGCTGAGCTGCTGGGTCAGTGCTGGGAGCAGGGGGAGCTGAGCTGCTGGGTCAGTGCTGGGAGCAGGGGGACCTGAGGTGCTGGGTTACTGCTGAGAGGGGAAGCTGAGCTGCTGAGAGAAGGGCTTGAGTGACTTCAGTGATTCTGCTGATGAATTGCTCCACAGTGCCTTCCCCAGCAGAGAACAGTGAGACTGCTGCCATTGGGATGCACTTTAAAGTGAACCTGAGACGACTAAAATATAGGTGCAGGCCTTCATGAATATATTAGATGTATTATTTATTTATTACACATTTATATAGTGGCGACAATTTACGCAGCGCTTTACATACGGCACATTCACATCAGTCCCTGCCCTCAAGGAGCTGACAATCTAAGGTCCCCATCTCACATACATAAAGGGCCAATTTAGACAGGAGCCAATTCACCTACCAGCGTGTCTTTGGAGTGTGTGAGGAGACCTACACAAGCACAGGGAGAACATGCAAACTCCTTGCAGATAGTGTCCTGATTTGAATTTGAACCAGGGACCCCCAGTGCTGCAAGGCAGAAGTGCTGACCACTACGTCACTGTGCTAATGGAAGCAGTGTTAGTCCTTGAATGAGTAGTAGGCAGTCCCTGTACAACAAAACTCAGACTGGGAGAGGGAAAAAGCAGCAAAAAGGAACCAGTTGTGTTGCAGTTCAAGGAACATGCTAATAGGAGGAGAAAGCAGAGTGATGAGCCCTTCAGTCTGCTGCTTCTCTTTTCACTGTCCAGTCGTGGGCTGGGGGCGGGACAAGACCTGTAAATGTTACTTAATTGCAGCAGAGAAAAATCAGGCCTGGTGGGGTAGGGTGTGCTGTGTGGCAGAGCTGTGCAAATCTCAGAACTTCCCAGACAGAATACAAATCCTTTGGCAGGTAAAGCCGCTCCCACGTCCCGTGTTTCACCCTTGTGTGTAATCGCAATTCCTTATTCAGCCCAGCCTGTAACTTTGATAACAAGGTCAGTTGCCACGACGTGGAATTTTCCCGCGATGAGCGGGATCGGATATGGGGAAACGGCGAGGAAACCTTGCTCCTAAGAGCTCGCAGTCTGTCGGGATTCCTGCGCGCATCGTTGGCCATATGCCCCAGGATCCCCGCCAAACTTTTAGGAATAGCAGACTGAAGGATTTTCTTGCTAGACTTAAAGCGAGCATCTGTTTTGTTTTTCCTTCCCCTCCTTGTCTTTAGAAAGCCATCTGTTTTCTTCCTGTGTTTTGCCACCACACCGTCCCTTCAATCCAAATATTTAGGCTTTTTTGTTTTGTTTTTGCTGATTTGATTGAGCGCATTGTGAGGATCTCATCTGATACCCCCCATCACCACCACCACACCAACCTCCTCCCTTTTCTTGAGGAAGAAGTCCTCGTTAGTTGGTGTTGTTCAGGGGAATGTCTGAAACAGACGCCTACGCAGAATGCACTCACCCACGCAACGTCCGCCCCCACACAGTTCTTCTCACCCACTTTCCTCCCGTCGTCTCTACGTCTGGCTCCAGCATACTTCCCAGGCTGCCTCTCATTTTCTCCTTCCCCGCGATCGATGGAAAATACGCCATTTGTTTTCTTGCGCCGTTTTTTTTTTCCCTCCACTTTTTTTTTTTTTCGTTCTTTTCCTTTTTTTAAATCCATATGTAGGCAGCAAGCGTGCACACATGTACGCCAAGCCGCGGTATTCTCATTGTATCTGCTCAATTTTTTTGTTTTATAAAGTCAAGGAGAAAAACAGGTGTACGCTGCGTAGGGATTTCTAAATCGTCGGCTTTCCCTGAACAAATGCGTTATTGTGTTACCGCACAGCGAAGAAAAACTTCTTCTTACGCTCGCATCTGCAGCCAGGGCTATCTCTTTTATCGCATTGCTGAAGGAACGCAGACATTTTGTAGTTTGTTTTATGCTTTGTTTGTTTTTTCTGCTTAACTACTCATGAAGCCGAGAGAGCTTAGAGGCTTATACTTATCTGCTCCAAACTTTTATATACTATATAATATACATCTCTCCCTCTCTTTTGCTGGCAGAGCCAACTAAAGATGTTGCCTGTTAAAAAAAGCACATTCATGAACATTTTTGTTTCCTTGCAACCAACGTTTTGCTTGTTTTTGGGCTTGTTTAAAGTGACACTAAACTCAGGAGTTAAATGTTAACAATTTACCCAAGTACCGGAACTATTAAAGCGGACCTATACCCAAATCTTTAAAATAACAGCAAACACACCTTTATAAATGTTTAGTAATGACAATCTAGAAACACATACTTCTAGATAATTGCCGGCTTTGTATTCTTTGTAGGGATGCACCAATAACAGTATTTCGGTATCGAGTACCGATATTTTGTTTTCCTGTACTTGCCAATACCGATACCGGACATCCCATTAAGGAAGCCAGGCGGCCTGTAATGACTCGCTACCCTGCTTCCCGATTAGCCGCGAAGCCGGGCGGCGTGTAAAGACTTGCCAGCCAGCTTCCCGATTAACAGGGAAGCCGTCCCCATGCTTCGCGTCACTATGTGCCGAGAAAGCATGAAGACGGCTTTCTGGGCAATCAGGGCGCCGGGTAATGACGCTCCATGCTCTCTCTTCATGATGAAATAACACGGCTCCTGGCTTCCTGATTGGTCGGGAAACTGGCCAGCGAGTCCTTACACGCTGCTCAGCTTCCTGATTGGCCAGGAAGCCGGCTCCATGCTCCCTCGTCACTAGTGATGAGGGAGCATGGAGCCGGCCAATCGGGAAGCCGGGCAGCATGTAATGACGCGCTGCTCGGCTTCTTGATACAGGAAGTATCGGTTTAGGCATCGGAGCATTTGGGCGAGTACGTCTACTCGCCCAAATACTCGGCATCGGCACTCGGCTGTAGATCCTAATTCTTTGCATACATTATTTCTCTTTGCTTCCCCAGTCTTCTGACAGTGGCCATGTTTACTAAGGGCAGATTATGAACAACAATGTATCTTATTTGTGTATCACTCGGCTGTAGATCCTCCAATCATCTCTGAATTGGTGCTGACACTGTCCTTCCTTCTGGAGGGGGGCTACTTTTGTTCCCCATGGTCCCTGTGTGTGTTGTAAAGTAGTCATCGCTCCAAGCTCCGCCCCTGGGATGGACTGCAATCTCAATACAAATCAGTAAAATAAACATGAGATTGTAGTCCATCACAGGAGCGAGCTTGGAGCAGCCAATCATATTTGTCCTTGACATGCGTTAATTGAAGGAGGATTTTTGATTGGTTGCTGCACGTTGCCTCTTTGCGCCTAAGTCAGTGCGACCCTGTGTATCTCATGGCTGTCCTCTGTTTGTCTCCTGTAGATGACACGCCTGGTGATGCCCGGAATGCTGGAGAGGTGAGTCACTCCCTGCCTCAGACACACAAATAAACACTACCCAGACAAGCCCTCATTATTATTTATAGGGAGGAATCCTTTTCTTTGAAAAATTCATTCTGGTGACTAATCCGCCTGGCCTCCATGTTGGTAGCGATCGGAGGTGACTCATAAGGACGGAGGGTGACTCACTGGCCTCGTGGAATCCTCCAGCTCTCCTCAATGCTCTTGTGGTGATTTTCTTTTTTAGAACGGTATTAAAAAAAAAAGGTCTGTGAGTCATCAATACAGAGTGAACAGCTTTCTATTCTTAGGGGGAATTACATTGAATGGGGGTGGGAGTTTCCTAAGGGATTACCTGCTTCCAGGCTGCAGCAGTTCAGCCATGTTAAAAATGTCAACGTGTAAACACAGCAGCAGTCATGCGTTGTAAGCCCGGGGGCCCCTCAGGACCGCCGGCATAACGCTTGCTGGGCGGGCATCCTTCTGGGCATATAAAAGCCACATTCGTCTGGAAGCTTGTTGTGCTCATCCAATGGCCAGTTGCAACCCGGCTAGAATGATCAATCGATGATCGATGTACCCAAAGTGGATATTTCAATTCGGTGTGGGGGTTATCAGCTGGTTGAACCACCAACTACGTTCTTACAACCCCCAAGGGATGCGGAGAAGAGATCTTTGCTTGTATCCCAAGCGTCACCCACTTGCTAAGTTCTAAAATACGCTCTACCTCCTCCTGTCCAGTATCCACCAATGGAGCCTCGACCTTTCCAAAACAATCATGCTCCAATTACTAGCACAGGAATGGGGATCCTCCTAAAATGTTCTTCATTGTATCATGGCATAAAAGCAATAATAAATGACATTTCCGACGCGTTTCAGTCCAAACGAATAGTCTTAGCCAGGGCCGTCCCTACACTATTTGCCATCTGAGGCCCTTTGTTGGGATTGCGTTGCTGTTATTCTATGGTCGGTCCGGGGGGGTGCAATCATTGAATTGCGTTGCTGTTATTCTATGAAGTCGTTCCAGGGGAGGGGGTGTGTTTGGTTGAGCCTTGCTGTCAGAGGCTCTGTCCGGCTTCCCGCCCAGCTCGCTAGCGTCACTGGTTGCCTGGAGCTCGGCAGGACGCCAGCCAAAGCATCCCACTCAGCTCCTGGCAACCAGTGATGTCACTGAACGGGACGGGAAGCCGGAGATACCGTCACAGGTTGCTAAGAGCTCTTAACAACCTGGGACGTTGCGGCGGCTTCTTATAAGGTGGCAATGCTCTGTCCCTGTCTCCCAATTGTGCCCTTGCGTTGTCTACCTGTCACACAAGCTACAAGGGGCTGTAACACATAACACACATGTAGAGGGGGGTTTCTCAAATTTGACTGCAAAGGTGGAACTACACTTTAATGGGATATTGGTGCCCGTATAAGTGGGATTTTTTTTTTTTTTTTAGGTCTAAAGGCGTCATTCTGAATATCTCTTCTGGAAGTGGCATGTACCCTGTCCCCTTGCTGACTGTATACTCTGCTACCAAGGTAGGTGGCCCCGTTTCGTTATTTAGCAATAACTCCACCAAGCTATTCGCTTCAGTTGTTTTCACATACCTGTCTTTTTTAAAACCCAAGTTCAGCCCAAACTTCTAGATTTGGACAGAGTGGGGAGCTTCTCTCCAGGTTTTTGTTGGGTTCTGTGACTTTCACAGGGAGATTTTCCCCTCACGTCCTGTCTCTGTGACACCAGGGCAAGAAACGTGTTCCTCTCTTGTCACCAGGAAAGGTAGTCATAGACCGCGATCACAACCTGATTAAGATTCTAAACCTTCTCACCACTGGAGAGATAGCCCACGATTCATGTCCCTTTTAACCTCTGACACAAGGACAGGAAGTTCAAATAAATCTCCCAGTTGTGACACACAAAGCAGTAAAAACTTGATAAAGGTTCTAATCTATCTCTTTAAGAATTTTGGATGGAGATGGTCTTAAAAGGATAACTACACTTTGTATTCTTTAAAGCTCAACTCTAGTTTGGGCAAAGCTTAAACAATTTCAATCTCTGGCATTTCCTAATCTATGCTCTCCTCCTATTTGGTGCTGTCCCTGCAAACACACCCATCCAGGAATGCGATGCCGCTGCTTTTCTGGGTTAAATGACTCCATGAGTTAATCCACCCATTTCCTGTGAGCCCAACACGGCAACCTGAGCAGGTAAACTGTGAAGGCAGAATGGGGCCCTAGGCATGGTAGTAGCTTTGTTCCCTGCAATCCCTTCGCTTGACATTGACAGGGATTGCAAGGCACAGATAAGTTGCCCTGTCTGCACAGGGATCATGCCACCAACTCACCCCATTTGCTGGGCCTCCTAGACATCCATTGGAACTTGGGCCCCTTCCCAAGTTGCCCTCTGTATGATTGGGCTCTGAAACAATTCCCCCTCCCCGGGCGGTCCAGCTCTGAAACCCCCCATCCCCGGAAGGTCCTGCTCTGACACCAGGCCTCCCCGGACATTCCGGCTCTGACACCACCCCCAAACCAATCCCACC
>NW_017306278.1:4514348-4515821 GCF_000935625.1 Nanorana parkeri
CCACCCGGACGGTCCGGCTCCGTGTTCCTTGTATGCTCCTCAAAGCTTAATTTTGAATCTTGACTGGGGTAACCTCAATGAATTTCTTGCTTAGCACTGTTCCAGTGTTATAGCCAGAGCTGTTCATTGACTGATTTTACACGCTACCTGGACTTTCTTGGCTGTGCCTTTTGCAGCTTGAGGTTTTACAGACTAAGAAAACGGCGTCAATTAATATGGTGATATGAAGATGGAGAGTTCCACTTTATGGTCAGAAGATTGTGGACACCTGATCATCACGACTTCATGAGCTTGTTGGACATCCCATTCCAAAGCCATGGTCATTAATATGGAGTTGCCCCTTATTTGTGGCTATAACAGCCTCCAATCTTCTGGGAAGGCTTTCTGCAAGATTTTGGAGGACGTCTGTGGGAACTGGTGCCCATTGTGGCGTCCGGTACTCATGTTGGAGAAGTCCTGGTTTACCATTGGGGTTCCAATTCATCCCAGTAGGGTTGAGAGATCCAGGCTCTGTTGAGGCCACTCAAGTTCCTCCACACCAACCTCATCAAACCATGTCTTTATGAAGCTGGCTTTGTGCACAGGGGTACAGTCATGCTGGTACAGAACAGGACCTTCAACAAACTATCCCCAGAAGGTGCACAATTCTCCAAAATGTCTTTGTATGCTGTAGCATTAACCATACCCTTCAATGGAGACAGCTGAACTCAACCATTTGGAGGGGTGTCCACAATCTTTTGATCCTATAATGTATATTTTAGCTAAATTATGTTCATTGTCCATGTTTGTTACATTTCTTGTTTTTTTAAAAACTATTTTGTAACCAATAGAAGAAAACACGATGCCTCATGATGAACATCATTAAATGATCTCCCTTCCCCTTTTGTATCCCCCTCTCTGCCAGGCGTTTGTGGATTTCTTCTCCCGGGGTCTCCATGCAGAATACAGGAATAAGGGGATCACGGTGCAGGTGAGTTTTCTACGTCGCCGCCGAGGATCCTTGTTATTGTGTGGTTTCCACGGCAACAGCAGCTGTCTTGGCAACAAGGAGCTCACGTTCTCTCTCCCACTCAGGAGGGTGTGACGTCCTCGCCGTTCAGTCTCTTAGTTGGTCTCTTTTTATTCATTTCTTTTTTTTAAATTTTATCCCACTTGCTGCTTTTATTTTCTTGGGTTTAAAAAAAAAAGAAAAATCTTCTAAGAAAAGAGATTAACGCAAAATCGCGTGTTGTCATGTGTTGCTGGGGATCTTTCAATATTAACCCTTTCATAACTGGGGTATTTTGTGTAGGGATTCCTACCAGAATACATTAAGCCATCTGTCTCTCTCTCCCCTTCTCTGTCTCTCTCTCCCCCTCTCTCTCTCCCCCTCTCTCTCTTCCCCCTCTCTCTCTGTCTCTCTCTCCCCTTCTCTGTCTTTCTCTCCCCCTCTCTCTCCGTCTCTCTCTCCCCCTCTCTCTCCATCTCTCTCTC
>NW_017306278.1:4516050-4526462 GCF_000935625.1 Nanorana parkeri
TCTCTCTCTTCCCCCTCTCTCTGTCTCTCTCTTCCCCCTCTCTCTGTCTCTCTCTCTCCCTCTCTGTCTCTCTCTTCCCCCTCTCTCTCTGTCTTTCTCTCCCCCTCTCTCTCCGTCTCTCTCTCCGTCTCTCTCTCTGTCTCTCTCTTCCCCCTCTCTCCGTCTCTCTCTCTCCCCCTCTCTCTCTGTCTCTCTCTTGACATTCAGGAACAGAGGCAAATTTTTATGACAAAACATTTTTCAACATTTGTCACGGAGCAGCTGGGAGTCAGTATTTTTGATTCTCTCAGCACCTGCCCAAACCAGCTGCTGAGGAACATTGTGCTTTTCATATTGCACATACCATATACATTGTATTTTTTAGGGAAGCACCAATATCGATAAAGCAGAACCGTTTTTTTTTCCCGGTACTCACCGATACCAGAAGTCCCATTAAGGAAGCCAGGCTGCGTGTAATGACTCATGGCTGCATGACTTCCTGATTAGCCGGGAAGCTGGGCGGCGTGTAATGACTCGCCACCCGGCTTCCCGATTGGCAGGGAAGCCGTCCCCATGCTTCTCGTCACAAGTAAGCATGGACTCGGCTTTTTGGCCAATCGGGAACCTGAGCGCCGAGTAATGACGGGGCGCCCGGCTTATTGATTGGCCGGGAAGCCGGCTCAATGCCTCCTCGCCATGAGGTGACGAGGGAGAATGAAGCTGGCTTCCCGGCCAATCAGAAAGCCGGGCATCGCGCCATTACACGGTGCCTGGCTTCCTGATTGGCCAGCTTCCTGACCAATCATGAAGCCATGCAGCGAGTCATTACACACTGTGACGAGGGAGCATGGAGCCGGCTTCCCGGCCAATCAGGAAGCCAGGCAGCATGTAATGACTCGCTTCTCAGCTTTCTAAAACCATAAGTCCGGGTATCGGGCTAGGCATCGGAGCATTTGGGCGAGAATATGTTGGAGGAGGGGAACCAGGAAATGCAAAATATAAGCAGAATAAACTTCAGTGTTCCCTGCACCACTGCAACCCCTCACTAACAGATCGGGACTTCTGAGTGAAAGGAAGCCTAACAGTGACAATACATGGGCCTTGGTGGCCATTTACAATGCATGGGCCTGGGTGGCCATTTACAATGCCGGCTCCATGCTCCCTCGTCACGAGGGTACATGAAGCCGGCTTCCCAGCCAATCAGAAAGCCGGGCGCCGTGTCAGTACAGCTTCCTGATTGGCCAGCTTTTCCACCAACCAGGAAGCTGGGCAGTGAGTCATTACATGCTGCCCAGCTTCCTGGTTGAGCGGGAAGCCAATCAGTGATGAGGGAGCACGGGGCCGGCTTCTCGGCCAATCAGGAAGCTGGGCAGCGTGTAATGACTCGCTGCCCGGCTTCCTGATACCGGAAGCTCAAGTATGGGTGCTAGGTATTTGGGCGAGTACTCGCCCAAATACTCTGCATCGGCACCGCTACCAATACTAGTATCGGTATCGGTGCATCCCTAATATATATAAAATATGTTCTAACAAGAAAATGTCATGTTATCCTTAGCAACCAATCAGATCCCTTAATTCATTTTCAACAGGAGTTTCCCTTTAATTTGCTGGTAATGGCTTTAAAAAGAGCTCCTCTGTGTAGAACTTGAGAAGGATTTATTGGATGTTCTTTTACTGGTTTTTATTTCTAATTCTTCTGGTATAATTCTGGACGATGCCGAGTTGAGTTTAAGGAAAAGCAATGAGCAGCATTGGGAAGCCGATTCTGTTCTTACCAGTGGACCTCTCGCTCTTCTCCCCATAGTCCTTGTAAACATTGTTTGACTATATTTCATCCTTTCACTGCCATCTTGTGACCAAAACACATAACTGCAATCAACTGTACCATGGCAGTGACCTTTTCTATGTCCCTTAAACACATAAGTGCTTTATTGAGCCATGAAGGGGACACAGCGCTGCTTGGAGAATCCAGGCACAGAGCTAAATATATAGTTAAATATGGATATGGCATGGGTGGGCAAGTTCGGCCCTCCAGCTGTGCTTTAACTACAAATCCAGACATTCCTCTGTCTCTGGGGGTTATGCCTGACTGTCAGTCATGGGACTTGTAGTTCCACAACAGCTGGAGGGTCAGAGTTGCCTACCCCTGGTATATGAGTATTGTTTTACCTGGCAAAGAATTATCAATTTTGTTCAGCCACTCTTGTGATTTACACAGATCTGCCACACTGCACCACCATCAAAGTTACTCTATTTCTTCCTGGTTCTTATTTACGTATTACAGGTGTCTGCAGCACATTCAATGCATGCACCGTTTCACATGCTGTACATTCACGTCCGTCCCTGTCCTCAGGGTGCTTACAATCTAAGGTCTTTATGTTACATGCATATACACACATACAAGGACCAGCTTAGACAGGAGCCAATGTACTGACCAGCATGTCTTTGGAGTGTGACAGTAAACCGGGGGGGCCTGGAGGAAACCAATGCAAGCACAAGGGGAGCATACAAACTCCATGCAGATAGTGTCCCAGCCAATTTAGTGTCCAACCAGAAATGCTAATCGTATAATTAACCGTTACAGCTTGGCTGCTATCCAAGTCACAACCAAGCTGAATGGACGAGGGTCTTGGTGCATATTCATTGTCCCTCTATAAAAATAATTCAGCAGTGATGTTCCAATAAACGAACTCTTTGGACTGCCAATACTGGTGGTGTGCTGGTGACATTTATTCACCTCCAATACAATGGTCACCAAAGTTCACAATCATGGACAGTTTTTCTGTTCACTAGTTTTAAGTTTTATATAGAAGAGAATGTCTGGAATTGCAGGCTCCAGCGTCCACTTTGTGCAAGTTTGCATTCATTCGAAAGCAGCATTTCTCAACCTTTTTTTAGTTATGGCACCCTTTAAAAGTATGCAAAATCTTGAGGCGTCCCTGTCTAAAATGTCATGATTTTTAAGGGGGACCCCATGCAAAAACAGATTCCTCTCCCTCCTTTCACATCAGAGTCATCCTTTGCATCAGTAGCCCAACTTTCACATCAGGAGCTCCACTTTCATATCAGAATCCCCCCTCCCCCCATTTCACATCAGTCATCATTCCCCCCCATCATATCACAGTCCTGCTACTACAAAATGGGCACCCCTGAGGAGGCCAGGAGGCACACCAGTGTGCCATGGCACCCTAGTTGAGAGAGGCTGTTGTAAAGGGATCTGTGCTGTCACGGACGGAGGCTACATACAGGCCACGCACATCCCCCATCTACCCATAAAAGTTTTGTACAACAAAACCCAAAAGAACCCACTGACACCTGCAAGAAATGAGGGACAAACTACACAACCACACCACCAAAATGACCCTCTATAAAAATAATTCAGCGCTGCTGAAGAATATTGGAACTAGTTATGTCTGGTTCACTTTATTATAGAAAATACATTTGTCTTATGGAGCACAGAGCTATATACACTGCTCGCATAAACATTTAAACCCTCCCGAACAACCCCATCTATCAGTCAAATATTAACTGGCTAAAAAAGGAACTCCTGTGCCGGAGTGACCCGGTTTACAGTTCTGTGCAATAAATACAGATGTATATATAACTATAGGGGAAGTGATGGATATGGTGCAGAGGTGACGGCTGTAATAAACACTCAAGGTACACAGTTGCATAAAATATACAGTAGGTCACAACATGCATGCGAGTGCTGGGCAGAGTGCTAACATATATTGCAAGAAGTACTACATGAAGTGTGTATTAAATGCCCCAAGTCTTGCCTCTCTGTATGACCCAATGGTGGTTCCTCCCTCCCGGGTAATTCCTCACATGAACATCAATACAGCATGACCAAAGGAGATCTTAAAGGAGAACTATGGGGTTCAGGGCTTTTCCTTATAGTTCTCCTTAGGGTAACGGGAGGACACAAACTAGCGTCCTCCCGTCACCCTAGGCTCAGTATATAGGGAGCTACAGGCTGTTTTCACATGGCTCAGTAGTGAAAGGAAGGAAAAGTACCTTTTGTAAGCATCTAAAAAGTCAAATGAGGCAACAAACTGTGTATGGAGACTTCAGGCAAACAATTTAGTTTAGGCCTAGAGATGAGTTTTGGGCTCATTCTGTGGGGGAGGGGGGGGGGGGGGGGTCCTTTCATACATGCGTCAGCATTTAACTTACAAGTAGCTAACTCCATGAAGGGGACACCAGAGGCGTGTAAATCGGGGATAGACTCTTGGTGGAGATTTATATTCCATGTCCTCTGTTCCCCTCTGCAGAGCGTTCTACCATTCTACGTGGCAACAAAACTGAGCAAAATCCGCAAGCCGACATGGGACAAGCCCAGCCCGGAGAATTACGTGAGATCGGCCTTGAACACCGTGGGCTTACAGAGCAGAACCAATGGCTACCCAGCCCACGCCCTTCTGGTGAGTTAATGTGGACTGTATGGGGCACCAATTACTGTTTTT
Source organism: Nanorana parkeri (assembly GCF_000935625.1). Classification (NCBI taxonomy): domain Eukaryota; kingdom Metazoa; phylum Chordata; class Amphibia; order Anura; family Dicroglossidae; genus Nanorana; species Nanorana parkeri. The sequence goes on from NW_017306278.1 coordinate 4,520,496, forward strand.
GTTTTTTGTTTTTTTTCAAATCTTGTGATTTATATGAATTATATTTTGGGAAAGCATTTCCTAATACACATGACCTCGTCCTCCCCCTCCGCCCCCAGATTGTCAAATGATCTAGACATACCGGTTTTATTAACTTTAAAGATATTAGTGGCTCATTTCCCGTGAAATATTGGCCATCCCATATCATAAGTGTATCTACAGTGTATCACATAGATAGTTCCATCGCTCAGGCTGGGTTCACAGCTGGGCGTTTGCTATATGCGTGTTTTTGCCCTTGCGTTTGCAGCGCGTTTTTCTGTCCAATGAAACGTGCGTTCGACGCTGGTTTTTTAACCGCCCTGGAGGTATGATTTTTGTTTTTGGTTTGTTTTTAACTTTTAAACTTCCCGCCGGTTCCGCCCCCCCCCTGCGACACGGACGCTCGAAAGGGACGGAAGACGGATGCAAGCAGCGGCCCGGAGGACACAGCTGGGATCGTGGACAAGGTAAGACCTACCGCTGTATTCCAGAGTGTGGCTCGGGGTTACCGCTTTGGTACAGAAAATTAACCCCGAGCGACACTCGAGAATGCCAATGGATACGCGCTGAAATCTGCACCATCGCGCGAAAATGAAGCTCAGGTACTTTTTTCGCGCGTAGGGCGTTCTTCAGCGCAACAAAACGTGCTGAAATACGACCAGGTGGGAACCACGCTCGTAGCAATTAATAGGATTTCACGTCTTGAGCGTTTTTCACTGCTTCGATCAGCGCTGAACCCAGCCTTAATGTTTTACTGAGGTCATAGTAACAAAAAGTAGATCTAAAAAGGGGAAAAGACATCATAACACTAACATTTTGGAGACACAAAGGTCCCACAGACGTCACTTTAAGAAAGGGGACCTGTAATATAGTTATAAAAAAAGAAAGGGGACCTGTGTGTCTCCGAAATGTCAATGTTCTAATGTCCTCCTCTGTCTTTTATATACTTTTTGCCACTATGAGGTTGTGAGGTTTGGAACTTCGATGTGCTGCACTTCTTGTCACATTTATCGCAGTTGGCTGAGAATCCTACAAAGCGTTGAAGGTTCAGATGCGGGATGGATTGTTCTCCAGCTTTGTATTGCTGTCTGTGCCCCTACCTGGGAGAGTCACCCTCCTCTATTTGTCCATTGTCTCCGAAAATGAAAGGGCAAATCCAAAATTTTGAGTTACCACCAAAACAGGAATCGAGTGGAAATTATTAAGTGGGAACAACTTCCCCCATGACAACGGTCTATGATGGGATTTCTCTCACTTTGGAGAGATCTCCTCCCACTTTCTGTTGTGTCTATGGTACAGGATGTGAAGGGAAATGTCCCAATAAGCATACATATTTTTATATAAATGTAAACAGGAGAATTTAATTAAAGCCTGTTGGGCTTTGCCCCAGTAAGATCCTATCTCCTGCACACAGATTGGTCGATCCTGAGACGCCAACCCCGGTACACAGACTGGTGTTACCGCCCCTTCCAGCATGTTGTTAAGCCAGATCCTGCTTTAGGGCCAACTTCCTTATCAGACAGTTAAATGAGGTCAGAAACCTGAGCTCTTAAAGGAGAACTATGGGGTTAGGGCTTTTCCCCATAGTTCTACTAAGGGTAACGGGAGGACACAAACTAGCGTCCTCCCGTCACCCTAAGCTCAGTATAATCCGACAATTGTCTGGATCCGCCCGGCTGCGTGAGTGACAGCTGGCTCTGCCTATCTAGAGGCAGAGCCAGCTGTACCCGCCCCCTCCCCCGTCCGTTTTGCCAGTCAGCGCTGGTGGATTTTAGCGGGGAGGGGGGAATCCAGCCCCTCCCCTGTCACGGCAGAGAGCTATGACAGGATCGAGAGGTGAGCAAACGCCGGTATGTGTTCTCTCACCTCCCGATCTATTGAGCCGACCTGCGACAGTCTCATTGTCACAGGTCGGCTTGAACTATGAGGTGAGTGAAAAGCACTCACCTCATAGTCCTTCTTTAAAGCGGACCTTTACCCCCTTTCACTAAAAATCAAATCATGATGCAGCTCTGCATGCTGGTTTAACATCCTCTTACATTTATTAGATAAACAAGCATGTTTTTAATTTACTTACAAATAGTTTGTCACTTCCTGGTCCAGTTTTGGCACAAATTATGTAATCGTGCCCAAGCATTGCATCCTGGGAAGGTGACGTCAGCAGAGCATTGCTGGAAAATCTCATCTGTAATCTCACAAGATCTCAGGGAAAGGCATTTTCCTCCCCCGAGGTGATGTACATGGTCACATGTCCTAGTCACATGTGCCAGAGTTCCAGGAAGTAAAAGGAGATCTAGTAATCTGCCCTTAGTTAACATGGCCACTGTCAGAAGAATGGGGAGGGAAAGAGAAAGCCGGCAATTATCTAGAAGTATCCGATTTGTAGATTGTCATCAGTAAACATTTCTAAAGGTGTGTTTATTGTTATTTTAAAGAAATGGGTAAAGTTCTTCTGTAAGAAAGTTCATTCTGATGTTGGTTCTTCTGTTTCCTCAGGGTTGGGTCACCGGGTCTCTGCTTCCCTCCTGCCTCGTCGTGAAAATAGCTATGAATATGAACAAAGGACTACGGGCTCGATTTCTGAAGAGGGCCAAGAAAGAATAGAAGCTTGTTCTACCAAAAGAGTATTAACTCCTGATCGTTCCCTGCCTTCTAATGATCCTATAGAATGTAAAGGGCTTCCAGTGTATTTAGGGATGACTTGAAGACCCATAAATTTAGTCTCTGACCTCTCAATATTTGTTTTTTCTCCTTTTGCTTTGATGTATCTAAATCCCCTTTTTTACAGGTAGATTACCTTCAACTAAAACTAACTATGCATATCATTTATATTACTTTGTTTCTCTTCCAATCCTATTTAAGCTTGTGCTGATTGGGGCTTATAACAGATTAAGAATTGCTACTACTTTTACAATATGCGGCCACCTTTGTTTAAAAAAACACTCTTGGATGATCATATAGATACATGTGTGACCAACCCGATGGCTTACCATAAGTCTATAACATGACTGTGATTCTTACTGAATTTAAAGCATTACTTCATTTCTCTGGAATGTTCTCAACCTGAATAATAGTAAAAATGAACAATATTTTTTGCCCTGTTATTTAACTCTTGTGATTAGTGTCACTTTAAGTGACAGCTGCCACTCCCATTTAGATGGTTAACCTACCGAAACTGGAGGTGAAGGGTTTTTTAAAGGCTTCAACAAATGCAGCTCAAAGCTCGTTTTCCAGCTGGGTCCTAGAAGAAGATGGTTGAACACACCAAGAAGGTTGGCATTGTGGGTAAATATGGGACCTGTTATGGTGCTTTCCTAAGGAGAAAATTAAAATTGGCCAATATGCCAAGTGCGTATGCTCCTTCTGTGGCAAGACCAAAATAAAAAGGAAAGCTGGAATCCGGTACTGTGGTCCTTGCGTGAAAATTGTAGTTGGAGGAGCCTTGACTCTACAAAACCACCTCTGCTGCCTTGTGATACCACCCAGGGGCGTCCCGAGGCTGGGTGACACCCGGAGCGGTAACCGAGTGTCCCCCCGCCGAGACGTCGCTGCACATGCGCGATGACGTCATCGCGCACCCGCTACAGTATTCCGATACCTGCCGGCGGCCATCTTGGTGATGGACGCCGTCAGAGAGAGGAGGGTACAGTCACCCGGCGGGATAAGGTATGCCGCTGGGTCCCCTCCAGTCGGGCGTTCGGTCCATGACCGTGCGCCCGACTTTTCAGAGGGGGGTGACACCAAAATGACTGTGAGTCATTTTGGTGTCACCCCTCCAATGGTGTCACCCGGTTGCGGGCCGCACCCTCCACTGCTCCAGGTTGCAGAGTTTTACCTTTTTTAAATAATAAAAACTACACAAGGGAGGCGCACTGTTTTTATGTTTCCTGATAAACCAGCCACCTAATATTCAAATGTCATTTTACATGACAATTATTCGGGGTCCCTATTTTTCAAACTGTCACATGTGCAAAAGCTGCAAAAATGTGTTACCGCTCCTCCTCAGTAGGCAGTAGTTGCTGAGAGTTGTGGGGTCAGACACAACATGGCTTCCAATGGCTGACTTTAAATTAGGGCAAGCAAAGGGAACACACTCTTGCTGTCTGGTTTCTAAGACCAGCAGCTTTGCTTATTTCCAGCTCTTGTAGTTTCTAAAACGGAGAAAATATTAATGAGTATTTTGGTAGAAGAGACTCGGGGGGGCTGATTTATATATCTTCTGCCCAGTGTTTAGCTGGACGAATGCCGTTCGCACTGCGCTACTGCCACTGGATGGTGCTAAGAAGCATAGGAATGCTCTTTGGCTCCATCTAGTGGCGATAGAACGGCATTCACCCAGCTGTACCCTGGGCAGAAGGTTTATATATCATCAGTGGCCCCCTCATTGCCGAAGAAGAAAGACCCAAAAGAAATTGGCGGTGGAGAACATGGACCTGGCATTGTTGCAGGAGGGCAAGTTCCCTCACCTGACCTTACTCCGACCCCACTGGCCATGCCGCGCTGTGCCTGCTGAGAAATTTAGTTTTCAGCGGCAGCTCTATGTACCGTGAAAGCCGAGGCAGACGTGTGTGCGGGCGGGAGGGAGGTAGGTCTTATTTTCGGGGAAACACGGTAGTAGGATCTGGTGGATTACATCTTATTAAACCTATGCATAGGCAGATCTAAAATCTCTAGCTTTGTTTTCATTAAAATATTTGAATGCATTTTAAAGCCGTACATTAATCTGCCTTTATACTAGCTTCCTGTACTTCTATTAAAGGAGAACTATGGGGTTAAGGCTTTTCCCCATAGTTCTCCTTAGGGTAACGGGAGGACACAAACTAGCGTCCTCCCGACCTCCCGAGGTGAGGGAACGCCGGTATGTGTTCGCTCACCTCCCGATCTACTTAGCCGACCTGTGACAGTCTCATTGTCACAGGTCGGCTAGAACTATGAGGTGAGTGGAAAGCACTCGCCTCATAGTTCTCCTTTTAACATAAGCATTCAGACTTGGAGAGCAGAAGGCAGCACAATAAAGCAGTCAGGTATATGGAATTGCACAGTGCCGTGAATCTAACAAAAGCATATAACTGATTGGAGGAGAGTGCACAGAGATGACCTCATCAGTGAACTTCTGCTCCTATACTATCCAATCACGCTTGTGACTGAAGCAAAGAAAACTTCATGGTCAGGACTTGGCCACGGTTCTTTTCAGGGGTGTCTGTGTTAGCCAGAATTTAAAAAAATCTTTTGGCAAGTAAACCGCTTGACATGTATGTTTTTTTGTTTTCCAACTTTATATTTAACGGTTTGCCCACACCTACGCTTTATATCAGGCAAGTTGACGTCGGCCAAAGAAGCTTGGAGCTGTTGCAGGATGAACACTGGGACAAACAATGACTTTGAGACTAGACATTCCCTTTCTTGCATTTCAGCTGAGAGTGGCAGATGCCCCTCAATGTGTATTGGGCATTGTGGTACATACGGGAGCATGTTCATACGGGTGTAATAACATTGACATTGACTATTCATATATCGGAATGTATGCTCGAAGTTAAACATTTTGGCAGCAGACACGTACTGTATGTTTCATATGGGGTGGTTTGTACAAATTCGGGGGAGGAAAAGGATGTTTTTTATACTAATAAAATTAATTGTGAGCAAAATATGCATCATGTGTTCTTTTCCCACTTACATTGTATTTGCTGTTTGTTTGCTTTGTGTGCACACAGTGCTAGATGCAGTGGCGGAACAATTGCCAAAGCGACCCAGGCGGCCGCAATATTGACCCAGGGCATAGATGGGCACGGCCAGGACGAGGAACAAAGGGGTCCCCTTGATGCCACGTGGGTCGCTATGGCATCTCAGGCTGCTGGCTGTCCCTGGCGGCTGTGAGGAGGAACGCGCCACTTCAGATCACTGACAACCTGTCAGTGTTCTGTGCAGTGCGCGCGTTCCTCCTCACAGCCG
>NW_017306278.1:4526926-4538115 GCF_000935625.1 Nanorana parkeri
TGCAGCGGCGCGTTCCTCCTCACAGCCGCCGCTGAGTCAGTGACGGCCAGCAGCTGCGGAGGAGAAGGCTGGGCCTGGCGTTGGCAGCGGAGGAGGAGGCGGGGCCTGGCAACATGAGGTGGGGCCCGGCAACAAGAGGTGGCGGGGCCTGGCAGAGACCGTGGAGGAGGTGGACAGCGTAAGAGGTGTGCAGGGGTGTGACCAACCCACCTGAGACCCTGCAGAGCTCACCATAGAGAGTCTATGGTGAGCTCTGCAGGGTCACTTTCAGATGAGCTGTTTGGGATCTCGGGTGGGCTCTGCAATGGGTGTAACTAGAAATCACAGGGCCCCATACAAATGTTGCTGCGATCTGTCTGAGTCTGTGACTCCCATGATGCTACAAGCTAGGAAGTCTACTTGCTGCAAAGGCTATCATTGGACATGGAAGACACGCTTCACCTGTGGGTGGGTCTTGGGACTTCCACACCTGGAGTTTCTTCATAGGACAAATCCTCTCCTTCCTGCAGCTGTGTCTGGGCCAGTGTTCAGCTCTTGGTACTATCAAGGGTCAGGTTTCTGCCCTTTTTATTCTGTTTCAGTGACCATTATGCTCTCACTCTTTAAAATCTTTGTACAGGGAGCGTCCCATGTAGCTTCCCCCATCCATTCCCCTGTGAGATCTCAATCTGGTTGTCTCTGTGCTTCAGAAACCACTGTTTGAACCTACGAGAGACAGTCCTCTCTACTCTCACCCACAAGGTTGTTTTCATTTCCTGCAAGGTGAGGGTCTGAATTGGTGGTCGTGTCCTCCAAGGAACCCTTTCTGTTTTTTTATAGAGACGAGGTGGTGTTGAGGTCCAGGGATTCCTCACCGAAGGTAGTTTCTGCCTTTCACCTCCACTAGGACATTGTTCTTCTATCCAGCTCTAATTCACCCAAAAGAACTTTCCCTCCATTGTCTGGATGTGGTTCGGGCTGTGCGAGTCAATCTCTCAGCCACAGCTTGCGTCAGAAATACTGGCTCCCTTTTATGTCATCTCAGAAGGACCCCAAAAGGGTGCACCAGCTTCTCATTCCACCTTCTCTAGGTCAGTGCTTCTTAAAGTGTGGGTCGCGACCCCATATGGGGTCCCGCAAGTGAACAGGGGGGTCGCGATCCGAGTCCCCGGCCGGGACCGCCATCAGGAGGGTATGGCCGGTACTTGTGTGAGGGGCCCAGGCGGCTGAGGAGGTCTGGGCTCCAAGCTAGATTGTTTTATTTCAGTTTAATGTATAATTTGCAGTGTAGTGTAGTTTTTAAGGTGCACTTGGTACCTTCCTGAGCACGTGTGCGCATGGTTGGAGGAGGGGGAGAGAGACACTGACTGGTGCTGGGGAAGGGAGAGAAGAGGAGAGAGACACTGACTGGTGCTGGGGGGGAGGGAGTGAAGAGGAGAGAGACACTGACTGGTGCTGGGGGGGAGAAGAGGAGAGAGACACCGACTTGCGCTAGGGGAGGGGGGAAGACACCGACCGATGTTGGGGTCCCTTGAACATTTCCTCGGCCAAAAAGGGGTCACGAGTGGAGAAAGTTTAAGAAGACCTGCTCTAGGTGACGGACAGACCATCATCTAATCCAAGGATTGTGTTCCACCCTCTTCTGATTCTACTCTTCTAGATCTGTGAGTGCTTCTTGGGCATTTCGGCATCAAGCATTTGTTTCCCAGATTTGCAAAGCTGCCACCCGATCTGCCCACGCTCTCTACGTCCTACTAGTTGGATGTTTCGGCCTCATCTGATGCCATCTCCGGGCCCAAGGTCCTTCAGGTGTCTCTTTGATCCCCACTTTGCATAGCTGTGGAAATAAAAAAAAAGTTTATCAGGTATTTATTGCTGTCCCCCCAACAACTCCATTTGTCCTTGTGCTGAGGATGGCAAATCCAAAGTGCCACAGTTGTCATCTAAATAGGAAGTGGGGAAGTCTTCTGATGAGGACAGCTGTTGTTTCTCACTTCCTCTTGTTTTGGAAAACCACGTGGCAGACAAATCTTCCCAGCATGGAACAGGCATGGGTCACCATACAGGAGGTGAAGGCAAATCGCAACCAATGTGGAGACAGACATCAGTCAATATATCAGCTTTTATTACCTTCATCAATAACTACAAGTTTCATTATGCACAACTTTAAAAATATAAACATTATCTTGAGGATGAATACATCGTTAGGTACACGTGACTGAATAGTGAATACGGTTATGGGCTACCCACTAGGGAGAACTCACAGGAACAGAGCTGAAATCTTCCAATGGGGACGCCTGATGTTTACAATACACTATACAATCTCCTTTAGATCTAGCACCATCTATAGAAGGGTCTGCAGACATCCCAACTCTGCGAGACGTTCCCGGAGTCTCCTGCTGTTAGATAGCGGCTCCCGGCCGCCCTGGAGAGAAACATTTTCTCCCTGAAAGGTTTCCTCTGCTGTCTAGCAGAGGAAGCCTTTCCCTGCTATCTGTTATTTAATTTTTTTTCTGAAGCAACTGCACAGCAGCTGTCAGAATACTGGGGGAAAAAAACAGCAGATAGCACGGGAAGCCTTAGCTTCTTTGCCATCTGCCATTATTTCAGGGGGATGCTAAAAGGACAGAGGGCACCTCCCTGAAATTACTTTTTTCACGTTGGGTCGGCCTGATTTGATACTAAATGAATGGATTGCTTAGGTGTGTCCTCATATCGCATAGTTTTGGTAAATCTAAAGGAGATTGTTCAGAGATCGTACATTCAGATTGTATAGTGTACGGCCTGTTTAAGAGAGGATTTCTCAATTTGGAGACACTTCCTTCAACTTCCTGTTGTATCTACAAAGCAGGAAGTGAAGAGACATCTATCCAAAGGGGACACAGATGGCAATAAAAGAAACTCAAGGACACAAGGCCCGATGAGGGTGTTTCAGCACACAATAGGGCAAGAGGGACCAAAATGGAAGGGACCAATCTAACAAGTGTTCTCCCGATTCACACAATAGGTATTGAGGGGTGCCAACAACTCCAACTTTTCAGGGTAGCACCAGAAGTCCCAGCGATCTCTGTGTCCAGGTAGCAGCACTGAGCCAGTACAGAGCTACAAGTCCCAGTGAGCTACTAGCAGCACAAAGTTATTATGGAATTAAATGTCCCAGTGTTCAGAGAACAGCATGCAGCCAATATGGAACTACATGTCCCAGCAGTCCCAGAGTCCAGATAGCAGCATGCAGCCAATACAGAACTACAGGTCCCAGCAGTCCCAGAGTCCAGATAGCAGCATGCAGCCAATACAGAACTACAGGTCCCAGAGTCCAGATAGCAGCATGCAGCAACTGCAGAAGTCCCAGTGATCCCAGTGTCCAGATTGCTGCATGCAGCCAATACAGAACTAGAGGTCCAAGCAGTCCCAGAGTCCAGATAGCAGCATGCAGCTGATACGGAACTACAAGTCCCAGCAGTCCCAGTGTGCTACTGGCAGTACACAGCAAATGTGGAATTACAAGCCCCAGCAGTCCCAGTGTTCAGAGAACAGCATGCAGCCGATATGGAACTACAAGTCCTAGGAGGTCTATGCTGCTTCTTTATAGTTCCTTCTCATCCTGATAGTAAGATCCTTCCTGCAGCCATGACTTTCTCTGTGCCTATCACAGGAACTCTGAATATATTTTTACATGATTAAAATGTATTTTTAATATTAATATCAATTTATATTTTTGCTTTGCGCTGCCATTCATTTTGAATGCAATATATATTGTCCTCTAGTCATTTCATGTACAACTGCAACAAATCCATCAGATCAGCACACATGATAGGACTGTTAATAGGAAGGAACCTTTAGTCCAGGTTAACTTGGGGACAGAATTGAGTGTAACACAGGAAGAGGTAGCAGCATGGAGTGAGAGGTAGGAAGGTGTCAGGACTGAGATTTGGATGGTGTTCTGTGTGTAATCCAGACATCAGATTCGTGTATTTGTTTTAATGTTCATTTTAGTGTTTACATAGGACAGGAATGTAACATTGTTACAGAGTAAGGGATACTCGGGGACAGCCAATCAGAAGCTTTCTTTCAGGGATCTGGAACTGGATTGGTTTCTCTGGGTTAGCATGCTCTGCAATTCTGCTGTGTGTGTTGCCCCAGCATAGTGCCCCATGATTGGTGTCAGTGGGAGGAATAGTGCCCCATCATTGGTGTCACTGGGAGGAATAGTGCCCCATCATTGGTGTCACTGGGAGGAATAGTGCCCTATCATTGGTGTCACTGGGAGGAATAGTGCCCCTTCATTGGTGTCACTGGGAGGAATAGTGCCCCGTCATTGGTGTCACTGGGAGGAATGGTGCCCCATCATTGGTGTCACTGGGAGGAATGGTGCCCCATCAATGGTGTCACTGGGAGGAATAGTGCCCCATCATTGGTGTCACCGGGAGGAATAGTGCCCCATCATTGGTGTCAGTGGGAGGAATAGCGCCCCATCATTGGTGTCACTGGGAGGAATAGCGCCCCATCATTGGTGTCACTGGGAGGAATAGCGCCCCATCATTGGTGTCACTGGGAGGAATAGCGCCCCGTCTTTGTGCATCTGATATGCTTCAAAGTGCTCTTAACACAACCCGTGGAGTTATTCCAGCCTTAGGATTTCCCTGTAAGCCATTTATTAACCACTTCAGGACCACTATACCTTTACAGCTGGACCGTCCTGAAGCGGTTATACTGAGTGATCTTGTTTTTTTTTCAGCTGACTGTCGGCTTTTACATACAGCTACAGCTGCCTGATCACTTGCATGGTGCCAGCTTTCTGGGCTCTGCTGTCCCAAGGCCTGGGACTAGCACAGCGGCTGTATTGGAGGGAAATCAGCACACTTCTCAAAAATCTGATTTTAATGCGTGTGTGCAAACATGAAACATTGCTTGGGACGCAAAGTGGTTAAAGGAGAACTATGAGTTGAGTGAAAATCGCTCATCCTCAATGAAACTGTCACACGTCAGCTCTACAGATCGGGAAGTGAGCGAACACATACCGTCACACACTCACTTGTCGATCTATCCCTGCAGAGAGCCGTGACTGTCACTCAAGGCTCCCAGCAGGGATTCCCCCCCTCCCCTGTCCGATCCTCCAGCACTGACTGGAGGAGGGGGCGGGTACAGCTGGCTCTGCCTCTAGATAGGCAGAGCCAGCTGTCACTCATGCAGCTGGGTGGATGTCGGGATCCGTCCCGGCTGCGGCGGTCTCAGTATACAGCTACAGCTTCAGCTCGCGGTATATTGAGCTTTGGGTGACGGGAGGACGCTAGTTTATGTCCTCCCGTGACCCTGGGGAGAACTATGGGGAAAAGCCCTGACCCCAAAATATTCCCTGCTGGGTGTAGTACATTGTCTGTAATCTACAGAAACAGGGAGTTTGGTGTCCAATGTTTTGGTGCAAATCGAGAACTTTGAGGCTCTTTTTCGTGCACACGCTGCATCAATATGTTAATAAAGTTATTTATCGCTAAATGATGTCTTTTTCCTCCCCTGTAGCTGTATACAGACCGATCACCCTGATGTGTTTAATGTTTACAGACATCTTGGAGCTGATGGTTGTTCTCTCTGCTTATTAGAATGGATGACAAGAGGCGGAGAGCTCGCGTGCAGGGGGCGTGGGCGGGACCAGCGAAAGCCGCTCCTCACACAGGTACTGAGTGCACTGCCATTGGATGGAATGTTAAAGGAGAACTATGAGGTGAGTGCTTTCCACTCACCTCATAGTTCTAGCCGACCTGTGACAATGAGACTGTCACAGGTCGGCTCAGTAGATCGGGAGGTGAGCGAACACATAGCGGCGTTCACTCACCTCTCGATCCTGTCATGGCTCTCTGCCGTGACAGGGGAGGGGCTGGATTCCCTCCTCCCCGCTCCGATCCGCCAGCGCTGACTGGCGGAACGGACGGGGGAGGGGGCGGGTACAGCTGGCTCTGCCTCTAGATAGGCAGAGCCGGCTGTCACTCACGCAGCTGGGCGGATCCAGACATTATTGTCGGGATCCGCTTCAGCGTCTCAGTATACTGCGAGCAGTAGCTCCCTATATATTGAGCCTAGGGTGACGGGAGGACGCTAGTTTGTGTCCTCCCGTTACCCTAAGGAGAACTATGGGGAAAAGCCTTAACTCCATAGTTCACCTTTAATGTATCAAACTGGACACTTTATTTCACTCGTATATATCGTGCTGACGTACTCTGGGCACTTTCCAGAGAACCATTCATATCGGCCGCTGTGTACACCAAAACAATCCGCAGAGCCATTCACCCCGCAAATCTCTGTGAGTGTTCGTTCTGTGCGAATCGAGGCAAAAACGAACATTCTTAGTACATTATCTTTTCAGGATGAATGTAACATTCGGAAAATACCGCCTTATGGCCACTAAAGGGAGCCGAGGAACATAGGAAATAAAATTATTTCCTTTTTCTCTTCCCCCTAAAAAGGTTTTGGCTTTAAATATACTCTATCACTCAACTAAAGCCAATACTTCTGTCTTTAGTTTTTTGGGCAGATTAGGGAAAGATTCTGTCAGACTTTAAATGTCGTCGGTGTCCTTTTCTTTCTGACACCTGTCACCTGGACAGGAAAAGGGGGAAATCTCCCTCCAGGGGAGACAGACAGTAATAAAGCCCTGACAGAGGTCCCAACCCTTCCACACGTAAAAATACCCAGACCCTACAGACACTCATCAGGAGACTTTTATCTAACCAGGGTGACCTGACCATATGCTCCTCAGCTCCATCTAGTGGCCATAATGTTTTATTACCTCAATACATTCGACCAAAAATGACAATCTATTAGGTCAGTTAATTTTTGCCATTATTCGCACAAAATGAGCGTTCACAGATATTCTCAGGAAATTGTTCATAAATACACACATAATGAAGTCCGATCTAAATGTTTTGTTTGTTCTGTTCTGGTCTGATTAGGGCAGTTTTGAAGCTAGAGGACTAATGTGACACCATGCATTTTTGTAGAAGATTGGATTTGGCAGTCTCCTCCTTTTGCACAGAGAACAATATACGTGTCACTGCTATTGGACTAATTCAACTTTCTGTCATGTTTATTCCAGCGCCTCGACCTGCCGCGGCCTCAGGAAAACCTCAGGGCTGGGGACACGAGCGTGTTATTCCAGACAAACAGTTTGTATATAAAGAGCCAACAGAGGTGAATATTATTGTCCGATGAAAAGTCTTCTTCAACCAAATGCAATATTCTTTGTCTTTCTGCTAAGTTCTCTTCACTCCTTCCTCTCCTCTTGCTTCTCCTTCCTCTCCATGCGCTTTGTTCCCTCCTCTCGGCTCTCTTTTTGCCTCCTCCTCCCGCTTCGCTCCTTCCTTTACTCCTTCCTCTCCTCTCTCTCTTTGCTCCTTCCTCTCCTCTCTCTCTTTGTTCCTTCCTCTCCTCTCTCTCTTTGCTCCTTCCTCTCCTCTCTCTCTTTTGTTCCTCCTTCCCCTCTCTCTCTTTGCTCCTTCCTCTCCTCTCTCCTCTTTGCTCCTTCCTCTCCTCTCTCTCTTTGCTCCTTCCTCTCCTCTCTCTCTTTGCTCCTTCCCCTCTTCTCTCTTTGCTCCTTCCCTTCCTCTCTCTTTGCTCCTTCCCTTCCTCTCTCTTTGCTCCTTCCTCTCCTCTCTCTTTGATCCTTCCCCTCCTCTCTCTTTGATCCTTCCCCTCCTCTCTCTTTGCTCCCCTCTCTCATCCTCTCTTTTTGCTCCCTCCTCTCCTCCTCTCTCTTTTTGCTCCCTCCTCCCCTCCTCCTCTCTCTTTGCTCCCCCCTCTCCTCCTCTCTCTCTCTTTTTGCTCCCTCCTCTCGCTTTGCTCCTTTTACTCTCTCACCACTTCTCTCTCTTCTCCGGAACAGCCGCTCATTCTTTTGCATCACATTAAGGGCAGGAAGAGTTTAATACCAAAATCAGGGTTTATACATCAGTGTTATCAGATGATCACTTTCCCTATGACGGTGATTACACACTAGGAGCTGAGGTGTCCGGCTCCCTGCCCCTGCACTGTGCCCCCCGTCTGTTATTAACACCCCCATCACAGCACGTATATGTGTACAGTGCTATCTCTGCATCCACACATGTGCAATCTCATTGGCTGTGAGATGAAAAGTCTTCTCACTTTGCTGCTATTCTTTTCTAGTAATCATCTTTGCTCCTTCATCTCTTTCAGGTTTCACGCAGGATCCCGGACCCCCAAATAATTGAGTAAGCCGCCATTCTGTAGAGATCATGTTTATCAAATTTTCATATGTTGCATTAGGCTTCTTTTCTTAAAGTGGACCTAGCATCTCTTTTTTTAATGTAGGGTGCGGATATGCGCAGTAAAGTATAAATGTTAACCCTTCAGATACTACCTCTCTAAAAGATCACAGCTCTCCCCCTGAGAATACCCTTGTATGCTTTTCTATGCAGAAGGACGGCGCCATTCTTGTTTGGGCATCATCCACGGTCCCCATTTACCTCTAATTTGTGTCTTTTTATCTCTGCAGTAAGCCCGGAACGTATGAAATCAGCACATCGACCTCTGGAGTGTCCAGGTAAGATAGCTCTTCATGGCAGACAATGTTAATGAAATATATTCAGTTGCTGGGCTCTCCCTGTTAGCTTCCCCTGCTGTCATTTACATCCTCTGGCTCAGCAGAAGCATCTGACACGGGGCGGGGAGGCAAGGGCAGTCGCGGTGATGGCTTACCTTGGGGTAAATAATATCGATACATCTTGCCTGAATGATTTGCCTCCCCAGAGTGGCCATGTGGGGCTGTCATCCAAAGTCTCAGGACACCTTTAGTGAGCAGAATAGCCAATTGCAGAAAGAAAAGTTGAAACAAAGTTGAAATTTGACAAGCCCTTGTATAAAGGAAACCATGGGAGAGAGTCATAGGTTGCCACTTCTACTGCTGGTCCTGTGGCTTCAATACCACCAGCCCATAGCAAGTTTGCAGATCAGTCTTTGTTTGCTTGCAGCAGAAAGCATTGATGCCAGAACAGCAGCAGAGCAGTCAGGCGGTTGTCATTTTCAGAAGGAGTTTGTAATGGCTGCTCTTGGCTTTCTCATTTAAATGCAAAATGATCATAGCTGACTGAGCTACAGCTGGTAAAGTGAATATATAACGGGTGTTATAGGCGTCTGTCTAAGCACACCTTGCCTCTTTGCAGACTAAGGATTTTCCCCTCGTTCATTGAGCCCAGAGAGGTAGAGTGGATGTTTGAACAGTTACACCGGGAGATCCCGTGGAGGCAGAAATCCAATGTGGGGCCGGGTAAGTCCACACAGGTGCTGTACTGATAAACATCCAGCAGAGGGAGCCAGAGGTCTGTTCTCCCAGCATCTGCACAAGACTTCCAATGACAATTAACTCTGCCATGTCTGTTGCATCACCTACTCGGGTCTTCAGACTGTTCCTATTTAGGAAGGACTGTTCATTTTCTTTAGAACCAGATCTTCTGTCTCATATACAGCTGGAGATGAACCAAAAATATCCAGAATTACAAAAGTCAGTACAAGAATAATAGTTTGAATGATAACATGAGGACAGAGTATGTTTACTATAACTACAATTATGAATGGACATGAGGGGATGTAGATCACTCCCATTCTTTCATAATTGAGGATATAGTAATCATACCATATCCTCAATTATGTACACACACACTCAGTGATCACTGAGTGTTTGTACCTCGCTCTCCTCTCTGACACGCTGTCACAGGAGGCTGAGCGAGCGGTGTAGGGAGGAGAGCTCAACCTCCTGTGACAGCGCTGTCTCCGCCCACACACTGCTCTGCCGGACTGTGATAGGCGGCTGAGCGGTGTGGGAGGAGAGACGCCGGCCGCTCACATCGCTCTCCTCCCGCAGGCTGTCACTTTCTCTCCTCCCCGCTGGAACACAGAACAGCGCCCAGCGGGGAGAAAAGAAAGCACGGATGCGCCGATGTATCGGCCGAAACATGGCTCTTTCGGCCTTATGCCAAAAGTCCCATTTTCGGCCGATATGTTTCGGCGGCTGATATATCGGTGCATCCCTATATATAATGAATAATTAAAGGAACCCCTTACCAATATATAAATACTGGGAAATTGTGCATGAAAATTGACTTTTTAGGTCCCCATGGATGCATACGTACACATATAATAAACGTTTTTTTTTTGCTTTTGTTTTTTTTTTTCTCACTGCAGACCCCAGTGGAGGGTAGACAGAAGCTGGGCACATCTAAGGTGGGGTGGTGAACAGGCCAAGGCATAAAATATTTAAATACAGATGCGGAAGCGTAATTATCAATATTTTTTAGAAACATGCTTTCTTCCTCTGCTGGGATTGAATCCAATATGAAATTAAATGATTGAATATACTGCCATCTAAAAAAAATAAAAATCAATTTCCTTGCATGGTTTTTTAGTTACCTAAAGCCAACTCAGACCTAGTTATGATATAATAATGGGCTGATCCAGTATGTGGAGGTCAAACAGGAACCCGAGGCGGGTGAAGTTTCATAAAACCTTAATTTGGGGTGGGGAAGAGTTAAAATTCCTGTCAATGTTTTATTTTTGTCTGTGATCCCATTGGGGAGATTGTAGTCCATCCCGGGAGCGAGCTTGGAGCGGTGACTACTTTACAGCACACACAGGGACCATGGGGAACAAAAGTAGCCACCCTCCAGGGAAGGACAGTGTCAGAGATGATTGGAGGATCTACAGCCGAGTGATACACAAATAAGATACATTGTTGTTCATAGTTCAGGTACTTGGAGGATGTAATTATAAGATTGAACTGAGTTTAGTGTCACATTAAGTAATCCCAGCGCGGGTCGCTTGTCTGCCATAGCATATATAATCTGGCCAACCAGTAGTGATTGAGGAACTATGAGTCCAGTTGCTGGGGTTTGTAGTCCGCCATCCTCTGGGAACGGGTTGTAGAATGGAGATTTTCAGCCTGTAACAGGATTTGTTTTGTGACAGACGGGCCCTACCAGGAGCCGCGGCTCACCTGCTGGTACGGAGAGGTGCCGTATACTTACTCGCGCTCTACGATGCAGGCCAACCCTCACGTGAGTACCCAAGGCTTCTGTTTCCTCTGATGTCCAAAACACCAACAGCAGTGCGAGCATGTATGTGCTGGAAGAGGGTTTTCCGGAATTTGGATCACAGGTTGTGGCGCTCGAGGTTGCCAATAATATAGAATAATTTCTAGGGACCCG
>NW_017306278.1:4538130-4539997 GCF_000935625.1 Nanorana parkeri
TTGGCTAGACCAACATTATCTAAATACAAGAGCCACGCATATGTTTTACCTTCTTGAATGTTGATTCTTCCAGATTTGTGTAGTAACCCAGCATGAAACAACACCTGCCCTTTTCTTCTGTGTAGGAGCTTCCTGTAATAAAGACCGATCACTGCTGCTTTCTCTCTCCCTGAGCAAGGTGACTGGTCTTACAGGGTGACTGGTCTTGTCTCCACCCACTCCTGTAATAAAGCCCGCTCACTGCTGCTCTCTCTCCTTGTGCAGGGTGACTGGTCTTGTCTCCGCCCCCTCCTGTAATAAAGACTGGTCACTGCTGCTCTCTCTCCTTGTGCAGGGTGACTGGTCTTGTCTCCGCCCCCTCCTGTAATAGGAGAGAGAGCAGCAGTGAGCGGTCTTTATTACATGAAGCTCCAAGTCTCACACTGGATTACTGCACAGATCTGGAAGAGATACACCAAGCTCACCAAGGTTCAGGAAGAACACACATGGATTTTGTATGAGGACAATACGTGCTCATCTGTGAGTTCAGCTTTAAAATAAAGAGTTCCTACTTGTTCTTTGCCGTCAGAGCTGACTGAACTCTCACCTGTGTCTGCAGTGGCATCCTCTGCTCACCATGCTGAAAGACCGCATTGGGGAGGTGACCGGATACAACTTCAACTCCCTGCTCTGCAACCTGTACAGACACGACAAGGACAGCATAGACTGGCACAGCGACGATGAACCCGACCTTGGCAGGGATCCCGTCATCGCCTCCTTAAGCTTTGGAGAGACTCGGGTGTTCCAGATGAGGAAGAAACCCCCGCATTCCTGTTCCAACATGACTGCGCACCAGTGCACAAAGCAAGTTCCATAAAGACATGGATGGGGGAGTTTGGGGTGGAGGAACATGACCGGCCCGCACAGAGTCCTGACTTCAACCCGATAGAACACCTTTGGGATGAATTAGAGCGGAGACTTCTCCTCCAACATCAGTACCTGACCTCACAAATAGTCCAACATTCCCATACACACACTCCTAAACCTTGTGGACGCCTTCCCAGAAGAGTTGAAGCTGTTATAGTGGCAAAGGGCGGAGCCAACCCAATACCGAACCCTACGTACTAAGACTGGGATGCCATTAAAGTTTAAGTGCGTGTAAAGGCCGGCGTCCCAATACTTTTGGCAATATAGTGTATTACAACCTTCATCTTCCATAGAGGAGCGGCTGCCCCCCAGTGCAGTTCCTGATTACCTGCGGTCGGCTGTTGGAGCCTGTGATCACCGGTGCCTCGTCCTGTGATCAGTGTAATGGCATCAAAACGCCGGTCTGTCTCCCACTTACAGTCTGCGCACAAGTCACAACAGACTCCCACACAACCCGCCAGCCAGGAAAAGGGTGACGGAGAGACAGGAAGTGCCGCTCGTCGTGATGAGAAGACTGCGCACCATTCAGTAACTTTATGAATCTGCATGATGACATTCCTAATATGTCCTGATATACGGCCGCAGTATACATGCTCAGCAAAGTTTTATTGTTAGTCATTGAAAGCCGTCCTTGAGCTCCAGTGCAGTTACTTCAGCCAGGTTGAGATGATGTCATCAGTCTGCTGCAGCCAGGAGGAAGTATTTCCTCAGTCTCCTCGCCACCCTGAGATTACTTACTGTACTTGTTCTCTATATATGTTGTCAGGAGGAGCAGGGAGACTACACGTATGTAGAGCGCATACATATACCGCTGGATCGTGGGACCCTTCTGATAATGGAAGGAGCAACGCAGTCTGACTGGCAGGTGAGGAGAGACGCTCCTGTTATTGCGCAATCATTATTATGTGACAGTGCCGTGTGCAGATCCGTCCCGTGACCTCCCAGACTCTGAGATGAGACT
>NW_017306278.1:4540008-4542170 GCF_000935625.1 Nanorana parkeri
CATACTATACAACCCACTCCACTCCCGCGCCATAATATACAACCCCCTCCACCCTCACAACTTTCTATACCTTTTCCAGTGTCAGGAAGGTCATGTGACATGCAGGCTCTTCTGCTTCTCCCAATCTTCTCCAGTGGTGGGCGGTCCTCATGAGAGCAGTCCTGACGCGATGACATCCATGCCATTCTCTGCACGAATACACTATGAATAAAGGGCATCGTGGTGATGCCCTTCAGGGGGCAGGGCCATTACAGCTATTTATTCCTTAAAGTGACATTATATCCTCAGATTTGTTAACATAAACCAATACTGTAATGTGCGCCTTACTGTAATCCATGGTTGTTTCCCTTCTCTTTGCTGCTCTTCCTTTTAAATCCTTATCTCTTCTCATGCTGGGCAGAACTTCTGTTTTGCAGCAGACTGCCTTGTCTCTGTAATGGCTACACGGTGTCTGTGTGAAGGTTCACAGCCTGAGCCAGAACTACAGGAAGAGGCACTCAGCTGAAAGGGGAAATTCTCCCCAAGCATGAGAAGACATGAGGATTTAAAAGGAAGAGCAGCAAAGAGAAGGGAAACAACCATGGATTACAGTAAGGCGCACATTACAGTATTGGTTTATGTTAAAAAATCTGAGGGATTAATGTCACTTTAAGATGTCCTCAGTCTTCTGGGTTGAATGTCCCGGAGCGCTCTTCAGCCTGGAAGACCGAGGACATCTTGTGGTGGAATGAATGTACTGCAGGTGACAACTCCAGATTGTAGGGGAGATTACATTTCAGGCGGCCTTGCTTTCTTGTGTTCATTTTCTTGTTCTATATGATTTTTTTATGAAGTAGCAGCTTGCTTTCAATCACTGTACCCTTGGTACTCTCCGCCAGCACCGCGTGCCTAAAGAATACCATGACCGGCAACCTCGCATCAACCTGACCTTCCGCACCATGTTCCCGGAGACTAAGGCCCAACCGTGAGGAACACTAAACCGAATCCGGAAACTCCGGCCGCGTAGAGGAGCGTCTGAGGGATGACGGGAGCTTTTGTATAAGAGGAGACCGCGTGTCGTAAGATAGCGCGACATGAATGAGACTTGGGACATGAATCGGACTGTATGTGCATGTGCAAACCAAATCAGTCAGTTCAGTTGGTTGGAAACGTTTGTTCATCCGTTATAACCTCAGAGCGGAAGGATTTGGTCATTCAAGTGGAAGCGAAGCATGGGCAAAATAAAAACCAATGGCGCACATGATGTAGCCTCCCAACAGAAATAAAGTGACATTAAACCCTCAGATTTTTTAACATAAACCAATACTGTAATGTGCGCCTTACTGTAATCCATGGTTGTTTCCCTTCTCTTTGCTGCTCTTCTTTTTAAATCCTCATCTCTTCTCATGCTGGGGGAGAACTTCTGTTTTGCAGCAGACTGCCTTGTCTCTGAAATGGATACATGGTGTCTGTGTGAAGGTTCACAACCTGAGCCAGCACTACAGGAAGAGGCCCTGAGCTGCAAAGGGAAGTTCTCCTCCAGCATGAGAAGACATGAGGATTTAAAAGGAAGAGCAGCAAAGAGAAGGGAAACTACAATGGATTACAGTAATGCACACATTACAGTATTGGTTTATGTTAAAAAATCTGAGGGATTAATGTCACTTTAACACAACCGGTTTTGTTTTTCTGAGTCCGTTTTGAAGTTCATTTAACACGACATGCCTATCTGAAACCAGACATTGGCAGGGTGTGACAGAACAGTCGTCTGTGGTTCTGATCGGTGTGACCTCATGGCAAAGGCTTTTCTTCTAATTTCAGATAGCTAACTCTGCAGACGTGTCACCCTGTGGCCGGATCGCTGCTCTGCCCTATAATATCCACGTAGTAAAGTTCTCGCTGTACCTCCGGCCGCTGCAGATATGTGATCTGCGCTTCTCATACACCGAAGCTCTTCTGACGTTTATAAGTGCGTGTGTCGTGTGTGTCCCTTTCTCCCCTCGGCCATCCACAGGAAGCCGTGTATTATTATTATTATACAGGATTTATATAGCGCCAGCAGTTTGCGCAGCGCTTTACAATATAAGGAAGACATTACAATCACAATACAAATCAAGACAAGATGGTGAGGAGGGCCCTGCCCCTGAGGGCTTACAATCTACAAGTGTATTCTGTGAATGGCC
>NW_017306278.1:4542383-4547861 GCF_000935625.1 Nanorana parkeri
TCTAGCTTTTGTGTATGAGAAGTGCAGATCACGTATCTGCAGCAGCCAGAGGTACAGCGAGAACTTTACTACCAGGATATTAAAGGGCAGAGCAGCGATCCGACCATAGGGTGACGCCTCTGCAGACTTCACTGTTGTTTACACACCCGAAATTATAAAAAAAAAGCCTTTTCTTGGATCTCCACCTTATAGAAAAAATATCTGATTTGCCACTTTAATCCGTGGATGGAGAATACAATAAGACACAGTAAAGGAGGTGAGCGGAAATGCCTGTAGGGGCCACCTGCTCACTGTGTCACCTATTATAATTTGGATGTGGTTACATTTATTATGTTTGTCCCCCCCCCGTGTGTGAGTGACAGTTGCGGGAAGCAGTTTGTGACCCGAGCGGGGACGTCTAAGAGATTCCTCATCACTCGGCTTGTGGCGATTACACAGGATTTAGTGTTATGTGGAACTTTAGTTGTTATATTTGCCCGTGTAATATATAAAAAGAAACATCCTCATTTTGTTACCTTTATTGTTTGTTCTTTGGGATAATAATCATAAATACACAACAGCAAAGGGCCATTCTAATACGAGTTTCAGAGACAGGAACATGGGAGAGTGACGGAAGAAAAAGACCAACAGGTCCATCGAGTCCCGCCCATTTTTGTTTTGTTTTTGTCAGGCATAGGGCTGTGCTCCCGGAGATTGGGCTATGCTCCCGGAGATAGGGCGATGCTCCCGGAGATAGGGCGATGCTCCCGGAGATAGGGCGATGCTCCCGGAGATAGGGCTGTGCTCCCGGAGATAGGGCTGTGCTCCCGGAGATAGGGCTGTGCTCCCGGAGATAGGGCTGTGCTCCCGGAGATAGGGCTATACTCCCGGAGATAGGGCTATACTCCCGGAGATAGGGCTATACTCCCGGAGATAGGGCTATACTCCCGGAGATAGGGCTATACTCCCGGAGATAGGGCTATACTCCCGGAGATAGGGCTATACTCCCGGAGATAGGGCTATACTCCCGGAGATAGGGCTATACTCCCGGAGATAGGGCTATACTCCCGGAGATAGGGCTATACTCCCGGAGATAGGGCTATACTCCCGGAGATAGGGCTATACTCCCGGAGATAGGGCTGTGCTCCCGGACATTGGGTATTGAATAAACATATCAATACTTTAAAAACCCTTCAAGTGTGTGCCGGTGAATTACTTTCATTTACTTTCCCTTCATCGAGTACAGAACTGTACAGTGGATGCCATGTAGGTCACTTAGACCGCCTGCTTCTCTCTCTTGTAGGAATAAGGGTTATTTTAAGGTACCGGCAGGGCCAGGAATAGGCCCGGAGCTCTGTGTAATTTGCTATTAATTAATCTTCTTCAGGAAGTCGGATGCTGTAACGCGCTGAGCAGTCACGCACCTTCTGCCTCCCTAATTAATGGTTTGCAGAGCAGCTTGGCACGAACAGTACATCTGCAGAAAAAAAGAACTCTTATATGCTACAGATCTCCCGCCTTACCCACAGCAGCATGTCGCAGTGCAAGAGCCGATGACCCAATTTATTTTTAAAGCAGAACGGCCCAAGCCCCCCCCTCCCCCTCATCAAATACTTGTTATGTACATCTTATATGATCAGTATTAAAAATGTCCCTCCCCTTCCCCCAGCAATCCCTGTTAAGCTTTACTCCATAGACCCGCATCCAGCCTAACCAAGCACATGAGAGAACCTGTGTCCTTCATCATCCTGGTTACTGTGCAAGCAAAAGCCTGGAAACAACCATCTGTGTGCTTCAAACAGAGAATAATGGGCACCATGATACAGGAGAAGATGACGGCTAGCTTGAAAGACACCCAAAAAAACTTTTAAGAATCTGATCTCCTTTGGTAGGCCACCGCCAATCACTTAAAGTGGACGCACACTTGATTTATAAATCATTTGCACAGCTCTTCGATGTGATTTGCAGCACTGTATGGCCACTAGATGGAGCCGAGCAGTACAGAAAACTCCTATGCTCTTCGGCTCCACCTAGTGGCCATACTAGCACGGCGCGTCTCGACCGCACAGCGAAGAGTTGTGCAAATGGTTTTCAAATCAGCGCTTACTGAGATTGTGATTATCTAATTACCCTGCAGAGCCATCTTGCAACCCACCTAAGCCCACCCTTTTGCCCCCTAAAGTTTTTTTTGCACTCTATAGCTCTTTTTTTCCCCCCTTTTATCTCTTCTGTTGCCCCTCCGTACTCCACTCTTTAGCTCCGGGCTTCTCTCATTTTCTTTGCTTTCTCTCACCCTATGGATCTTATTCTCATCAAGTCACCGATGAAGAGGGTATGGTTTGTAGCTCCACTTATCCCCATTAGTGATGGGCTCGGGCGTGTTCGCAAGCGCCTCGCGCCGAGTCCGCCGTGAAGCTGTCAGCACGAAGGGCCAATCGCAGGCACTGAGACATTTCCCGATCTCTGCACCTGCGGACCGGGAACATGTCTCAGTGCCTGTGATTGGCCCCCGCGCGCTGACGGCTTCCTGGCGGGCTCGGCACGAGGAGCTTACGAACACGCCCGAGCCCATCACTAATCCCTAAATCTTAACTCATTGGATTAGATCCAAGAGATGCTCATATAAGATTTGTAATCCCGGCTTATCCCTAAATCTTATCTTCTCATTGGCATTAAATCCAACTCCCCCCTCCCCCCCCGCTGCCTACAAGTAAATCTCACATAAGATTTGTAAGCCCGTGCATGCTTGTGACTCCTCACCCAACGCCTATTATATTCCCGTTAAATGTTACTGTTAACAAAAAGTTTCTAAACGAAAGACTTATGTGGGGAATTTATCAAAAGCGGAGCAGTTGCCCCCGGCAACCAATCGGCTTCTCTCTTCAGTTTGTTCAGTTAAGGTTTGAAAATGAAAGAAAGAAGCTGATTGGTTGCCATGCACAGCTGCTCCAGATTTTGTCTGCTCGTTTTGATAAATTACACCCCATTGTGTTTTGCTCTCATATTCTCCATTTGGAAAGCCCCGACAGGGCAGGGATTGGCAACCTCGGCACCCCAACTGTGCTGCAGCTGCACATGCCATCACGCCTCTGCCTCTGCGAGTCATGCCTGTGGCTGTCGTAGTCTTGCAATGCCTCCTGGGACTTGTAGTTACACAGCAGCTGGAGGGCCGAGGTTGCCTCCCCCTGTAATAGAAATTATGTGGAAGTAAACACCTAAAAATAACAGAATAATACCGCAGTCACATAACTGCCACAGTTGCCGCCTTCTCCTTCGTGAGCAGATTATGGGCGGGGAGCCGCGTAGAAATACTCCCGCATTGTAATTGGAGCATCTGGCTCTGCATTGTGCCCCCCTAAGCATGAGGGGGATGAACTGATCTGTGTCTTATGGCAGAAGAGACATAATATCCCTGGAACCCGCAGAGTGTCATAGACGCTCATTACAAATCTCTCTCCCATCTGTGCAACAAATGACGCAACTTGCAACAGATTCATGGAACTGCATAACGGGGCCACCGTGGGCCGCCCACCCTCCTACACCGCCCACTGCTGCTCTCTCTCCTCTTGCAGGGTGACCGGTCTTGTCTCTGCCCCCTCCTGTAAAGAGACCGCCCACTGCTGCTCTATCTCCTGGTGCAGGGTGACTGGTCTTGTCTCCGCCCCATCCTGTAATAAAGACCGCCCACTTCCGCTCTCTCTCCTTGTGCAGGGTGACTGGTCTTGTCTCCACCCCCCTCCTGTAATAAAGACCGCCCACTGCTGCTCTCTCTCCTTGTGCAGGGTGACTGGTCTTGTCTCCACCCCCCTCCTGTAATAAAGACCGCCCACTGCTGCTCTCTCTCCTTGTGCAGGGTGACTGGTCTTGTCTCCGCCCCTCTTCTGTAGTTCCTGCAGTGGGTGGGGTCTGCTGGGCCCCTCCCACACCTCTGCTCCCTGCTCAGGCTATATACAGCACAGTGATGACGTCACTGCTAATTTAACAAGGTAATATCTTAATTTGCTAAGTCTTTTGGTGCACACAAAGTGCGTTTATCTCCTCTGTGGCTAATGAGGAATATATTTAAATGAAAGTTTTTGTGCCCGGAGTTGAGTTATATATATTTTTATCCGGGTTGGAGTTTCGCTTCAATCGCCAATATTGCAATCCTTCCGCTAAACTCTCTTCCAAAAGAGGCGATATGGATCCCTCGGCTCTCCCACTGCCCCCTCCCCCCTTATTACGAGGTTGTATCTGTGTTGGTACGAGCTGGCAGGGAAGGTGCTGATGATGGTGATGCTGATGAGAGATCTCCATGGCAACCAGTCGGCGATCCCTCCATATCTGTGCGGAAGCTTCATAATTGCAGAGCTGGTGAGATTTAAAAGGGCCTCTGCATGGAAGTGACGGGTGGGTACTAGTCAAGGAAGACTTGCCTGCTCATAGATGGATGTGAACCATATCCGAACCGATTTTTATTTGACACAGAGAGGTGACGCCATATTGATGGAGATGCAGCAGGTGTATGGTAGCGCTGGACTGACACAAGTCAGGTTTTGGTGGATGTGAATCTAAATAAGTCACTTCTCCTTTATGGAGGTCCCTCTACAAATGAAGGGGCAGTGAAAAATGACGAGCTCACACGTCACAGGCGGATGATCTGTGGTGCGTCGGGCCCTAGGCACCTGTCTAGGTTGCCTGGTAGGTGGATCCAGCCCCGATCACCAGGAATTCTTATAATGAAGGATTAGTTCTCCTGAACACAATAAAATGGATCGGGGGGAGGTCTGATGTGATCTCAGCTCAAGACACATTGGGGGGAGGTCTCATATGACCCCAGCTCAAGACACATCGGGGGGAGGTCTACTGTGACCCCAGGCCAAGACACATCGCGGGAAGGTCTGATGTGACCCCCAGCCCAAGATACATTGGATCAGAACTGATGTTACTCCAGCCAAAGACACATCGGGGGGAGGTCTGATATGACCCCAGGCCAAGACACATCGAGGAGAGGTCTGATGTGACCCCAGGCCAAGACACATCGAGGAGAGGTCTGATGTGACCCCAGCCAAAGACACATTGGGGAAGATCTGATGTGACTCCAATGTTGTGTGTGCCCCCGGCCAAAGACACATCGAGGAGAGGTCTGATGTGACCCCAGGCCAAGACACATCGGGGAGAGGTCTGATGTGACCCCAGGCCAAGACACATCGAGGAGAGGTCTGATGTGACCCCAGGCCAAGACACATCGAGGAGAGGTCTGATGTGACCCCAGCCAAAGACACATTGGGGAAGATCTGATGTGACTCCAGCCTAAGACACATTGGGGAAGATCTGATGTGACTCCAGCCTAAGACACATCGAGGAGAGGTCTGATGTGACTCCAGCCTGAGACACATTTGGGGAGGTCTGACGTGACCTCAGCCCAAGACACATCGGGGGGAGGTCTGATGTGACCCCCAGCCCAAGACACATCCCGGGGAGGTCTGATGTGACCCCAGGCCAATACACATCGGGGGG
>NW_017306278.1:4547907-4552774 GCF_000935625.1 Nanorana parkeri
TGCTCTTTTACTGTCCTTGTTAATCACAGACGGGTTCAGTGACGGTTATTTCTGGTTCTGGATATCCACTTACAGTATACATTTTTACAAGCGTGGGTTTCCCGGTCTGGAAGGATTTAGTGATCCTGCAGTAAAAGGTCTGAGAGGTGCAGCAGTGGTGGTAAAGCTTAGTCATCATATTCCCCTGTGCTGACTTACCAGCAGCTCGGTATAAACAGAGGACTCGCATACTCCAATTTTAAATTTTTTATTATAGAGTCAGACTCCGGGCAAACAGCAAAACACACGGAAGGGATACATATAAGGGGACCACTTATCCTCCCAAAGCATTTGTATTTCTTTCCATCCAGTCCTGAGGTTTACACAGCTCTGCCACACAGAGACCTGATCTTTCTCTTGTGCAATTAAGTAACAATTACAGGCCGGGGCATCCCCATAATAATTAGTCAATTAGCCAATCATTAGTGTAGCGCTAAAAGCCTCACGGTATTCGGACCCAAATAGTGTATTAAATAAACGTATGTAGTTGTGAAACTTTGTGCCAGTGAAATCTTTATATAACTCAACACATTACTAATTGTATATATCTAAATATTAAACATACTATAAAAAAATCTCTTTGTGAATGAAAACCCCGTGCTTAAGTCAATGTGTGAAAAGTACAAATAAAATTGTCTACAATGTTTCATCCAAAGAACACAAATTTATTTGTATTTTTCACACATTGATTTAAAGGAGAACTATGAGGGGGGGTTGCTTTTCACTCACCTAATAGTTCTAGCCGACCTGTGACAATGAGACTGTCACAGGTCGGCTCAGTAGATCGGGAGGTGAGGGAACACATACCGGTGTTCGCTCACTTCTCGATCCTGTCACGGCTCTCTGCCGTGACAGGGGAGGGGCTGGATTCCCCCCTCCCCGCTCCGATCCGCCAGCGCTGACTGGCGGAACGGACAGGGGAGGGGGCGGGTACAGCTCAGTATAGCGCGAGCTACAGCAATAAAATTGTATTCTTTGGATGAAACATTGTAGACAATTTTATTTGTATTTTTCACACATTGACTTAAGCACGGGGTTTTCATTCACAAAGAGATTTTATAGTATGTTTAATATTTAGATATATACAATTAGTAATGTGTTGAGTTATATAAAGATTTCACTGACACAAAGTTTCACAACTACATACATTTATCTAATACACTATTTGGGTCCGAATACCGTGAGGCTTTTAGCGCTACACTAATGATTCATAATCCGTTGAGGCTCACCGCCCGAGTTATAGCAGCTTCTGGCCACTCCGGTTTTTCCTATTTTTTTTAGTCCCGAAGCGCAAGTTTGTTTGTGATTTATCATCCCCATAATAAGGCGACATCTCATTAGGGGGTGCTGCAGGTGTTGGGGGGGGAGGTGTGTCAGCCAGTGTCACTGACCTAATGTGATCTTGCATAACCGACCACAGATAGAAAGAGAAGAGGTTTGATTACTCTTTCCACTCTCGTCCCCCTCAATATGGAAGCAGCAGACTAATTGACTTCCATGACCTGGATGCAGGTAAGTACGTGAATGGATTAGGATTTACCTAGCACAGGCAGGAAATTAAAAAGAGAGCTCGGCTCGCTGCCGTCACCAAATCACTGTAAACCGCCTGAGACACTTCTTACCCAAATACCGCGGATTTTAACATGAAAGGAAGAAAAACGCCGAACGTCTCTGAGGGCTCATTCACAGGTTTGCATTGCGGCTTGATGTACGAGCCGAGCATGAGTACGACTCGAACATCGGCAGTTCATGTGTTCGCCGAACACACGGACTATCAGGGCATTTGGCGGGCTGTTCGCCTGCCAAGCGCCCCCCACGAGGCACTGCACACCGCACAGTGCCTTGTGAGCCCTGATTGGGTAAAGCCTTGCACCTGACCACAGGTCAGGTGCAAGACTTTACCCAATCAGGGCCCAATAGTCTGTAAGAGCCATGATTGGGCAAAGTCATGATGACTTTGCCCAATCACAGCTCACCTGTCAGATGCTGTACAACTGTAAACAGTTGGGGGGAGCTAGCTGTCACCGCTAGCTCTGCCCAATTGTTTATACGTTGCCGACATCTGTCAGAATGCTATTATGCGGAAGGTTTTTTAACATTAATATTTCTATTTATTTTTTATTGTTTTATTTTTTATTTTGTCGTCGTCGTGGACAACACTGGACGTCGTGATTGACCCTGAATTACGTCGGTGGATCCATTTTTTACCCATACATGTCCCCCAGGTCAATACCTGAGTCCCCATACATGTCTCTCAGTGCAGTACCCGAGTCCCCATACATGTCCCCCAGGGCCGTACCCGGATCCCCATACATGTCCCCCAGGGCAGTACCTGGATCCCCATACATGTTCCCCAGGGCAGTACCTAGATCCCCATACATATCCTCCAGGGCAGTCCTCGGATCCCCATACATGTCCTCCAGGGCAGTACCCGAGTCCCCATACATGTCCCCCAGGTCAGTACCCGAGTCCCCATACATGTCCCCCAGGTCAGTACCCGAGTCCCCATACATGTCCTCCAGGGCAGTACCCGAGTCCCCATACATGTCCCCCAGGGCAATACCCGGATCCCAATACATGTCCCCCAAGACAGTACCCGGATCCCCATACATGTCCCCCAGGGCAGTCCTCGGATCCCCATACATGTCCCCCAGGGCAGTACTCGGCCCATCACTAGTTCTAAGTGAAAAACACGTGAAATTGTGAAATAATTCACTGCAATGGAAGCTCGCACGTGTCCTGTGACCATTGCATAGCACCGTGCTTGGATTTCATCAATATTGGCTGATCCCGGAGTTCAGCTATGATGTCTGTGTCTCTCCTGCAGGTTTCTTGTAAAGTACAGAGAGGGATTTCATTTCTAAGATGGAGCATTTCCCGGGCAGACAACGTGCACACAACCAGGAAGAGTTTACTGACTATTTAAACTCCACACAAAACATTGTCTCTATTTTTGGACTGAACTGGGAAGAGTTAGAATCCCCGTCAGGTTTTTATTTTATTGCTGTGGGGGGGGGGGGGGGCACATAAATGCTGGACTTTAAAGCTGACATTTAATCTGATTACATTCTGCCTTCTCTGGTTCCCCCCTCCTCCATCCCTGGATCTCTGTGCTTCTCTATCCAATGCAGGCAGATCATGGCTAGTAAGAGGGGACTCTGGGCAGGAAGTGAGGAATAATCTCCCCAGAGGGGACACAAGCAGCTTCTGCATTCTATATCAAACAAATGGGTAAAGTTTTGGGTGGAGTTCTTCCTTAATACAGAACAGAAGTCCTCAGGGGTCATTCCTGCACTCTCAAGCTGACAGTCTGCATACATCTTCCTCATTGCACATTCATAGGTCCATTCTCAGGGTCTGGTAGTCATTACAATGAGTCAGTATACAGCAGGTACCATGCAATCCTTGTGCTGTGCACATATCACACGACCGAGGGCATGCACTGACCAGCTGTCACATCTGTCACCCTCAGTTTTAGGAAGACCTGTCAGTCAAGTTGAAGAGTGACAACGATTTCTGGTAATATCTTATTAATAAAGGGAGACATATTGTGTTACCCCCCCCCAACCCTCTGTGCAGGAAGCCCCCCAATCTTCCAGGATCCCCTCTCACACCCACGTCTGTGTCACCCGGCCCACGTCACCGGAAGACAGACTTTACATGGAGCTGGGAGTCATCGGAGCGGATTGTGTGTAGGAGGAGGAAGGGATATAAAAAGGACCGAGGGAGCAGGAGGGGGGACACAAGACTAGAAGCAGAGACATACAAGCTGATTCAGACTTTGCAGGCTGAGCCACTGAGGATTAATAGGCACCCTGGGCATAGCTTCCCGCAGCACTGAAAGGGAGCAACCGACCCTGCAGCATTGCACAAGGACAGACCTCCCCGAGCTCTACAGAGAGTATTGCACAGCATCATCTGCTGCTCAACCCAGATTGCACAGCACCTCCTGGGTAGACCATTGCACAGCAGTCTATCTTCCATGCAAACCATCCTGTGCTCTTAGCTCAAAGTAAAGAACTGAAGGGCAAGCTTCACCCCTAAAATCGCTGCGCCACACTGTCTTCATTGCCATTGTACTGCCAAGCATCGATCTGCACAGCACCCTCTGCTCTTAATTGGTGGGATTGCACCTTTGCAAAGACTCGCCGGCTCACAAAAACTAGAGCATCGCACAGCATCCTTTATTGCGCAATCTCCTCTGGTCTGCATTGCACAGCATCCTTCTCTCTGGTCCTCACTGAACAGCATCCTCTGGTGCTCATTGCACATCTTCCTCTGGTGCTCATTGCACATCACCCTCTGGTCCTCATCGCACAGCATCCTCTGGTGCTCATTGCACATCTTCCTCTGGTGCTCATTGAACATCACCCTCTGGTCCTCATCGCACAGCATCCTCTGGTCCTCATTGCACAGCACCCTCTGGTCCTCATTGCACAGCATCCTCACTCTCTCTCCTCCAGGATGTCCATCGTTCAGGCTGAGGACCATCTGTGCACCTACCAGGAGGCCATGCAACAAAGCGCCTTCCTAGAGGAGGAATTTCCTCTGCCCTCTCCCACCAAGGGGGCCCTGCGGAGGCGCCGAGAGAGCCGGCTCCGCTCCCAGCTCCTCTCCTTCGAGGAGATCCGGGAGGTGGAGGAGGAAGGGATCTCTCCCACCGAGGAGGAGAAAGCCAGGAAGTCTTTTCTGCAGTCCCTGGAGAGCCTCAGGAGAAGCTCCAACCACACTCAACTCCGGAAGGACAAACTCAACCACTATAATAAACTCTCATTGGACTCCAGCGATTCGGACTCCACTCTGTGAGGGGGCCCATCTCCACCCTTGC
>NW_017306278.1:4552824-4560266 GCF_000935625.1 Nanorana parkeri
ACGCAGCCGCCTGGGTGGCGTGTCCCATTAGGGAGAGTCACCGGGGGGGGCCGTGACTTTCGAACAGGACGAATGTCACGCTGGATTATAATGACGATGTTTTCTAATGAAATCCTTATTTTTGTACTTCTTGAACTCTGTGAGATCCTCTATTGGCAGTGTGAGTTCCCAGCCGAGCTCCGTCCATGTTTTGTATATTATTTGTATCCACATATACAGTATATATATTCTATGGAGTGCGTTTGTTTTTGTTAAAGCAATATCTCTATTTTCCCGTGTCCTTCCTCAACAAATAAATATAATTTTCTTACCAAATTGTGAACCAAATGTTTGTTCTTAGCTCCTCACACCCGATATTCAGTGCAATATAGAATAAAGCAGAACTCTGGGCAAACATGTCATAGGTGAGATACACATAAGGGAGCTGTATTACCTGACAAAGGATTTGTATTTCTGTCCGTCCAGTCCTGAGATTTTAACAACTCTGTCGGGCTGCACAGCACTGTCTAGCAGGGAAGGGAACCTTTATTTTGTAAAGTGCTGCTCAGACTGTGGGTGATATATAAAATAAATCCAGAATAATAATATAAATAATAATATAAATAATAATAATATAAATAATAGTAATAATAAGTGTTCTCTGCCTCAGTTGACATCTACAGGTCTTATTCCCCCTCCAAACAGTAAAAGGAGAGGCAGCAGACCAGTGAACTCTACTCTCTCCTATCTCCTCCTATTAGCATGCCCATTTGCTAGCACATAAGCACAGCAGCACAACTGATTTGCTCCCATCCCTCCTCTGCCAGTCTGAGCTCTGCGGTGCAGGAAAGGGGTTTCATATGATCTTTGAGTTCTATGGGCTGTAGGTACTGACTAAGATCTTATCCAAAATAGAAGAGGAGGACTATGCTGATGGTGTCTCATTTTGATGCATATTACGGAGATATTTACAGTGTTTATAAGCCCCAACAATGGAATTTACTTATTTGCTCCCTTTCGGTCAGTTAAATATACCATTGAAAGGGTCTGTACACCTGCTGTGCCCATTATGAGGAGCTCCCACCATCCCTGAGCTGAGTTCCCGGGTCTGTACACCTGCTGTGCCCATTATGAGGAGCTCCCACCATGCCTGTGCTGAGTTCCCGGGTCTGTACACCTGCTGTGACCATTATGAGGGGCTCCCACCATCCCTGTGCTGAGAAATGAAATTAGCTGATTGGCTGCTGCAAGCCATTCACTTCCTAGTTTCCTTCTATTGTTCTTTTTCCAGGAACTAAGAAGTGAATGGCTTGCAGCAGCTCATTCCTTTTTATTCCCTCATTCAGCTCATGATAAGTGACAATTGGTATCTGGTTGATAAGTTCGGAGTTCTTTCTGCAGAAGTCAAAGTTACCCTCTTCAGGCTGAGTCTGCAGTACTTGCTTCAGAGACCACCGGGACGGACCCCGGTGCTCAGGAATTGCCCCCAGTCAATTCCTGGAGGAGACGGACACAGACCGGGCCCCAAGCTGCTTTTCACAGGTGGAAATCCGCTCAGTGCTTTCATAATACTGAGATGCTGAGCCTGCAGGTTTATATAATAAGGTTACATAAAGATTGACAGCTGCTGTCGGCTCGCTGCGCAATCATCCAACTATGGAATGATGATTGAGTCCACATACACTGCTCTGATTGCATGCAACACCAACACCACGAGCCCCCACCACCACCACTTCATGTGGCAGAAATACTGGGGACACTACTGATTATTATCACTAACAATGAGCAAAGGCGTTACCGGGCCGGGTGCCACCCACTGGGACATCATCATGCACGCACGTGATATCACCACGCACACATGCAATGATGTCACATGCACTTAACACGTGTTCACATGTTCCTTCTTCTCTTGTGCAACTGTCAGGCTCTTGGTACATAACCAATTGCCCGATTTTTCAGAGGGGGTGACACTGACCAAACTGACTGTCATTCATTTCGGTGTCACCCCTCTGATGGTGTCATCCGGTGCGGGCTGCACTTCTCCTCATCCCCACTGCGATGCCTCTAATTACGAGTAATAACTGTCCAGCGTCTCTTATCCACTTTCCCAACGATAGAGTTACTGGAGGAGAAGCACAATGCTTTGTATTTCTGTGGAATAAGTTTCATGAATCATTATTTATACATTATAAATGTTGCTTTTCAGTAAATGTTAAAATTAAATTCAAGGAAAGCAGCTGGGGCAGTACAGTGGCTCAGTGGTTAGCACTCCTGCCTTGCAGCACTGAGGTCCTTAGGTCAAATTCCAACCAGGATGCTATCTGCATAGGACAGGGGTGGGAAAACTCTGGCCCTCCAACTGTGGTGAAACTACAAATCCCATGATGCATCTGTCTCCAGGAGTCATGCCTGTGGCTGGGAGAATCTTGCAATGCCTCATGGGATTTGTAGTTCCATCACACAGCCGGAGAGTCGGAGTTTGTGCACCCCTAGCGGAGAGTCTCCCCAGCAGGCAACCTTAATGTAACCGAATTACAGGGGTAGGCAATCTCAGCACTCCAGTTTTGGTGAAACCACAAATCAGATCATGCCTGTGCCTCTGGGAGTCATGCATCTGCCTCGGGGAGTCATGCCTGTGGCTGTCAAGTCTTGCAATGGCTCATGGGACTTGTAGTTCCACAACAGATGGAGTGGGGAGGTTGCCCAACTCTGGTCTACATGGAGATAATCATTGCTGGCTGAGATCAGCACCTTGGACAGCTCCTGGCTGCAGTTCCTTATGATGGATCATTGGCCATTGTTGTATGTACAGTGTATGGTGGTGGAGCAGCCAATCAAAAATCATCACATCATTGAGCTGCAAGTAAACTGAAATCTAAGAATGCGCTATGGCTCCCAATAATGGCGTACCATCATACTGGCCAATCAGATCTCAGCGTATTATAGTCAGTTTAGTGAGAAACAAGAATGAGTCCTGTGCTAATTGGCTACTGAGCTTTGCATATGTCATCTAGTCACATGACCCACATGATGCTCTCTTTTTGCTGATTATTATCATTATTTTATATTACAGTTAGAGTGGGAGCACCCGAAGCTGAGCGTCAGGGGCATCAAGGCCAGGGGGGTCCCCGTGATGCACGTTCCGGGCTCTTAGGGCCCTGCAGAGCAGTGACCCTAAGAGCGCCAATGTGATCCAGAACAGAGCCAGTAACTACAGTCTGGGTATCTCACCAGTGGAGTGCCTAAGAGATGTCAAAGGTCAGCAGATGGCTCTGCCCACCAGACTCCACCTATAGCCAAAATCTCACTTTTGGGTAAACTTGCTCCTTAAAGGTGTAGTCCACCCTTTGCAAACAGCAAATGCACCAACCCTGATATAATGAAACCAATGTGCATTTACTAAGTTGTTGCATTGTGGGTTTTGGGGATGGCTTGTGCCACCATGTCTAAGTTACACCTTAAATATCAATGTAACACGAAGCATGGTATAAAAGGTGGACTGAGCCTTTAAACGGGTGCCCTATACAGTCCATGTAAGTTTGGGTATTTAAAGGAAACCTGAAGTGAGAGAAATACATGGGGTGTTGTTGATGACCTCTGGAAATGTTAGTTTCTTGGCTGCAGTATGTTCTGAGCCACTCAAGCATGCCGCAAGTGAAGCCAGAACTCCCGAGCTGCGTGCTTCTCCTGGGTCAGTGACTCCAAAAGTAATGACATGCAGCAACTAGAAGAGGCCAGCAATCTCCTTCTGGGTGGGTCATATGCAATGGCATTGGCTGGGTGATCTCTTCTGAAGGGGAGGAGACCCTGAACCCTTGCCCAGGCTGAGCCTTTGATGATCTGGGTCTGTGGGATTCCAAGAACCTTTGGCAGTGATCACATGACCAATGCCTCAAACAAGGCCAGATTTCCCACAAGGTCAACCAAGGCCCAGCCTCGGGGCAGCAGGGAGTAGAGGGGCGGCAGGGGTGTGGAATTCCTATCTCCCAATGCCCAGGACATGCAGTTCCGGGCGCCGGGTGGGTAGTTGTTTTCTACATGTAGCCCTGCTTTGGGCAAGCAGAGCTAAATGTACAGCGGGGGAAGCCGCCGCTTGTTTTGTACAAGTGATCTCAGAGATGTCGCTGAGATCACTTGTATGCAGCCTGCAGATCTGCCATTCTCCATGGGGGGTGGGGGGTATTTGGCAATATGATGGATCATTGGCCATTGTTGTATGTACAGTGTATGGTGGTGGAGCAGCCAATCAAAAATCATCACATCATTGAGCTGCAAGTAAACTGAAATCTAAGAATGCGCTATGGCTCCCAATAATGGCGTACCATCATACTGGCCAATCAGATCTCAGCGTATTATAGTCAGTTTAGTGAGAAACAAGAATGAGTCCTGTGCTAATTGGCTACTGAGCTTTGCATATGTCATCTAGTCACATGACCCACATGATGCTCTCTTTTTGCTGATTATTATCATTATTTTATATTACAGTTAGAGTGGGAGCACCCGAAGCTGAGCGTCAGGGGCATCAAGGCCAGGGGGGTCCCCGTGATGCACGTTCCGGGCTCTTAGGGCCCTGCAGAGCAGTGACCCTAAGAGCGCCAATGTGATCCAGAACAGAGCCAGTAACTACAGTCTGGGTATCTCACCAGTGGAGTGCCTAAGAGATGTCAAAGGTCAGCAGATGGCTCTGCCCACCAGACTCCACCTATAGCCAAAATCTCACTTTTGGGTAAACTTGCTCCTTAAAGGTGTAGTCCACCCTTTGCAAACAGCAAATGCACCAACCCTGATATAATGAAACCAATGTGCATTTACTAAGTTGTTGCATTGTGGGTTTTGGGGATGGCTTGTGCCACCATGTCTAAGTTACACCTTAAATATCAATGTAACACGAAGCATGGTATAAAAGGTGGACTGAGCCTTTAAACGGGTGCCCTATACAGTCCATGTAAGTTTGGGTATTTAAAGGAAACCTGAAGTGAGAGAAATACATGGGGTGTTGTTGATGACCTCTGGAAATGTTAGTTTCTTGGCTGCAGTATGTTCTGAGCCACTCAAGCATGCCGCAAGTGAAGCCAGAACTCCCGAGCTGCGTGCTTCTCCTGGGTCAGTGACTCCAAAAGTAATGACATGCAGCAACTAGAAGAGGCCAGCAATCTCCTTCTGGGTGGGTCATATGCAATGGCATTGGCTGGGTGATCTCTTCTGAAGGGGAGGAGACCCTGAACCCTTGCCCAGGCTGAGCCTTTGATGATCTGGGTCTGTGGGATTCCAAGAACCTTTGGCAGTGATCACATGACCAATGCCTCAAACAAGGCCAGATTTCCCACAAGGTCAACCAAGGCCCAGCCTCGGGGCAGCAGGGAGTAGAGGGGCGGCAGGGGTGTGGAATTCCTATCTCCCAATGCCCAGGACATGCAGTTCCGGGCGCCGGGTGGGTAGTTGTTTTCTACATGTAGCCCTGCTTTGGGCAAGCAGAGCTAAATGTACAGCGGGGGAAGCCGCCGCTTGTTTTGTACAAGTGATCTCAGAGATGTCGCTGAGATCACTTGTATGCAGCCTGCAGATCTGCCATTCTCCATGGGGGGTGGGGGGTATTTGGCGGGTAGGGGGGCGCATTGAGGAACCGGGCCTTGGGGCAGCAGAGAGAGAGTAAATCCAGCCTTGGCCTCAAGCACAGGCTGTGGTGGAGTGAAGAGTTTGCAGGGCTGAAGATGACAGGTAAGTATTTGACGGCATTTTTATGATGTCTGGGAGGAAGGTGATTGTAATATGATGGATGGTACAGGGCGCCTTTAATAAGCAGCATGTGAGTCATTCATGGATGGCGATGAGTCATTGATCCAGGGATCATTTTAAAGAGATCAATTACCTGAGTGACTAACACTCATTGGTGACGATGGATATTAGGCTGGTGGTGAGAGTCACTTCACAGCAGCCAGTCCTGAGATGTAATCAGCCTGACGCACAGTATATGCGTCATTAACGGGGAAGATCTTATCCCTCAGTAATGACCGCATTACGCAACAAGACGATCATCTTACATTGAAGAAAGTCTTGTATTGCAATGCACAGTCCTGACTGTGCTGGACCAGATGCCATTTAGAGGGGTGCAGCAACAGATGGCGCCATGCAAATTCAGCTATATGGAAGAGAGTCACCAGCACTCCAATAATGTCTTTCCAAAATGCAATTAGGGCACATGGGGTGTATTTATAAAATATTCACAGAGCTCTGCGAATGTCTGTGTTGTAGGGTTGCACCACATTATGGCCACTAGGTGGAGCTGAGGAGCATAGGAAATGTTCTCCATGGCTCCATCTAGTGGCCACAATGTAGAGTGACACCCTCTTAGTGTCAGATCGCCATTGCTACAATGCCTTGCAGGGTCCCCTTCCTCAGGGCTGCTCAGTGATGCCGCTGAGATGCCCTAAAGCAGTCTCTCTCAACTTGGGTGCTATGGCATCTTGGGGCACCTTCTGCCTTCTTCAGGGGTGCCTTGAAATTTTCACACAGTGTCATGCCTTTCCATGGAGCAGACAGCCATCTGATATGAAGGGGCTCCTGGTGTAAAGGGGGAACTCTGAAGTGAAGGGGGGGGGACTTTGATATGAATGGGGGGCTAAGATGTTAAGGGGGAACTTTCATGTGCAAGGGGGCTTCTGATGTAAGGAGGGGGCTTGTAATGTCAAAGGGGGTCTTAATTGAGAGAGGGAGACTCTGATGTGAAAGAAGGGGGCTACTAATGTAAAGGGAGGTCCTGATGTTAAAGGGGACTCTGATGTGAAAGGTGGGATTCTGATGTAAAGGGGGGCTTGTGATATGAACAAGTGCCGCTAGTGTGAGAGAGTGGCTCTGGTGTGAAAGGAGGGGGCTCCTTATGTGAAGGGGGATCCTGATGTAAAGGGGGGCTCCTGCTGTGAAAAGAGGGGGCTCCCAATGTAAAGGGGGGCTCCTGTTGTGAAAGGAAGGGGCTCCTAATGTAAAGGGGGGCTCTTGATATGAAAGGAGGGGGCTCTTAAAGTAAAGGGGGGCTCCTGATGTGAAGTGGGCACTGATGTTAAGGGAGCCTCCTGATTTTAATTGGGAACACCATTTTTTGGCGTGTTTTTCTGTGTGATCCTGCCATACCAGACCCCTATCTGGGATAAGGCTCTGGTATCCCGATCAGGATACTATCTGCAAGGAATTGGTACTCCAGTTTGCTCCCGCACTCCAAAGACACGCTGGAAGGTAATTGTCTCCTGTCTAAATTGTCCCTCGTATATGAGATAGGGACCTTAGATTGTAAGCTCCTTGAGGGCAGGGACTGATGTGACCGTGCAGCTACGTAAATCACTGTGTTAATTCTTGCACTATATAAATACCTGCTAAGAGCCCTTAGCAACCTGTGACACTCTGGCCGCCATCCCACCCAGCTCCTGGCAACCAGTGACGTCACCGTCAACCAGGACACTAGACGACCC
>NW_017306278.1:4560325-4564032 GCF_000935625.1 Nanorana parkeri
TAGAAACCTTAGGGCCCCAGTGCAAGAAACCATGGAGGCCCCCAAGCTTCGGTGCTGCAGAGGTAACTGGGGCCGAGCCCTCATCTTCCTTTCCGCCATGCGACCCTGGTAGCTCTGCCTTGCCTTTGCCTGTGTACTTTCAAAAAAAGATGTCCCTCTTTAACCATCTGAGAAAGTTGAGGTGTATGGCAGATATATGACACATGTATGTAACTTGTGAGGATACACCAGGAACATTGTTTCTAGACAGAGATGACAGTTCTGCTATTTCATTGCTGCCACTAGGGATTGCAGTGCATTCTGAAATGTGTCCAGCAGGTGACGCTGTGTGACCACTGCTTGTACACAGCAGAAGCTGCAGCTTCAGGAGCTCTGGTCATATTAGGAGAAAACACATGTGAATGTGACAATTCATCAAACAATTTTGGAAAGCAGTCATTAGGTTGAATTTGCTGAGCTCAAAGAACCAACACATGCTATTAAACAGGGCGCCTCAGTGCAAACTCCTATCATCCCCTGAGAACCCCCCACATGCTGGGACCTAAAGGGTGTATGGAGCCTTGTAGAACAAGTCATTGCCTATGTGCTTGCTTTGCTGCGTGCTGTGCAGGAAGGATCATACGGAGTCTAAAAGACTGCAGGAAATTCTCAGTTGAGTCAGGTAAAACCGAAACACAAAACCCCAAGTGTACTGCACACCAACCACTTAGTTCTAGAAGAAACAAGAGCCTAATCTCCTAACAATTTCGGTTCAAGTAATTTTCCTGCTTCAGGACCTATTCACATCATGTGTTTTGCAATGCATGAATTCGATCTGGTATCAGCCTCCCAGCAAAGCAGGGCTCGGACTGGGAAAGGAAAAAGCAGCAAAAAGAAACCAGGAAACCTGGTGCCAGGAATCAGGATCATGCAAAGTGACAAAGGGATAAACTAATCAGTCTGCTGCTTCACCTTTCACTGTCCAGTCGTAGCTTAGGGGAGGGACAAGACCTGCAGGGGTTGCTAACTGCTTCTGAGAAATATCAGGTCTCCTGCCAGGGAGGGCTGTGCTGTGCGGCATGTAGAGCTGAACGCATCAGATGTGCATGGGCCCTGTGAGCATGCACTACTTTTTCCCATTACACCACAACTCACGGTATTGCGGTACAACGCATTGCGGTGTGGTCAATCGCATTGCGGCCAAGAGGTGCATTTGGGGGGGGCATTCAATTGAATGGCAACACAACGAACCTGCCGCACTGTAACACATGTTAGATGCGCTGCATGGTAGCGTGCATTGATGGCATGGAACTGTGTGATTAATGCATGGGGGGCCCTGTTAGGTGGGCTGTACAGGGCCCTATGATTTCTAGTGGGGGCCCTGATGGTCCGGGTCGGGTTTTCATGATGCAGTCACATGAAGCTGCTGACATTACTGCTCATCTACAGCTGTTCACTATTAAAGACTTCCAGGCCAGAAGACACTGGACACGTCAGCAAGAAATATCTCCCGTAAACTCTCCTTCATCCCGCTACAATGTAACCGTTTGTTGTCCTGGAAGACGTCCACATCGGCCCGGAAATGTCCATCTTGTGTTTCCGTCTCGTGAAGATGGATCAGCGGGAACCGCGCCGGGATTGCCGAACCGTATTCCAGGACAGAGACCGCAATATAAAGACAGGAGATCTGGGTATAATAATCCCGGGAATAAGAAAAACCAGGGACAGGAAGTGAGAGGAAATCTCCCCAATCCAGACAGAGGGGAAAAATAAAAATCTTTAACCCTTTCCTGCTCTATCCAAAATAAAAAGATATGATTGGAATGATACCTTACAGGCCATGTACAATATTTACACATTGTTACATTTCGATCTCCTGGAGCCACTTGTTGTCTACAGGGATGGCTGCATGGCATTTCTCAGGATGTGTCTCCTGATGGTGACAACAGTGGACCGTGGATGGGTAATGTGTGTTGAAACAGCCACTTGTAGTCTCCATGGGAAGCCGGAGTGGCAATGCAGAAGCCCAATCAGGGAACAGGAAGAGAGCGTTGTCATATCTTTTCTATCCTATTCTGTTCTTTTATTCTACTCTTTTCTATCTGGCCTCATTCACACAAGAAAAAGCCGGCACGTACAGCTCCGTGCCGTATCGGGCAGCTCCCGGGAAGGACAGGTGCTGCGTGTGATTAGTACTCAGCCCCTGTCCTTCTCTATGGGAGTACGCGGCCGTACGCTGCCCTACGCTCACCCCAAGTGCAGGTCCGTACAGGGGGCGTGTGTCCCGGCACGAACGCAGACAGGATCCATCCTGTCAGCGTACGAGTATGGACACCCGCACCCATACAGACGTGCAGGGCGGGTGAGCGTAGGGCGGCATACGGCCGCGTACTCCCATAGAGAAGGACAGGGGCTGAGTACTAATCACACGCAGCACCCGTCCTTCGCGGGAGCTGCCCGATACGGCACGGAGCCGTACGTGCCGGCTTTTTCTCGGGTGAATGAGGCCTTATTCTATTCTGTTCTATTCTCTATCATACTTAACACTCTCACTATCGTCCACTATCTGAGCGGTCGCATCCAGATCACTGACACGGCCCCACCCCTACATATGTGGG
Source organism: Nanorana parkeri (assembly GCF_000935625.1). Lineage (NCBI taxonomy): Eukaryota > Metazoa > Chordata > Amphibia > Anura > Dicroglossidae > Nanorana > Nanorana parkeri. Next base: position 4,562,923 of record NW_017306278.1, read on the forward strand.
AGTCGCCCACTTGTGACTGCCATTGGCTCAATTAATTTTTGAGTCTCATGCTCAGTAACTCAAGGGTAAGGGTGATAATATGATCCCAGGACACAGCCCTGGACACAGCCCGGCACATATCATCACCATCATCCAGACAGAGGACCGAGATGTGGAAATGCGCCCCCCACCAAAAAAAACAGGCCAATCTGCATCTCTGCACATCTCATATCTATAGAATATTATTGTATATGGAATAGTTACATAACGGAGGCTGTGCGTCTTATGAATCATCTTTTATCTCATGATGAGTCAATATTTTACCTTTACCTGGATCGGCCTCTCTCTGATCGGGCAGAAGACGGCAGTATTTAAAGGAGCCACAACCACGGGTGTAATAACCCGTGTGATAATCGGCGTGAATTGATTTTTAGCCCTCATTCACACTAGAAACGGCCGGCACTTACAGCTCCGTGATGCGTGCACGGCCATATCGAGCAGCTCCAGGGAAGGACGGGTGCTGCGTGTGATTAGTACGCAGCCCCCGTCCTTCTCTATGGGAGTACGCCGCCATACGCCCCCCTACGCTCACCTCCAGTGCAAGTCCGTACGGGTGTGTGTTTCCTGGCTCGGACGCAGACAGGATCCATCCTGTCAGCGTACGAGTACGCTCACCTGCACCCGCACGGACGCGCAGGGCGGGTGAGTGTAGGGCGGCGTACGGCCGCGTAGTCCCATAGAGAAGGACGGGCGCTGCGTACTAATCACCTGTCCTTCCCGGGAGCTGCCCGATACAGCCGTGCACGCATCACGGAGCTGTACGTGCCGGCCAATTGTCGTGTGAACGAGGGCTTAAATACAAAATCAATACTAAAACACACCTCAAACCTTTAGATCTGTACACATGGGCTTCACCTTGTATAAGAGCAGTGCGTACAGCGAGCCTTAGGCAGCTTTTAAAAAGGGACTCCGGGATTTAAATAACCTACCCCAGGACTGCAAGGGTTAAGTGCTAATTTTGTCTAAGGGGGGGCTCGAATAAAGCAGATATACTCATCTGATCCTCGGTCCTGCAGTGCTCGGCCCTCACCTCCCCCCCCACCCCCCCTCCACCCCCGTTGTGTGATGGAA
>NW_017306278.1:4564269-4606778 GCF_000935625.1 Nanorana parkeri
TGTGGAATGTACCTCAGAGTCCTCATGGCTAATGCAAGTCAACGGGCCTGCATAAGACATGAAGACATCAGCAGTCTTTGGACTGCTGGAGCCGAAGGAAGAAGAGGCTGTGGGGGCCAGTCTGGCAGCCCGACAGGATCGAGGATCAGGTGAGTATATCTGCTTTATTTGAGCCCCTTAGACAAAAGGAGCACTTAACACTCGCAGTGCACGAGTAGCCCCAATGCAAGGGTTCATTTTTTTTTTAAAGGGCCGGAGTTCTTTAAACAAGCTGCAAGCTTTTGTTGGCTTTAATAAAGTTTGTTCAATCCCTATGTATCATAAACATAATTTTTTTTTTCATCCTTTGCAACATCCTAACACTACGGATCTCTTCCGGCCTCTTTCAGCCAATTCCTACATGCATTTTCTCCAGTGCCGGCTGCACATTGATGCTCAGGACCAGCTCCAAGTGACAATGTTGGACCATGCCTCCATCAAAGTCATGCGTGACAACGCAGGCGCAGACTTAGGAGACAGTTGTCACCCCATTAGAGGAAGTTACTGAACAAAGATCTTCATGGCAGGATCCACAGGGGCTATTTCAATGAAAGCTGCAGATTCAAACAGGATAATAACTTTCATAATTACATTGACATGGCAAAGTCTACACGGGATCGGGTCCAGAGCTTCTTTAAGGGAAATTGGCGGTCACCAAACAACGTGCACAAAAAATGCGTCTGTAAAGAAGAAAGGGAATACAGTAAGCGGGCAGGAAAGGGAATACAGTAAGCGGGCAGGAAAGGGAATACAGTAAGCGGGCAGGAAAGGGAATACAGTAAGTGGTCAGCAAGCTCAGAGCAGGTTTGATGAAGACTTTAAGCCAAGGGGTGGGCAACTGCAGCCAACATGCCTCTGTGAGTCATGCCTGTAACTGTCAGTCTTGCAATGCCCCATGTGACCTGTAGGCCCACCCCTGCTTTAAGCCCTGGTACACACGTGTGCATATGCCACTCCACTTCTGCCTGTGGCACCTAGATGAGGGTTGGCATTGGGATGCTTCAGGCAAGGTCCTGGGGATGCTGAGTAGCCCAAATCTCATAAGATGAATCTACGGCACAGGACTGTGGGGTCATCTCACAAGACCTGCGCTGCTTGCCATTCCCCGAAGGATGCCAACGTCACCCCCTGCACCATGGAAGGCGGGGGAAAGGTTAAGGTACATTTATTTTGCAGCAGATTAACATGGGGGACGGGTCCTTACACATTAAAGTAAGCGTACTTTGCATGGAGTCCACTTTAAAATCTGCCAATGGGGCTGTAGGTTGCTTTTATGACTTCATTCACCTGGGCGGCAGCAGCATCTGGATGCAGCAGGTATGCTATGGCCGCATACAAACGATGAGCTGCATCCAGTACATGCGTGGCCAGAACCACTGTCCCTGGACACAGACTGTGTCTAGAGATGGTCAGAGATCCAAATTGCATGTGACCGCTTGGATGAACAGCAGCGGCGCCAGCCATTGATTTGTACACATCTGGCCAAACCGGTGCTAGCCGTGGCAAGGACCGGATTTCCCACAAGGCCACCGACGCCCAGCCTCAGGGCAGCAGGGGTGTGGAATCTCCTGCTGCCTGGGACATGCAGTTCTGGGCACCAGGCGGGTAGTTTTCTACATTTAGCCCTGCTTTGGGCAAGCAGGGCTAAATGTACAGCGGGGAAACTGTTCGTTCGTTTACAAGTGATCTCGGCAATGTTGTTGATATCACTTGTATGCAGCCTGCAGGTGTGTCGTCCCCGCAGTGTACCTCTCTCCGCCAGCCGGCGATCCTCAGGATGGGGAGAAGAGCGGTGAACGTCCATTCTCTGCTCTGCTCCGTGTAAACACAGAGAAGAGAGAGCTGCACTCGCAGTCTTCCCCTCTCAGCTGTCACAGGACAGCCAGCACAGTGCTGTGCTAGAACTCCTGAATTGGAGGTGACAGATTCAATAAAAAGAACCTGTCACCTCCAAATGCTACCACACGGGGGATTGTTAGCTCCTGTGTGATAGCAATAAAGTGAAGTAAAAAACAAAAATAAAAAACAAAAAGGGGATTAAAAGTAAAAAATAAGATTAAATATAAAATTATAGATAAAAGATAAATTAAAAAAAAAGTAAATCTGGCCCTGGCCGCAGCTATTGGCTCAGACTGCGCGCCATACACGCGTCCAGTTTCTACGCCAGCATAATTCGCCGATATTCCCCCACGGCTGCCCATGTCAAATATAGGACTAAGTCTTTGACAAAGCTGCTCGAAACTAAAGCTTGGAGCCTGTGTGTACAATGACTGAACAGACTTATGTATAAAGGTCCCCACACACCTTACGATCATCGCGGGAAATCCCGCAATCGTACGATTATCGTAAGGTGTGTGGAAGCCGTGCGACCTCTACTACTGTAAGGTCGCACGACTTTTAACTTACGGACATGTTCGGAAACACGCCGAGCATCATACGACGTTCGGCGGGTTTGTGGCATGTTCATACGATAAAAGCCATACGGGCCGGTGTGCGCAAGCGCACACTGCCCGTCCGGCATTGCGGTCATCGGAAGCCCGCCCCTCAGGGGGCGTGGCTTGTGATCATCGCAAGTACAATCTGCCTATGCAAGATAGGCAGATCGTACGTTTTTTTAAGTACCTTGCGATGGTTGTAAGGTGTGTGCCCAGCCTAAGACATATTCAGTCTTTAACAACCTCAGCAGCCAGTGTGTCTTAAAGAATTGCAGCGGACACCTAGAGACCACTGCAAGCTTAGGATTTATGGCGCCTTTTAGAGCTGAAAGGATTTTTTTAACCTTTCCTTTTAAAATAAAATTAAAAAAAGCGTATGGCAACCTCTGCACTCCGGGTGTGATGAAGCTACAAATCCCATAAAGCCTCTGCTCTGGGAGTCACGCCTGTGGCTGTCAAGTCTTGCAGTGGACTTGCAGTTCCACAACAGCTGAAGTGATGAGGTTGCCGACACCTGGTGTAGAGCATCAATTTCAGTTGCCAAATGCCTGCTGACGCTAAAGAGTTCCTTGGCACATTTACATGCGTATTACAACATGCGCGTAAATGTACCCTTAGCGTCGGCCAGCAATAGGCTACCTCGGTACCAAGTGGTAATGTGAAGAACAGCAGCATGTCGTGCCCATGTATTGCCATTCACTTCCAATGGCACCCCAACACACAGACATATACACTATTGCAATGCACGTTACATGATTGGCACCCCGATTCACTAAGACAACGCACATGCATTGCAACACACCATAGTGCATTGAGGTGCATTGCAAATTTTGGGCTGCATCTGGTTTTCAGGGCATGCGAGTGAGTTGGCACCCCATTATCCTTATTGGGCTGCCTTAAAGGAGAACTATGGGGTTAAGGCTTTTCCCCATAGTTCTCCTTAGTGTAACAGTGGGACAAAAACTAGCGTCCTCCCGTCAGCCTAGGCTCAGTTTACCGAGAGCTGTAGCTCGCAGCATACTCAGACGCCGCAATATACCGCGAGCTGCTGATCGCGGTATACTGAGACGCCACAGCTGAAGCGGATCCAGACAATTGTGCCGCGATCCGGCCAGCTGCGTGACTGACAGCTGGCTCTGCCTATCTAGAGGCAGAGCCAGCTGTACCCGCCAGCCAGCGCTGACGGATAGGAGCGGGGAGCGGGGAATCCAGCCCCTCCCTGTCACGGCAGAGAGCCGTGACAGGATCGAGAGGTGAGCGAACGCCGGTATGTGTTCGCTCACCTCCAGATCTACTGAGCCGACCTGTGACAGTCTCATTGTCACAGGTCGGCTAGAACTATGAGGTGAGTGAAAAGCACTCACCTCATACTTCTCCTTTAAAGCTACACATATTAATGCACAACATAACGCAAGCTAGCACACCACAGAAATGTAAATGGGCCCTCAAAGAGCAAACATGTTACTTTTTTGGGGCTCTGAAAAAATATATAAAAACCAGACAGGTCTCTTTTTTGAAGCACGTCGAGGGCTCATTAAAAAAAATGAACGGTTTGATGCGCCAAAAAGCATACACAGTGTTTATTAAAAAAGATATAGTCCACAGGCTCAGTAAGACTTCAAGCAATAGACTCCGCCCCCCTCCCCCGCTCGGGGGCACATTAACTGCCACTTTGCTTAAAGCAGAACTCTGGGCAAGTGTTCTCAACCCTTGTAGTGGGGCTACCCCCCTGCACAGCAAGGGTTAAATGCTCATTTTTGTCTAGGTGCTATAGCCAGCTCGATGATTCTACAGTCCCTGAGGCGCGTCTCCCCCTCTGCAGCAATGGTATGGCCCTCCCCCTCTGCAGCAATGGTATGGCCCTCAGCACCCCCATGTCCTATACACGGTGTATAGAATGTGGTGACTCCAGGATCCTTAGACTCTGCAGCGAAAATAGGGGACAGGCTCCAGGGACCAGAGTAGCAGCCAGTGAGCTCTGTGGTTGGGGCGTGTATACCCAAATATAACTAGACAAAAACGAGCAATTAACCCTTTGCAGTGCAGGGGGTAGCCCCACTACAAGGGTTAAGAACACTTTTGCACAGAGTTCAGATTTAACTCTTCATCGTAAACTGGAAACAGTATTGGGGGGTTTCTGGTGAACTGAATCTTAAAGAAGAACTCTACCGGGCGAATACATGGGCTGCCATTGGCCAGCTGTCCTTTGGATAATGAGTCAATGGGATTGATTTTCTAAAGGAGTAGAAAAAGGTTCACAAATTAGATGAACCTGTGTTCACTTTGAATGCACAATTACATATAAAAAGGGATAAATCGTCGTCATCAATAAAATGAATTATTATAAATTATAAAATATAATAGAATTAAAAAGAATTATTATTAATATAAAATCTAAAAAAATAAAATATACATTTTAAATGTTTCATCAGCTTCACCTTTTTAACCAAATTTAGGGGCATGTTCATAAATCAGTAATGTGATTTTCCCCAAACATTCACTGGTGATGCAACAATCACCATCATGCAAGACACATGCACTAGGAAGATTCACCTGCAGTGAATGTTTGATATTAAATGCCACATGAACTACTTTATAAATGTTCCCCTTGAACAGTCATTACACCTTTAGCACATCAACCCTACAAATATGCAGATCAGCCATCTCCTTTCACTGGCTGCATTCAGGTCACTGACTCAAAGCCTACTGAATCTGGAAACAGCCAGGCAGGTAACATTTGTAGAAGCTGATCAGCCTCCGACCTTCTCTGGGTACAGGTATCCTGAATTATAGACCTAAAAATCCTTTTACCCCCCAGACCGGCACTTTTGGAGCCTCTTGGACCCCATTACCCCCCCTACCTTTTTAAAAATGACTCCTCTGCAGACAGACACTTTGCCATGGTGTTTATTTAAAATAAATTTCAATGTAAATAGATCTTTATACAAATATAGGTAACAAATGGAGACAAGCGTTGCAGGTGCAAAAATAAATAATTTATACATATATGATTTCCTCGCCTTTTTATCTAAATTTTACAAAAATAGCTTTAACCGTTTACTATACACAGCTAGAGCGCACACCCTGGAGGAGGGGGTTTTGCAAAAATCAGACTTTGGACCCCCTTCCCAACAAGTAACCTACTTGTCCATTCAGTCCAAAGTAGACACCTAACTCCTTCACTGCCAAACTTACATTAGCCACTTAAGAGTCCAGTCAATGGTTTAACTCCTTCAATGCCAGGTGCCATATCAGGGTCCATGCCACCCTGGACATCACATAGTTAATAGCCCAGTCCAGCTGTGTTGGCTACTGGCCCCTGCTGCGCCCTCTAGTGGTCCCCAGTGGCAGCACATGGAAAAGCTCTTTTAGCTGGAAAGCTGGGGCTTCTTGGAGGGACAATTAACCCTCTGTTTGCCATGGGGGTTGGAAGGGGTTGCCAACTCACAGGGTAGAGTCTGAGTCGCTGGAATCCAGGCTGTGGCGGAGTTTGCAGCTGCTGAGCTTGTCCCTTTGGAGGTGCATGCTGTGTGAGCTCCTTCTCAGGTTCTCCAGGGACTGCAGGAAGGACTTTCTGGCTTTCTCCTCCTCAGTGGGTGACAAGCCTTCCTCCTCCACCTCTTGGATCTCATCGAAGGTGACCGGTTGGGTCTTAAAGCGGCTCTGCCGGGCTCTCCGCAGCTTGCCCTTACCCTTCAGCGCCCGGGGCTGGATGGGCTGGGGGTACTCCTCGCTCGCTCCGCTGTAGTGGGGCATCACTGTTTGGTAGCCCAGGGGCTCCGCGGGCTTGGCTGGCAGGACCGCAGAGGACATGGCACTTCGCTCTGCTTGCAGTTGGGGGGCCCAGATTAGTCAGATGCCAGGCTGAGATCCTGGAGGAGGCTGCGCAGTGGCGACTGCAGGAGTAGGAGCAATGTATTGGAATGCCGAGGTGTGGGGATGCCCAAATCAGCTGCTCAGCTGTATAATGCTAATAGTCCATCTGCTGTGCGGGGACCAGTAGTGCTCCTGTGCAGGGTATTGGCCTGTGCTGGTAACAATGGTGCTCCTGTGCAGTTTACTGGGATGTGTTGGGGACAGTAGTGTTTCTGTGGTTGGTATTAGGCTGTGCTGGTACCAGTAGTGCTCCTGTACAAGGTACTAGGCTGTATTGGCGGCCAGTAGCGAGGCTTCTGTGCTGGTACCAGTAGTTTCCTTTGCTGGATACTGGACTGTGCTGGAGACCAGTTGTGCTCTTGCGTTGGGTGCTGTGGCTGGCACCGCTAGTGCTCTTGCATTGGGTGCTGTGGCTGGCACCAGTACCACTTTTGTGCAGTGTGCTGTGCTGGTACCAGTAATGCTGCTTCTGTGCTGGTACCAGTAATGCTGCTTCTGTGCTGGCACCAATAGTGCTCCCTCTTGGCTGTGCTGGTAGCAGTGCTGTGTATTAGTGTTGTTGCTCCAATGCTTGATCTCAGTAGAACTGCTCCAGGTTCTGCTGCCTCCTAGCTTTATAGCTCTCCCTCCTCCCACTCACAGCAGCTCTGATGACAACACTCTCCTTGTAAAGGCTCAGAGCTCGCTGCCTGCATTTCATGACGTTTCAAGCTCATTTTTCCGCCATTCTCAGCTGCCCTCAAACTGATTTCTTCCTTTTAGATTCTGTAGAGAATTCTGCAAGCCTAGGTAAAGCGAAGAGGTCCCACAGCTGAGCAACCGCAAGTCCCAGCATGGCCAACTGGTCACCCGCTTAGTTTTCATGCGCTGCCAGTTCCCCCAAAATTAAACTAGCAGACCATGGGCCTATGAGGAGGAAGGTTGGACATGCAGGTATGACTTGACCTCTCTGAGGGCTAGCACTTCCCTACACAGGTACAACCCCTGTCAGGTTAATATCCTTGTCTGTGCCCCCGTTTAGGGACATCCCCACTCTTTTAATTGTCCTTATCTCCAGTGTGGCCGGGAAATAAACCAAAGGTGATTCCAAAATTTGACACCAGAACAGGAACAGAGGAAAATATTTCAATAGAGAGACCTGTTTTCAGGACAACTGTTTTAAGGTGCCCATACACTGCTCGATTCTCGTGCGAGAATCGCGGGAAATCCCGCGATTGTACGAGAATCGAGCAGTGTGAACGAAGGCGTGCGACCGTTTCTACTGTACGGCCGCACGTCTTTTGTCTAAGGAGCATGCTAGAAAACCAGCCGAGAATCGTACGATTTTTGGCTGGTTTGAACGGTGCTCGGGAGACAAATGCCGAACGGGCCGGTGTGCACACTGCCCGTTCAGCATTGCGGTCATCGGAAGCCCGCCCCTCAGGGGGGCGGGCTTGCGATGATCGAGAGTACGATCTGCCTCTCCAAGATGGGCAGATTGCACGTTTTTTTAATCACTTTACAACCATCGCAAGACTAAGGTCTTGCGATGGTTGTACAGTGTATGGCCACCTTAAGAGGAGATTTCCCTCACATTGGAATGATATGCTCTCACCACAGGAACTGAAGGGAAATCTCCCTAATGAGACACAGATGGCAAATAAAAAAAAATAGCAGTTTTAACCCTTTCCTGCTATATCCAAAATTAAAAAAGAAAGGCTTAAGGACGGGGAGAAGAGGTCAGCGCCAACTTGTTATGGGGTAAAGAAAGCGTAGAAGGGTTTTATCGGCAGGGCCCGCAGCTAAAATAGACAAAGTGTGTCCCACCGCACCCCTGACCAGAAAGAAACCCAAAAGCAGGGTGGGTGCAGCAGTGACAAACCATATGGAAATTCAGTAGAAAGTCACTCGCACTCCAAATCGATGCCAAGTCAATCTCTTTATTGACTATGGTAGCGTCACATCTCAAAGCGACGTTTCGGAACCTAGTGGTCCCTTCTTCAGGCAAACAGAAAAAGATGTGACGCTGCCATAGTCAATAAAGAGACAGACTTGGCATCGATTTGGAGTGCAAGTGACTTTATATTGAATTTCAGCAGCTAAAATAGGACACTAATGCAATAGCATGCCAGGGAATTACTTTATAATGGATGTAGCTGCTGCCACGGAAATGCTGATTGTTCAGATGGCTATGTAGTATTTGATATCTGTGTTTCACCTTCTCCAGCTTATGTTGAACTACCATCGAGTGGCTGGGTGAGAGATTTATAGATCAGCCCCTATATCTTAAACTGTGTCTAAAACCAAAATGTTTTTTCTTTTGAATGGAGTGTGAAAGGGTTAGAACCGCTGTCGGGTTTTTATTGCTGCCTGCGCTGGGGTAGGTTTGCACTCTCCATTTGTCCTGGTGCCCACTGTCACCAGGATGAGGGAAAATCCAAAATTTTGAGTTGTCATCAAAACCATAATAGAGACATCTTCTAATGGGGACCCCCTTCCCCAACAAGTAACCTACTTGTCCATTCTATACAAAATGAAGGGAAAAAAAGGTTTTTTTAGGGTGTGGACTTTAAACTGTCCACTTCGCTCTCTGTTGATGGAACAATCCCATTGGCTGTAGGAATGGTCTCATAGACTTTGAGTACTTCAGATTAAATCATGACGCAAGGGGCAACAAAACCGCACCTGGACTGCAGAGACGCATCTCCGTTCTTCACTACCAGAACATGTCCTGCCAAGGATCACATGACAGCTGACTTGTGGATGGATTAAGAGGGATGATTTTGGCCAGGGATGGGCTATAAATTCACTTACTGCTGCATGGACTTTTTTTGGACATTGACTGGAAGAAGTGTCCATTGGCGGGGGCCCTACTGGGTCCCAAAGACTTCAAGTATTTGCATGATTAAATCATGGTGCAAGGGGCGCAGCAAGACCGGACTTGGGCTGCAAAGGCAGATCACCAGTCTTCACTACTAGAAGATGTCCCGCCAAGTAACACATGATAGCTGACTCATGAATGGGTGCAAACAGGGTAGGATGGATTGAGAGGGATAATTTTGGCCAGAGATGAGCTATATATTCACTTAGTGCTGCATGGACATATTGGACATTGGCTGGAAGAAGAGTCCATTGGCGGAGTCCTTACTGGGTCCCAAAGACTTCAATTATTTGCATGATTAAATCATGGTGCAAGGGGCGGCAAGACCAGACATGGGCTGCAAAGGCGGATCACCAGTCTTCACTACTAGAAGATGTCCCGCCAAGGGTCACATGACTGCTGACTCATGAATGGGTGCAAGCAGAGTGGTCAGATGGATTGAGAGGGATGACTTTGCTCAGAGATGGGCTTTAAATTCACTTTCTCGTGATTGACGCCAATATACTTTATTCGTTCGTTGCTTCCACCTTCCTCTCTCCTGCTACCCGGGAGAAGTGGAATATTGGAAACTTGAGAGCCCCGCTGTGGGCTTGGTTGATGGATTGGATAATTTCATAAGACGTAAGGTTGGCTTTAACTCTGTGGGAAGCTTCGTCTTGTGAATGTGATATATTATTTTGCTCCTGGCATGATTTCCTTGTTCCTCCTAGGAAAATAAGATCCTTTGTAGTGGGGAGCGTAATGAGCTGCCAAAGACATCACCCGCCTGACGTCAGAAGGTCCCAGCAGAGTGCACACAGCCATCAGTGTGAATCCTGACAATTCTCCTGTTTGCTGAGGGGCAGCCAGCCCCAACTGGAGAATGGATCAACACAGATCCGTGTTATGACACTTCAGGCGCTTGTTTACAAGAGCTGCATTTAGGCAACATGGGGCCTGATTCACAAAGCAGTGATTGCATTTAAGAGTCACGTCTGTTACTGTTAGAAAACAAAACAGATTGCACAGATTTTTAGCAAATGTTGGCAGCTTTATATCCTTCTCTTTGTTCTGAACAAATTGCTCTTCTTTTCACCATGTGCTTTTTTTTGCCATTGTTATAACCACCTGAGCAGTCTCTGTGTTGTGATTAATGAATGCAGCAGTGTCTGCATCACTTAGAGTGATTTTTTTTTTTGATTTTTTTTTTCTTTCGTTCAGCCTGCAAGGTTGCTGAGTTCCCGGGTATGTACACCTGCTGTGCCCATTATGAGGAGCTCCCACCATCCCTGTGCTGAGTTCTTGGGTCTGTATACCTGCTGTGCCCATTATGAGGGGCTCCCACCATCCCTGTGCTGAGTTCCTGGGTCTGCACACCTGCTGTGCCCATTATGAGAGGCCATCACCATCCCTGTGCTGAGTTCTTGGGTCTGTATACCTGCTGTGCCCATTATGAGGAGCTCCCACCATCCCTGTGCTGAGTTCTTGGGTCTGTACACCTGCTGTGCCCATTATGAGGAGCTCCCACCATCCCTGTGCTGAGTTCTTGGGTCTGTACACCTGCTGTGCCCATTATGAGGAGCTCCCACCATCCCTGTGCTGAGTTCTTGGGTCTGTACACCTGCTGTGCCCATTATGAGGAGCTCCCACCATCCCTGTGCTGAGTTCCTGGGGCTGCACACCTGCTGTGCCCATTATGAGAGGCCATCACCATCCCTTTGCGAATTATGGAAAATGTAAAAGGAGGAGCTGAAACACACAAAGCTGGACAGGAACCCAAAATTCACAGGAACAGAGCTGAAATTTATGGCCAAGAGTTCTCATTGTAGAAGTATCCAAGGTATATAAGAAGTCAGGGGGTGAATGAGCCCAGCAGGTTCCACCTATAATTAAATTATAACCTTTGGGTGGACTGGCCCTTTAACTAGTGTTTATAGGCATGTGGCCAGAAGTAGAGCTAAACTACTCGGGGCAATGACACAAAATGTGAGCAGTGGACCCATTAGTGATAACTGCTTTGTACATAATACATTCACATATTATCCCATTCGAATAACTATGACAGACTGATCACTGGGGGAGGGGAGACTGAGGAAATGCTTCCTCCTGCCTGCAACAGACTGATCATTGGGGGAGGGGAGACTGAGGAAATGCTTCCTCCTCCCTGCAGAAGACTGATCATTGGAGGAGGGGAGACTAAGAAAATGCTTCCTCCTGCCTGCAGCAGACTATGCCCTGAATAAATTTTTAGGCAATTTTAAAGCTTCTTTTTATGCGTTTATGTGTTTTTTTTCTGTGTATTTTTCAAGTTCTTTCAGGCTTGAGGGTTTTTGTTTCAGCCATATGGAAGCTCAGAATCTTTTTATGAAAAGAATATTAAAAATGCTGCTGCCAAGCTTTCCAGGATGTGTGATATCTGATGTGATTGCACTGCAAACAGCACGCAGTGTTCATGAGTATGGAAGATACACCTGAACCCTGAGGGCACAATGATGGCACCACGGAGAGGGAGAGAGGCCGTCACCCTGTACTGAGTGATGGCGGAGTCTGTAGGTAGCTACAGACCTCCCTGGGCGGCTGGTTGTGCCGCTGGCCACCGAACGATCTTTCTTGTGTCCTATGAGCATGCACCTTCTTATCAGCCAGATGTGCCCAACGTAGTCCCAACACATAGACAAGGCAATTGCCCCGTGTGCCAATGCTTCAGTTCGCGCTAAAGCAATGCGTTGTGGCTTCAAAGAAAAAGTAGGTTGCATTTTTGAGAGAGCTCTTAGCAACCTGGGAGGCTGTGGCCAGAAATGGGGAGCCAGGCACACTAGCTGCCCCCCATGTGACCCAATCAGATGATGCTGCTCTGGCTGGCATCCCACTTAGCTCCTGGTAACCATTGAACTGGGCGGGATGCCAGACAGAGGTAACGTGCACCCAGGGGCGTCCCGGGACTGGGTGACACCCGGAGAGGTAACCGAGTGTCACCCCGCGGAGACGTCACTGCGCATGCACGTGACGTCGCCATGCGCGTGTACGTCATCGCGCACGCGCGGCAGTATTCTGATACCTGCCGGCGGCCATCTTGGTGATGGACGCCGGCAGAGAGAGGAGGGGACAGTCACCCGGCGGGATAAGGTATGCCGCCGGGTCCCCTCCTCTCTCCTGATACTGTCGGGCGTTCGGTCCATAGTGCACCCCACCGGTAATGTGTGCCCCCACCATCCACCCCCCCGAAAAGTGTAGGGATGCCCCTGGCTACCACTCATAGAGTTAAATAGAGGTTAAACTTGAATATACATTAAAAGAGAACTATGAGGTAGTAAGTGTTTTTCCCCATAGTTCTCTTAAGGGTCACAGGAGGACATATAATAGCGTCCTCCCGTGACGCAAACCTCAGTATATCGCGAGCTACAGCTTTACTGCCGAGATCAACCCAGCTGCGTGAGTGACAGCTGGCTCTGCCTATCAAACTATGAGGATGAGTGATTTCCACTCACCTCATGGTTCTCCTTTAAGTATTAAAAAGGTAAAGGAGGAAGCATTTTAACACATTGCAGTGCGTGTGCGTGTGCACAGTGAACAAGTGTGTGCATTTCTTATGGACACCTGAACGTGTGCCCACTGCTGTGAATGAGCCCATATAATGGAGGAAGGGAAGAGCACTAGAAGGCTCTGCATATCTTGGAAAACACAATTGCAGTTGGCTAGGGAACCCCAACCCAATTAATAGGTCTGTGCTGGACCCGGGGATGCCTCCCGGGATTGGGGAAGGCATACAGATGTGAGATTTTTACTGGGTCTGACAGAAATTGGTTGGATCTTGGGGATTTTGTTTTTAAGTCTGTAGGTTCTGCAAAGGGGTCATCACTCAATAGCAGGGGTCACTCAAAACTCCGGCCCTCCAGCTGTGGTGGAACTACAAATCCCATGAGGCATTGCAAGATTCTCACAGCCACAGACATGACTCCCAGAGAGAGATGCATCATGGGATTTGTAGTTTCACCACAGCTGGAGGGCCGGAGTTTGGCTACCCCTGCTCAATAGCCATGGGCAATGATGAGAGAACTGCCATCTTTATTCACATTTTCAGATCTCGCATTATCACAGAGATCTTCCATGGTTGGTCTACAGCACGCATGTCAAACTCAAGTCTAGGGTCCCTTTCACTTGGGCGTTCCGTCTTTCCGATCTTAAGCCGTGATTAGATGGATCAAAAACGGGCTGCAATGTATCCCTACAGACAGGCAGATGTGCGTCCCCTTACATGCAGGCCCATTCAGCTTTGTAGTACCAAACACAGTACGTTTGCACCCAGGTCTGCTTTTCTGGACCTGACGTGAGCAGATGTAGGCGGACGCAAATCTGTGTACATTCACCCGTCCATAGGGATTGCATGGGTCGGTTTTTCCTCTTATCACAAGATGAAGGAACAAACGGACACATGCCTCACATATGTGAAATCCATTTCCCTTCTCTCCTGACTCAGCAGGGGATCAGTCTATGGATCCCCAACTGAGACAGAACGGAGGTGCCCATGCAGGGCCGGATTTACTCTCTCTGCTGCCCCAAGGCCAGCTTTCTCAATGCGCCCCCACCCCCCTTCCCATGGAGAATGGCAGACCTGCAGGCTGCATACAAGTGATCTCAGTGACATTGCCGAGATGTACAAAACAGACGGCGGCTTCCCCGCTATACATTTAGCTCTGCTTGCCCAAAGCAGGGCCAAATGTAGAAAACAACTACCCGCCCGGCGCCCAGAACTGCACGTCCCGGGTATCGGGAGATAGGAATTCCACACCCCCTGCTGCCTCTCTACTCCCTGCTGCCCCACGGCCGGGCCTTGGTTGGCCTTGCGGGAAAATCCAGCCCTGTGCCCATGTGATTTAGATCGATTGCAGGTAGATCAGAATTGGCTGCATTGAAGATGGCAGAAAAATTAGATTGCTTTTGTCGAAATTGATGTTTTTTTTCTGGTTACGATTGACATAAAGTGTTTTGATTGCATGGGGTCAATCAAACTCATGGGTGATAGATCACTCGGTTTCCGGGAAACATTTTGGATCGTATGTTTGATTCTCAGTCCATCAAAACTGCCTAAAATTGGCTGAAAGTTGTTTACATGTACCATATTTGCCGGCGTATAAGACAACTTTTTATACTTAAAGGAGAACTATGAGGCGAGTGCTTTTCACTCACCTCATAGTTCTAGCCGACCTGTGACAATGAGACTGTCACAGGTCGGCTCAGTAGATCGGGAGGTGAGCGAACACATACCGGCGTTCGCTCACCTCTTGATCCTGTCACGGCTCTCTGCTGTTACAGGGGAGGGGCTAGATTCCCCGCTCCGATCCGCCAGCGCTGTCAGTCACGCAGCTGGGCGGATCCCGGCATAATTGTCGGGATCCGCTTCAGCTGCGGGGTCTCAGTGGTAGCTCGCGGTATACTGAGCTCAGGGTGACTGGAGGACGCTAGTTTGTGTCCTCCCGTTACCCTAAGGAGAACTATGGGGAAAAGCCCTAACCCCATAGTTCTCCTTTAAAAACATCCCCCGAAAATGGGGGTGGTCTTATACGCCGGGTATACAAATCTGTCAGCCCGCTGAATGTGCGGTAATACTGTATGTACGGTAGCTTCGGCTACATACAATATACCGAGCTGAGCCAATCACGGCGAGCGATGTACACAACCTCTGCCAATCCGAGCAGGCTTTGTATTCATTAGTAGAATACATGGTTCGCCGTGATTGGTTCAGCGCGGTATACTGTATGTAGCCGAAGCTACCGTACATACAGTATTACCGCACATTCAGCGGGCTGACAGATTAGTGGGTGTATTTAAACATTATTTTGGGCTGTACTCGTCTTATACGACGAGTATAGCCCAAAACCTATGTTTTAACTGAAAAATTAGGGGGTCGCCTTATACGCTCAGCAAAAAGTTTTCCTGGCACACTCACAAGCTAGCATGTAAAAAAAAAAACTTACACTCACACTAAGGTTAAAAACGGAGGTTTGGATACACGTCTTCTGCAGAAAATGTGAAAGCCGCACAGCCGCGTTAAGGCTCCTCCATATAGTGCGGTCCTAACTCTAAACTATCAGAGCCTCCATCTTGGAGCACATGGGGCAGAAGATAACATTGGGTGCAGGTTTGTCAGGAGGAAGCCCAACCCCCTTAAAGGCACTGGTACACAAAAGGGACCCCGCACATCCCAATGGCAGCTGTGACCCCCCATGCATCACTGCACCAAATTGGTCAAGCAAAACAAATGACAAACGCATTCATCAATTCGTCACCAGCTTTACAGCACGGTGCACACGGAATGGGCTTTAAACAGTAAAAAACTTGTCTCACGCTAGCTTGTGAGTGTGCCAGGAAAACTTTTTGCTGTTTTACTGTTTAAAGCCCATTCCGTGTGCACCTTACTGTAAAGCTGGTGACGTATTGATGAGTGCGTTTGTCATTTGTTTTGCTTGTCTTATACGCCCAATCGCCTAAGGCCCCATTCACACGTAGCGACATACCTTTTGCAGCGGCCGGGATAGCGCAACTTTCGGGGCGGCGTTCCAGCGACGATCCAGCGACGGTAGCGCGATCTTCTCCGTCGGGCTCCATTAGAAAAAAGCAAAATCGCGCAAAATCCGCTTCTAAGGGTCCTGTAGAAGCGACTTGTGACCGTGACGAGCGATGCGCGACATGGAGCTAAGACAGCTCCATTGAATATCATTAGCCGGCAACTTCTCGCGATATCGCGCGGCAAAAATGCGCGATATCGCGGCGGAAATAGCGCGATAAATCGCTACGTGTGAATGGGGCCTTATACGCCGGCCTGCTTATGGACAGGTTGGAATGGAATGGTAGTCTCACCTTTATCCGGGGCCATACTACTACTAAACACACTGCAGACTTTTTTGGTTTCAGTCCTTTTATTTGTCATTTCCATGTGATATCAGCCAAGCGGTAATCAAAGACTTTCAAAATTAATAGTTTTTTTTTCTTCTTTCATTTTTGTAAAACCAAAAATCGAGAGATGTGAACGTGGCCAGTTGGGGAAAAAAGGAGGAACCCCAGATCAGCCAACCCCCAGGAACCCCAGATCGGACATATACTGTACTGTAGATTGGGTTGGAGAAGAATTGATTCACGTGTAGATAACATAGAGCAGTGACAGAACAATGACAGCCTCATGTCTAAAGTGGAATTTTAGGTGGGCGTGCAGGGGCAAAACTATGACCCATGGGGCCCCCCCATAGCAAAATTTTGATGCCCCCCCCGGCTGACCTCTCTCTGTAGCAGCTGTCAGTGTCAACTGTAACAATATGTGTCATTGATTCTAACATAAAGTGTGTCTAATTCAAGAACAGGCAGCAGCAGGAGGTCTGTCAGTATAATGAGACTACTAGAGAGCAGAACTTTGTAATAGTCGTAGTAATAATAGTAATGTAAATATCCATATATATGATATTTAAAATTGGGACAAAATTATTAGGGCTGCGGAAATTAACGATTAATTCCTCGATAAATCGTTAATTTTTTTGATCGGTACTCACCTACTTGGCTGGAACTCGTGTAGAAAGTTTCTTGGGCAAACTCACCGGCCCAAGTGGCTCAGTTGGCTAACGAAGGGGGGAGGAATAATAACGTGCTGGATTAGTGTGATCCTAGTTCATTTTATTACTTCATTGCTGTGCTGTATGTGTATAGGTCAATGTAGTTGGATCTGTATGTGCGTTATAATTAATCGAAATTAATCGATTTAAAAAAATTTGATTAATCGAACGCGAACATTTTAATCATTACCAGCCCTAAAAATTATTAATAGTAACAACAACAATACTATACTTCTATACCAGAAGCGTCACCGTTTTAATTTCCCTGTTGGGGCCCCCTTACTACCCCAGGGCCCCATAGGAACTGAGTGGTCTGCTATGGCTAATGTCACGCCAGTGGTGTGGTGGTAGTTGATAAAAAGAAGTGTGACGGCAGTGTGTGTCAGTGACGGGTCATCGCAGGCATTGCACAGCAGCTTTGTAATGCGGTGACATAGCCCCGGTTTGTTAGGCGTTGCGGTCACACAGCTTACAATCGCTCTCTCTCTGCTGAATAAAGTCACACACGGTTCACGATTCCCCTACATATAGAAGGTGAGTCAGGGCCGGAGCACGCCTGCTGCCTCTGCGAGGCGATGGGCCATCTGCTGCCCACTTGTCTCTCGGGACATCTCGGCCGGTGCAGCTGTCCTGTCATAGAGAGAAGAGATGAATTTGTCGGAGTGAATTAGCAGCTGCCGTCATATTCTGTGACTTCTCTATACCTCGAGGGGCGTTCCATCACCAACAGGAGAGCTTACAGCCTCATACACTACACGGCCCCCAACCGGCCCTGATTTGGACAGCAGCCCCTCTGTCCCCTCGCACCCCTTTTCCTTTATAGACCTGTCAAAAATAATAATTGTAATATATCTAAATACCAACTGGAAGAAATTTAGACTGGTCATATTTAGAACTTAATGGGTCAGTTAGACTGATTGCTCAACAGGCAATGTTAGGGCCGGTTCACTCCACACAGAGTGTGTTCCAGAGCGTTCGGCCTCTGGAACGCACTGGAATGCAACCTGGCCGGCTCCCTACGTTGAAGTCAATGGCACCGCAGCCACGCCCCCCGCCCGCAGTGCGATCACCAGCACCCGAACGCATGGCACGAATGCCGGGTTGCGTTCCAGGGGCCGAACGCTCTGAAACGCAATCTGTGTGGTGTGAACCGGCCCTAACATTGCCTGTTGAGCAATTGAATGTAGACATGCAGTGGCTTGAAGAGGCTGCAGGAGATCAGCAGCACTAAGATGCAAAGAAAAGAACAAAAAAGGGACTGGGGCAATGCTGCTAGTCTTCTGTGGCCTCTTCAGCTACTTCCTGTCTACATTCAATTGCTCTGGCATCAACTGCACATCATTGCCCTAGATGAGTGGACTGCAATATGTGTCGGGGGCGCATGGGTGACAATGCAGAGGGCATATTTGGGTAGGGTTGCATTCTTTTCTTCAAGTGAAACCTGAACACTCATGCAGCAATTTTGTTTTTAGAATATACAGGAGAGAGCAAGAAGAGACAGTCAGGAGAGAGCGAGGAGAGACAGCCAAGAGAGAGAGCAAGGAGAGAGAGCCAGGAGAGAGAGCACAAGGAGAGACAGCCAGGAGAGATAGCCAGGGGAGAGCGGGGAGAGACAGTCAGGAGAGACAGCCAGGAGAGAGCAAGGAGAAACAGCCAGGAGAGAGAGAGAGCGAGGAGAGACAGCCAGGAGAGAGCAAGGAGAAACAGCCAAGAGAGAGAGAGAGCAAGGAGAGACAGCCAGGAGAGAGCGAGGAGACACAGCCAGGAGAGAGCGAGGAGAAACAGCCAAGAGAGAGAGAGCAAGGAGAGACAGTCAGGAGAGAGCGAGGAGAAACAGCCAGGAGAGAGCGAGGAGAAACAGCTAAGAGAGAGAGAGCAAGGAGAGACAGTCAGGAGAGAGCGAGGAGACACAGCCAGGAAAGAGTGAGGAGAGACAGTCAGGAGAGAGCGAGGAGAAACAGCCAAGAGAGAGCGAGGAGAAACAGCCAAGAGAGAGCGAGGAGAAACAGCCAAGAGAGAGCGAGGAGAAACAGCCAAGAGAGAGAGAGAGCAAGGAGAGACAGTCAGGAGAGAGCGAGGAGAGACAGCCAGGAGAGAGCGAGGAGACACAGCCAGGAGAGAGCGAGGAGACACAGCCAGGAAAGAGCGAGGAGAGACAGTCAGGAGAGAGAGCGAGGAGAGACAGCCATGGGAGAGAGTGAGGAGAGACAGCCAGGAGAGTGAGGAGAGGCAGCCAGGAGAGAGATTGAGGAGAGACAGCCAAGAGAGAGTAATTAGAGAAAGCCATGTGAGAGAGAGAGAGGAGAGACAGCCAGGAGAGAGAACAAAGAGAGACAGCCAGGAGGGTGAGCGAGGAGAGAGAGCGAGGATAACCAGCCAGGGGAGGGAGCAACGAGAGACAGCCAGGAGAGAGAGTGAGGAGAGACAGCCAGGAGAGAGTGAGGAGAGACAGCCAGGAGAGAGTGAGGAGAGATAGTCAGGAGAGACAGCCAGGAGAGAGAGTGAGGAGAAATAGCGAGCAACACATCTGTCTGAAGCAGAACCCAGTGCCTTCAAGACGTATCTGCACCCTGTGTTCCGGACACCTTCTTTGCTCCCCAATTTCTAGTGTCCCTCTGTCTCCCGTGCCTCCTTTATGCACTCAAGTTGGAACACCAGGACCCCATGGTTGCCCCTGCCCACCTGACATCATGACTTCTTGTGCCTTATTTTCAGCTGGTGGAACTCCGGGTGCAGAGATTTTTGTATGTAAATTGTGATGTGTAAAGAAATGTCACTTCTGATCAGTAGTAATAAACGGCAAAAAACACTTTTCATTACCTCAAACACAATACTTTTTTTTCTGGCTGCTGGCGGATAGTACAGCTCTAGATCTGCTGCCAGCCCGCCCCGATATGAGAACCGCAAGCCTCATAGACTGCAGTGATATCATCTGCTTCTCCTCACCTAGGCCAGTTACAGAACCTTGTCTATTCTGTCAATGGTTCAGCTCCAGAATACAGGAAAGTATTGCAGCCTGAGCTGGTAGTTTGCCATCCCTGGGGGCCATTACAGATAAAAACAATCCTAGAGTTGGGTTTTAGTTATTTAAAGGAAAAATGTGATTGAATGCAATACCAGCTTAAAGAATAGACTCTAGAGCAGGGCTGGGCAACTCCGGCCCTCCAGCTGTTGGGGAACTCAGTGGAGTCACAAGGGGGGTGCGGCCTGCACCCGGGTGACACTATTGGAGGGGTGACACCAAAATGACTGACAGTCATTTTGGTGTCATCCCCCCTGAAAAGTCAGGCACTCGGTCATGGACCGAGAGCCTGACAGTTGCAGGAGAGAAGAGGGGACCCGGCGCAAAACCTTATCCTGCCAGGTTAACGTCCCCTCCTGTCTCTTGGTGATGGCTGCCGGCAGGTATCACAAAGATGGTCGCGCATGCGCGATGACGTCGTCGTGCAAGTGCGCGGTGACGTCACGTGCATGCGCCATGACGTCACGGCAGGGTGTCACCCGTTATCCACTCCGGGTAACACCCGGCCTCGGGACGCCCCCGGTGGAACTACAAGTCCCATGAGACATTGCAAGACTGAAAGTTAGAGGCATGACTTGCAGAAGCATGTAGGGATTTGTAGTCAAAGCAGGTGGCCCATTATTGGAGTGAGTTCATCTGGGTCATTATAATTTCAAATGATTAAAGGTAAGGAGTTACAGGCCCAGCCTTACTGTCATTCCTAACTGGAGTTCCCTTTTAAACCCTTATGTACCACACCCCCCTTCCCTGAATGGTCTCACGGTAATACAAGCCATGTATTGTGTCCAGACCTCCGGCATCCCACTGGTGACAAAGCAAGCACTGTACCCTCTTCTCACTCACGTAAGCAAGCTCACATCTCAATGCCTGAGGGATAAAATGCATCAACGCAAGGCAGGTGTGCCGATACCAGAACCACCCCTCACGCTCAATGGCAACCATATTACACGGGACTTAGGGCCAAGGATGACAGTCATGTTAGCTTGTTGTCAACACGCTCTTGATTAGCCCAGAGCAGCTGAAATCTTAATTAGTTTCTTCCCTCTCCCGCTCTCTGTTATCGCTTTTGTGGCCCTATTGAATTGAATGTCTCTATCTACGTGTTCTCATCTCCGCCGTCAGCATTGTCACTCCTCTGTCATCATCGGTGTCTGACATCATCCTATTATCATTGCAACAGCACTTTAATGTCAGCTTTGTAGGCCAAATACTTGGAAGGAAGGTAATAGACTGTGCCACCTTAAATCTTAAGGCACTCCCTTTCACTGACGGAAGACTGCCCTTGAAATGAAGATTTTGTGTCGCCAGGTGAGGACTGGTGACATGAACATGAATAAGCATTGACGCGGGACATGCTGGAAGCCCCTTGTCACCAATGGGTGCCTGCAATTAATAACTTCATGGTTCCAGCAATGTCAGCAAGTTGATGGGGCCCCACATTGCATTGGGAGTTGCCCAGTGGGTGGTCCTCAGTGCTGACGTTTCCCAAAAACTATATTTGCATAATGGAAGCACTCAGGTTTTTGGGGACGCAAGACATGCTAGAAGCCCCATGACACCAATGGGTGCCTGCAATTTACATCTTTACGGTTCCAGCAAAGTCAGCAAGTTGTTGGGGCCCCACATTGCATTGGGAGGTGCCCAGTGGGTGGTCCTCAGTGTTGACTTTTCCAACAGTCAATATTTGTACAATGCAAGCACTCGGGTTTCTGAAGTCATGGTGCAACTTGCACCTATACATTACACCTTTCATACCATGTTTTATGTTACACCCATAATCATGATGTAGCATGAAACGCATTTGCATTCACCAAGCGCCCATCTCAACCCTTTAATGAGGCAGCCTGGAGCTTTGACATCACTGATTGCCGGGAGCTGGGTGGGATGTCATCTAGAATGTCCCAGGTGGCTAAGAGCCAGGCAGGGAGATGCAGAGCCTGCAGAGTGAAGCCTTGGTCAAACTCTTTGCTATTCAACACTTCCAGATATGTCTGATGCCAGTGCCCCCAGTCCTGCTGCCTGCTCCACCTCCTGGCTCCTGCCTCTGGGCCACTAATAAAGTAGGAAAATATGGTTTGTGGGGACAATATGAAATGGGCACTTTAAAGGGGACAAACAATGTAAGGAGAGCAACCTAAAGGGAACAACTAAAAATTAGCTGTCCCCATCAGGCAGCCCTCTTTCAATGGCTATGCGTTTGTGCCCATCAGGTGAACTATGAAAATAAGGGGGCACTCTGATGGGGACAATCAATTTAAGGGGACACTCTGATGTGTACAATTATCTATTAGTTGTCCTCATCGGAAAGCCCCCTTACATTAGTTGTTCCCATCAGCACGCCCTCTCACATTAATTACGAAAGTGGGGGGAGCTCTGATAGGAACAACCAATGTAAGAGGGCAATCTAATGGTCACAGCTAATTAGTTGCATCCATTAGAGTGCCACCTACATTAGTTGCCCTCTATCAGATTTGTTATCAATTTTCATACGTGCGTGTGTGCCTACGCACCTTCAAAGTAATGTGTTGGCCCTCCACAACAGTCCCAGTTACTCATGTGGCCCCTTGAGAAAAATGAATTTCCCACTCCTGGAATAGACAGCCAGTTTATAGAAAAAGGAGATATTTCTAGATGTAACAGGTTTTTATCCAGCACTGTGTGTAGGAAGGAATCATAAAGCTGTAAATTGATGATCTGGGATTTATATACTCTTCCTCTGGGTTCTGTCACCAAAAGAATTGCTGGTTCTTGTCTCACAGCCGGGTCTGTACTCATAAATATTGTATAATAATTCAATAGCAGTTAGGACGGTACGATACTCCATACTAAGTCATTGGTATTTTAGGGATGCATCGTTCACAGTCGACTTCTGTTTAACAAACCAGATTAACCGATTTATTATTTTGGGGTGTTGGTGTTGGTAGAGGTGGGGGTGGGGAGTTGTAGCTCTACATGCAGGCTTTAAGGGTCAGACCATTTCATGGAGAATAATTAAAGTGCAATGGGTTTGGTCTAGCTCTCATGCAGACGCCATCTAATTGAGCTACAAGCTGAAGCTTCCTGTTGATTTTAGTGCATCGCTAGCCCATTCATTTCAATGAGCCGCCTTAACATTACGCAGGTTAACATGTAAAAAAAACCCCCACATGTTAATGCATGTAGCTTAATGCAATGCACCAGGACACCAAGGTCTGAATGGGTTCTTGAGCTTCATCTCCAGCTTGATTTTGTTCCAAGTGAGGGACAGTTGGGAAGTATGGATGACAGGTACAGTGCTCTGGCTCCTGCAAACTCTTCCTCCCAGTCCCGGTCCATACCGAGGTATGGACTTACAGCTATGGAAGGAAGTATGAATGGACTACATGTGGGGTGAGGTCACCGGCACTCACAGCTGATCCAAATTCAAGTTCTGATAGGAGCCTGGTAAGTGTGTGAGTGCGGACGGGTTGGGTTAGGTGACCATGTCGCCTGAATATGGGTGTAATATGAAACATGGTCAGGAAGGTAAACCTAGCCTTTCAAGTTGAAGTGAAGGGAATTCTCTCTGACTGAGCTCTGGATAGCAGTTAAAACCCAAGATGGACTCTGGCCCCTCCCCAATCGCCATAACCGAAAAAAAAATATTTTCGGCTCGACATACACTATACATATGGCCTCATTTCATGCTTTAAACATGTCAGGCGGCTTGTTTAAAGGGGTTTTTTTCACTGACTAATTCTGGAGCCGCAGATAACTGGATATCCCTGCAATCCGGCAGTGTGGGAGGAATGACAGTAACCTGATGTCAGCAGGATATCCTGGGCATCACAGGGAAGAATGCTCCGGGTTGCTACCTGGGTCAGTCATGGGGGACTATGTTTGATGTCATAATTACATTACTGGTCACTGAGCAACTGAGATACATTAGACAGATCATGCTGTACTTCTGTAAGCAGATCGGAATGATACGGCCATTCACTCTGTCCCTGACTCTTCATTAGCAATCACACAGATGTCTCACTAAATATAAACTTTCAGGTGCTTTATAAACTGTAGTATAAAAGGAACACTTAGAGCTTAAAAACAACAGCATATTCATTTGAAGTTGATTTAAAGCCAAAGTCTGCTTTTGTTAAAGCCCAACGGAACATTTCAGTTTAAGGTGTACAAAGTCTCACTGTTTAGCCACAGTAGAAAAGCCTGCTTGCCCAATAGAATTTGACATTATTACTAAAGTTTTTGGCCAATCCCTTTTTTTCTCTGGTTGAATCCTGTTTTATTTGGGATGTGACCTTCAAGACCTTATTTCTGGTGGCAGTAACATCAGATCCAAGTCCTGGGTTGCAGCCCCATATTAAATTCTGTCCTGTCAATGGTATCCTGCAA
This sequence comes from Nanorana parkeri, assembly GCF_000935625.1. Classification (NCBI taxonomy): domain Eukaryota; kingdom Metazoa; phylum Chordata; class Amphibia; order Anura; family Dicroglossidae; genus Nanorana; species Nanorana parkeri. The sequence goes on from NW_017306278.1 coordinate 4,588,447, forward strand.
CCAATTCAAGATGCTTGCCTAAGGTAGCTTCAAGCTATCACATCAACAAGGATTGGATTCCTCAATCTTCAGAGATCATCCTGACTCACAGTATCTGCACAAACTAGATGTGGGAAGATCTGTTTGGGAATATATTAGGGATGCACAGATACTTTTCGAGTACCAGTACAGATACTTGGCATTTTCATGAGAACTACCGGCGTTGCAGAGGTTGCAGCTGGGACCGGGCTCTGGCGCTCCACCACTGTCCTGAAATCATTAGTCTGTATTGTTTTAGAAAAACTGTCACATGACAATAAACAAAAATGTATCAGTACTCATACTTGTAATTACTCGGCAAGTACCAGTACTCGTACTCGCAAAACTGGTATCTGTGCATCCCTTTATTTATAAAAACAAAATCGTACATTAAAACGGAGATGTACAAATGCCAGGAGCTCCGTGTGCTCCTTACACATGACAGCTGCCTCCTAATTTTTGAATTATTCTCTAGTCTAGTCTTGGAGCTCAAAAGTATCGGTACATGTACTCCTACTTGTACTGAGTACTGTACTTGGTATCTGTGCAACCCTAGAATATATCTAAGCAATGGAATCTTTCAGGTCATCAGAAAAACTCTTCATACTCTCTGAAGTAGTGAACAAGGGCAAAAAAAAGAGAACCTTGGGCCTTGGCGACATGGATAGTCAAGCTGATCAGCAGGACATAAAGGGCTAATGGGCAAGATCCTCCTCAACTTCAGGCTGTCCATTTGACCAGAGGAATGGCAGCAACGTGGGCATCCTATACTGGTGTTTATCCGAAGACCATCTATTGAGTTGCTACTTGGTCATCTTTTCATACATTTCTGACACATTACAGTGTGGCTCATGCAATCTGAGTATCTGCAGGCCTTGTCATCAAAGCTGTGGCTGCTTCTTTTCATTCTGTTTCTATTTCAATTTTTTTGCGTTATGCCCTACTGTGTGGCTAGTTAATTACCATATGCATGCTGCTATGTTGGCCCCAGGAAAACAAACAATTGTATCAATACTCACTGTACAGTATGAAGGAAATATCTATACATTAGATATCACTAGTCCTGTGGATAGTTAGGAACTGAGCTAATGCCACATGTATGCTGCCATGTTTAGGAACCAAGTTGCAGAATTATGAATTGGAACGACACACTCCATTCAATAGTCCAGATACATCTTTATTTAATGTGGGTTTGGGAGACAGTATAAAAATAACCAACGCATTTCAGGGGTTTAAAACATATCCCCCTCAGCGGGGCTTAATATGGTTGCCAAACCAGCTGCTGATCACCTCTGTGCACTTGCACACGCTGGATACAAGGTTACCCAAGTTTCACCCATCCTGAAACATTGTTTCCCATATCTAGCCCTGATGAAGGAGGTATGGGTGTGAACCCCTGAAACACATGGACTTTTTGTTAATTGTCCTCCCAACCTCACATACAAAATTAAGATCTATCAGGACTATTGAACAGAACAGGTTTATCAATTGAACAGTGCTTCAATTGATAAACCTGCATCTTGACAACACAAACCAGTGGAGATCCCCTGGGGTGCCTCTGGGGTGTGTAAGGTACCTGTCCGCTAATCAGATCACCAATACCGACACTATCATATCAAAATTGGTCAGCTATACCAATAGGATAACCAGTGTCATCCCTGCAGCCGCCCAGGGGGGGTGGGTGTGTTGGTGGTGGATGAGTGAAGTTGTCCCGTCCAGCTCCTGGTAACTGTTGTTTGGTGGAGGAGCTGGGTGGGACACCGGCCAGAGCATCCAAGGTTGCCGAGAGCTGTGTGTGGCCCTTACACATCTCCCAGCCTGGCTCTTAGCAACCAGGGACACTGAAAGAGGGTGGCAGGCACACTGCAAACATTGTGCAACCCTGCTTGCTGCCCCCCTCTCCACATGACCCGAAGAGATGCCATCTGAGGCAACGGCACCAGTCTGCCTCATTAAAGGGATGGCCCTAAGGATAATCTTGTGGGCCCAACTGTTTCTTTCCACTTTTTCATGTTTAGGCGACAGGAAAGGAAAATAATGGTGAGTATTGATTACATTTTCTGTATTTGCTGGTGTCTGTGTCACCACTGAAGGGTTTTCCCATCACTTTCTATTAGGGCTGGTAATGATTAAAATTTTCGTGTTCGATTAATCGAAATTTTTTTTATCGATTAATTTCGATTAATTATATCGCACATACAGATCCAACTACATTGGCCTATACACATACAGCACAGCAATGAAGTCATAAAATGAACTAGGATCACACTAATCCAGCACGTTATTAATCTCACGTGCCCCACTCAATATGGCCGCCGCTTGAGTGGGGCAACGCAGAATAATAACGTGCTGGATTACAAATGTATTTACATAGTATAGTAAAACAGCAAAGCCCTAAGGGTGATTTAAGCATAAGTATTAGCTTAAAGGAGAACTATGGGGTCAGGGCTTTTCCTCATTGTTCTCCTTAGGGTAACAGGAGGACACAAACTAGCGTCCTCCCATCACCCTAAGCTCAGTATACCGCAATTAATCGAGGAATTAATCGTTAATTTCCCCAGCCCTACTTTCTATCCGGTTCTATCCAAACCAAGAGTAAATCCTTTTCATAGAAGGCAAATAAAAGACTGAAAGAAGTTCTATTCCCTATTCTTTCAAAAATTAAAACAAAACGTTTTAAGTGAAACATGTACCTAATTTTTCTTTTTCTGACTTGAGAAGGTCTGAATAGGTTAACAGAGGAACACCAAACATGGTTTGAAGGTTACAAATTATCAGGTGATTAGACACATGTACCATGCTTTATAAAGTGCCTTGTGTGTCAGGTGACCTAGAGAATGAGAACCTGGCTTAAGGTGCCCATACACTGCACGATTATCGTACGATAATCGTATGCGATCGGGTTTTCGTACGATAATCGAGCAGTGTGAACGGAGACGTGCGACCGTTTCTACTGTACGGTCGCACGTCTTCTGTCGAACCAGCATGTTCGAAAACCAGCCGGGAATCGTACGATTCTCGGCTGGTTAGAACGGTGCTCGGAAGATAAATGCTGAACGGGCCGGTGTGCGCACGCGCACACTGCCCGTTCAGCATTGCGGTCATCGGAAGCCCGCCCCTCAGGAGGGCGGGCTTGCGATGATCGAGAGTGCGATCTGCCTGTCCAAGATAGGCAGATCGTACGTTTTTTTAATCCCTTTACAACCATCGCAAGACTAAAGTCTTGCGATGGTTGTAGAGTGTATGGCCACCTTTAGAGGGATGATGTGGTTTACATACCCCTTGTCATAATAGGAGGTCGTTATTGTCAGAGAGAGGGACATGTTTTGACCTCTTGTCAGTCATCAGGCTGTAAATTCGGGGCTGTGATCCTCAGCCATAACAAGGGGGGTGGTGACAAATGCTGTAAGGCGTTTTAGTGTCACCCTACACCAAGGGGAGCCCCGCACTAAGAGCCAGGCAGGAGATCCAACACTATATTTAAATCTTTGGCCTGCATGTAAAATATTCTAGCGATGATCTACAGGAAAAGGATGCCAAGTGTTTAAAGGGACACTCCAGTTGAAGAAGTAAAACTACTGTTTTTATGAGGGGTCGTCAAACCTATTGCAGCTAATGAGGGGTCATTGAATCTACTGAGGTTAATGAGGTGCCTCTGAATGTACTGAGGCTAATCAGGGGGCCGTTAAATCTACTGAGGCTAATGAGGGGCAGTTGAATCTACTGTGGATAATCAGGGGGTGTTGAATGTACTGAGGCTAATGAGGGGCCAATTAATTTACTGAGGCTAATGAGGGGCAGTTGAATCTACTGAGGCTAATGAGGGGCAGTTGAATCTACTGATGCTAATGAGGGGCGTTGAACCTACTGAGGCTAATCAGGGGCCAATGAATCTACTGAGGCTAATCAGGGGCCAATGAATCTACTGAGGCTAATAAGGGGTCGTTGAATCTACTGAGGCTAATCAGGGGCCGTTGAGTCTATTGAGGCTAATCAGGAACCATTGAATCTACTGAGGCTAATAAGGGGTCACTGAATCTACTGAGGCTAATAAGGGGTCGTTGAATCTACTGAGGCTAATCAGGAACCATTGAATCTACTGAGGCTAATCAGGGGCCAATGAATCTACTGAGGCTAATAAGGGGTCGCTGAATTTACTGAGGCTAATCAAGGGCCGTTGAGTCTACTGAGGCTAATCAGGAACCATTGATTCTACTGAGGCCAATGAGGGGCCGTTGAATCTGTTGAGACTAATGAGGGGCCAATGTATCTACTGTGGCTAATGAGGGGCTATTGAATTTACTGAGGCTAATGAGGGGCTGTTGAATCTAATGGGAGGCCATTGAATCTACTGAGGCTAAAAGGAAAACCCTACATCAGGTTATAACATGTAACATTGCACTTAAAATAAAAAAAGAAAATGAATAATTTGTGTTAGTTTGTATTTTACGATTGATTCTGAACTGGTTAAAAAATTCTCTCTTTGTCCCCTTTTTTTTGCCTCTCTGGCGGCTGATTTATCTCCGCGCTGTCTAATCCTGGCTGATTTCAGTTTCCATTGAATTCTCCTTGTACAGCAATACACAGAGTCTCTTTCTGGGCCCGAATTGGAGACATTTTATCTCTGCGCGGAGTCAGGCGTCTGAGCTGTGTTCTGGCTGACGAGAAGCAGATACCGACTCCGACTGAGACAGCCGGCCTGGCCAACACTAAAGTGTGGCAAAGGGGAGATGTGCTGTACGTCACCCACAAATAATCTTGATACAGGGGTACCATTCCCCCATTTTAAACCATCAGATAAATATATGTGCCAGGCAAAGCAAATATATATATACACCCTGTTTCCCCGAAAATAAGAACTAGTTTGGTGGTAGCATGTGAGGGGGAACTTGCTGGAGAGATGGTATCAGCCTGCAGGGATATACTGTATTAAGGGGATGAGAGGGGACTCCCTCCAGACAGCGCAGTAACAAGGAGCACTCCAGTACCATACTTCACCAACTGCTGTCCCCCTGAAGGCACTGCTTAATGTAATGGTACTGTACTGTAATGTGTACTGGTAAATGGTACTGTACTTTACCATTCTGTCCACTGTCTGATGTCCCCACTGCTGCACCGCTGGTACCGCTGTCCCTGATGGCAAAGGAAGCCGACGCTGTAGAAAACAAGGCTGCGGCGGCGGAGGGAGCAGAGCACGCATCACATAGGGACATTACCCAGGGTGGTCTGTATGCAAATACAGCCTGCCTAGAATAACCCACTCCTCCAGACTGGCACTTACTCATCAAGGCATTTTGATATTAGCATAACTCCTCCCAAGATCCAGGCCACTGCTTGCATCAGGGCTGAGGGCTCTTGATAGGAGTACTGAGGCCGGTGCTGTGATGTTTTTAGGAAGTTATGTACAGCACTCTGCTCCCACCAGCCATGATCTACCTGCATTGTATGGAAGCACAGGGACCTAGTGATTGCATCACTGGGTCTAGCATAAGGTAGGTAATGAAAACAGGAAGGTTTTATTTAGACATTTCATTAGCATGTTGATGAAGGGAGGGGGGGAGGAGCCAGGGAATGCAAAATTTAAGCTATCTACCTTTTAAATAAAGGGGGAAAAGCAGCTCAAATCGGCATCAAAATCACTCATCGAGTAATGCAATAAAAAAAAGGAAACAATTGATCTTTAGAAACCAAAGGACAGAAGAAAACATTCAATGAAGGTGAAGTCACCGTGACCTCATTTTCCACCCGTTACAGGATGTGGTTTGTTTATTAATCCGACCGATAAACAATAACAGAATTGTTTTTTCGATCCCCGTTTTTTTCCCGCGACGTCCTGTGGACGAGGGACTGTGCGCTTGTTATTGTTTCCTCCTTTCGCTAACAGTATTTATTCTCCATCAATATTAGACAGTTTAATAGGTCCGGCTTCTCTTTTTATGCGCGCTCCATTGACAGGCTCCCCGTATGTATCTAATGCACTTTAATTAGGCTAAAAATAGCTTCGTAAACAAACACCACTCTTGGCCTCTTCTATATTTGGCTTGTATGAGCTGAAATAAGTTCGTTCAGGAGCAAACCCGGGTATTTGGGAAGCGCTCCGGATCTTAAAGGGAACCTAATAAGTAGGGATGCACCTTTACCGATTTTTCACTATCGAGCACCGATATTTTGCTATCGGTACTCGCCAATACCGAGTACTAATACCAGTGCTTCCGCTGGCATGGAGCCGGCTTCCCGGGAAATCAGGAAGCCGGGCGGCATGTAATGACCTGCTGCCCAACTTCCTCATTGCATGGGAAGCCGGCTCCATGTTGTTTGGCCGGCTCAATTGTGATTAGCCAGGAAAGCAGCATCGAGATGGCTTCCCAGCTAATCAGGAAGCCAGGCGGTGAGTAATGACCCACCTCCAGGAAGTTCAGGTATCGGAGGTCAGTATCAGAGCATTTGGGCGAGTATGAGTACTCGCCCAAATACTTGGTATCGGCACCAATACCCATACTAGTATGGGTATTGGTGCATCCCTACTAATAAGCTCTCCTGGGAATCTAGTCAACTCAAATTTAAAGGATTAGTTTGCTTTAAAAATGTGCATTTATCCTTCTTACCCCCCTCCCACCCACAGATGCTGCATACTTAACTTGATTTAGTTTGTCAGCACAACAGGAAGTGAAGATAAATCTCCTCATTGGTATGCAGATGGATAAAAATGTGACTGGAGTTTTTTTAACCATTGCCTACTCTATCCACAAACAATCAACATGTTTTTTTTTGTTTAATATGTTTTTATTGTTATTATTGTTTCACAAAAATACATTTATACATGATACATTTAGAGATATATAACTTCAATGTATCTCTCAAATAACATAAATTATTTAATTCTCTAATTAAAAACATCTACTTCATTTCCACCATCAATCGCTTAACCATTCACTACCACACAACTACAACCACCCCCATCTCTACTCTCTTCTCTCATTCAGTCTTCAATTCTTATCTTCCTCTGGAGGAGAAGGAAAAGTCTTTAGGTGCCCATACACCTCGCGATTATCGTACGGTAATCGTATGCGATCGACTTTTCGTACGACAATCGTACGACTTTTGAAGGTCAAGCATGTTTGAAAACTTTGGTCGATCGTACGATGTTCGCATGGTTGGTGGCGTTTCCGTCCATCAAAAGTCGTACGATTAATACTGCGCATGCGCAAATTAAAATAACTGCGGTCAATTACCGCAAGTCGTCCAGGTGTTTTTTTTTAACTACCGCTGATTGAACCTTTCGATAATCGGGGAAGGATGGGGCCCCAAAAGTTTCGTCCGATAATCGTAAGGTGTATGGGCACCTTTAAAGATGCCCATACACTGCACGATTCTCGTACGAGAATCGCGGGAAATCCCGCGATCGTACGAGAATCGTGCAGTGTGACTGAAGAGGTGCGACCGTTTCTACTGTACGGTCGCATGTCTTTTGTCTAAGAAGCATGCTAGAAAACCAGCCGAAAATCTTACGCTTTTCGGCTGGTTTGAACGGTGCTCGGGAGACAAATGCAGAACGGGCCGGTGTGCGCACACGCACACTGCCCGTTCTGCATTGCAGTTGTCTATTAGACCCCCAATGTCACCTAGCGACCCCAAAGAAACTGATGAAGCGGAGATCTTCTTTATCAGCTACTTCTCCGGCTACAGCAGCGGATGTGACAGTGACACTGGAAGTGATGTAAAACACTTTGCTTCCAGCTTCAGTGATCGGAGGGGAGAGCAGCCGCTGGCTGCGTGTGTGCTAATCCCTCCGATGGAAGCGGACAGACCTGCCGTGCTGATCCCAGGCCCACACGGAGGATGGCGGTCCTGAAGCAGTTAATGTACTGCCAGGCACATGTAAAAATAAAAAACTCTCCCGCACTGTCCCCCGTAGACAACCACGCTGGTCCTTTTCTGGGTGAAAAATAGCTATTGCTGGCTCCAAAGACCATCATTTGGGTGGCTTCCAGAAGACTGTTGACTTACGGGGGCAGAAATCCTTCACCCAGCACCGAGCGTGGATTCTTTTTATAACAAACATCGTCAATTCTCCTACCAGCCGGCTCAGCTCTGTCTTCACTTTCTGTGCTGTGTACGGCCTTCACTATGCGCCGGCCGTGTGCAGATTTGTGCCCACCAGGCCGCTGAATGTTCCCTGTGTGTTCTAGGCTGTGACTGACACTGCCTGGGTGATGGAGGGAGGGGGTGCCCATGAGTCTCCCTCTCTCGGGATATTAACTCGTTGTGTATATGTGCGGCCCACACACGGCACATTGTGTCTGCACATTATTCCGCTTAGACAACAAGTGGAACTGACGTCAATAAAGGCACCAAGAGCCCACATCTTGTCCTCCTATTACCTGCTAATGATGCACAGCCACGGGGGTATAAAGTACAGAACGTTCCCTCTTCTTGTCCCTTGAAGCTGAACTCTAGGCAGGTCTAAAAGACACAAGTTATCGCAGCTCTTTATTCATTAATACGCCATTGAATGATTTTTTTTTTTTTTTACATACAATAGATGTGTGCGGTATGTGAGATCATGTGCCCCGCCTCCAGGATGGCGGCACGCATGTGCCTCTGCCCATACATGTGGGGGAGAGCAGCGGGGATCTGAGGAGAAGCTGGAGCCTGTGCCGCTGCTGTGTTGGCCGCCTGGCACCCCTGTTGCCAATGGCGCCCTGTGCTCGCCATGGCAACAGGGGCGTGGGGGTGCAGCCAGGCCGGCCCTGGCTGTGCCCCCTCTCAGCTGCGCCTGAGGCGAGTGCCTCACACGATCCATGGTAGCTACAGCCCTGGCTTCAAGTCTGAGGCTGGCGGCTTTTTCTCCATTCAGTGCGGCTTGTTACAGGTCACACAGCAGGGAAATCCTCCCCGCTGTGTGACCTGTCATGGACGGAGCGCTGCCTGTTAATTACAGGCGGCGCTGCATCCGGCTTTTGACAGGTAGTTAGGTTACACAGCAGCGGGCTTCCCCACTGCTTGTGTAACCTAACCATTGAAGCCAGAGCTGCCACAGCCTCTACTCTGCGTTAGAGGCGTGAGCTCTGTGAATGGCTTGGACAAATGGCAAAGCGCCATTGATCCAAGCTGTCCAATCAAAAAAGGAAAAAAAAAACCCACTGAGGCCATCGATCTCGATGCCTCAGCAGTGACAAGCAAGTGAGAGACAGGGAGGCTCCTCCCTGTCTCTTCCCTTCCTCCTTTACACTAGCTTAGGGATGGGTTGGGGGTGGGGCTTCGTCTGGCGGGGGGCAGGGCTTGCTGGGAGTTAAGCTGGGGAATGCCTCACCCGGAAAACAAGAGGTACCGCACGTCACTGGTAAGTACCTGAATTTGTCCTGGCATCAGCCTCTTGCAGAGCTCAGGCCGAGAAAGGCAGCACAAGGGGCCAATTAGTTTATGTGCTGACATGAAGAATGCTAAAAGGAGGAGAGAGCAGAGTGATAGAGAGATAGAGAGATGACCTCATCACTGTGCTGCTTCTACTGCTGGGGGCATGTCCGGGATGGCATGGGCTCAGAGGAAGTGGGTTGACTCATGCTGGCCATCAGAGTGAGGACATCTAGTGGCAGAATGTAGGAATATCTGGAATGAAGGTGAATATTGTAGCTAAAGCTGGATTTGTAGTTTTATTTTTATGGGCTAATCGTTTTTTATCGTGTTATTTTTGGCTGAAGTTCTGCTTTTGAGTGCCATAGACACACCTATTAAAAACAGCCCCCTTTTCATGGACTACAGGGATGCATGCAGCTGCACAACACAGAGAGGCTGGAGACTAAGAGCACTTAGGATCCGCCCACCTCCCCGCCCACTTGCTTTTTTTCCCCATGGCTCCCAATGCTGACAGCTACATTCCCAGTATGACAGCTAGTAGTGCGCACATGTGTACCCTCCAAGCTGCCAGACCACCCTGTCTCTGACATCTACAGTCTAAACACTAATCCTAACCAACCTGGCTTCCAATCATGTGATCAGCATGGCAGCTATGACTTGGCGATCACTAGGGATAAGCTCAGGTTCGGACCGAACCCAATCTGAACCTGAGCTACTCTGAACAAGTAGTGCCATGGACACTTACACCCAGTCAGCTGCGGGCCGGGCATTCCCCGCCCCACAGCTGCATGTAAACAAAGGGGCGGGATGCTTGTGCTGACGTCATTTACCTTACATGGCCACATTTACCAAATATAGCCATGTAAGGTCAATGATGACGTCAAGCTAGAGATGGGGAATTCCCCACCGGCAGCTGATTGTTTGGCCCAGAAGGAGCTTCCTTCCATGCTCAGGAGATGCTCCTTCCGGGTTCAGTGGAGCTCAGGTTTGGACCGTTAGGATGTAACATGGCCACATTCCCAACCTCTACCCTCAAACTACACCCCCTTCCCCACTTACCTCAATTAAGGAGTGCTTCTTCTAACCGAAAGTTGTGCTGATTTACATTACTACAAGTCCCAGAGTGTCTGTGCGACGATCCCTCTTCCCAGCAGTGTCACCAGGCCGGTTGTCACCTGGTGCAGCTGCCAGGTGTCACCCTGTGCTCACGTCATTAGGTATACACGCGATATCATTACGCACACGCGTAATGACGTCACGTGCACTTTACTTCTGGTGCCCATCTTTGTGATGGACACCAGCAAAGAGAGGAGGGGACGCTATAAGGTATGCTGCAAGGTGCCCTCCTCTCTCGTGCAGCTGTTAGGCTCTCAGTCAGGGCCGGTGCCGCCACTAGGCAAACTAGGCAGCCGCCTCGGGCCCACTGCTGCCTAGGGCTCAATAGCACCGGCCCTGCTCTCAGTCCATGACCAAGTCCCTGAATTTTCGGAGGGAGTGACTTTGAGTCATTTTGGCATCACCCCCTCTGATGGTGTTACCCAGTGCAGACAGCACCCCCCGAACTCCCCTTGTGACACCACTGCCTCCTCCTTCTTCCTCTTGTAGTCCTACCGCACTACCTTCAGCCCCATAACTGCAGGTCCATACCTCCATAGGGACCTGAGGCTGGGGAAAGACAATGAAGAAGCATGTGCACCAAATGATCACGGGTGCAATGCTCTGTGGGCTTTAATGCAAACAAAAACGAGTAAAGGCGCATTGATCACAAGCTCAATGTTGCTGCATTTATTAGTTTTTTGGGGGGAAAAGGTGGACTGAGCCTTTAAATTTATATTTTGCTAATCTTCAACACTTGAATATGTTTTTTCCCTTCCAGAGTGTTGGCGGATTTACGAGGCAAACCGGGAATCTGCGGGTCTAATGACAAGCTGCTGAACAAATTGAATTATGTGACTAAAAATGGACTGAGACTAAAATTTATGTTATCCGGAGGTCAGCGGCCTCTCTGCATGACTGCCTGAAAACAAGTCTGAAGGGAAAGGAAAATCTCTGCTGAGCTCCCCAGTGCCATGTCAGAAAACCCCACCATGACCCCACCAAGATGATGGATGAAGAGGGGAGAAGAAAAGGTCAAAAACAGAGAATGGATGAAGAGAATGTTCCATGAGAATAAAGCATGGTCCTACTCCTCACACGCTATTGGCTGACCTGTCTGATATTCACTTCTTATTGGGTCCTGCAGTGCTGTAGCCACTCCCCTTTCCCCACCCTTGGCTTCTTTGGTTAGAAGTAACCTCGTCACAGTGCATTGGCCACCTTCTCCACACTGTTGGTTGGCCTGGCCTAACAGTGTGAATTGGGGAACCCCCCTCCCCGCTGGTCTATTGCATAATCAGAATACCCCAACAGTGAATTCCATGGACAATTTGTGAACCTGAGTGCCTCTGAATAAGGAAGTTGGCACTTTCACCCAATCAGCTGCGGGCCAAGCATTACCCACCACAAAGGGGCGGGATGCTTGTGCTGATGTCATTTACCTTATATGGCCAGCCAAATATAGGCACGTAGCCATATAAGGTCAATGACATCACTTCACCCCGCCCCTTTTGCTGACATCAAGCTGCAGGCTGGGAATTCCCAGCAGCTGATCGGGCGGCATGGATGAAGCTTCCTTCCAAGTTCGGATGGAGCTCCTTCCGGGTTTGGACGAGCTTAGGTTTAGACCGGGTTCAGTCCGAACCTGAGCTCATCCCTAATGGTGATTCTGCCAGTAACACACTTCCTGTCGTAGGGTGACAACACTTACTCACTTTACTGTAGCAGGACATCAGAGAAAGGACAGGGCTACAGAACACCATTATCTGAGATAACCGAGAACAATTAGAGTGCAGCACAGGCACAGAGAACAGGAAGATATCAGCTCACTGGATTTCTGGCAAGATCGACAGGTGTTTTTTTTTTTTATTGGACAGATATAACAAAACACATTCAATGGTGTATTTAACAGATCAAAGGGGGTCAAATAAGAAAAGTTTATATACACTGTAAAGTGGAAGCCCCCCTGGAGCTTTCAGCCATACTTCAATAGGATACTCCTGATTTCCCCCATTTTCACTAAACAGCACATTGGTCTATTTGTGGGCGTGCAGCTGTCAGAATACCTGAACAGCGACTGTAGCTGACTGGCTGCAGTCACTGTTCACCCAAGATTTTTTGGCCCGTCTTCTTTGACAAAAGGCAATAGAAAGTTGACTCCCAACAGGTCTACACACTGGTCCAATTTGGCCAAGTCAGCAGTGAATGCAGGGCCGGATTTCCCACAAGGCCAACCAAGGCCCGGCCTCGGGGCAGCAGAGAGTAGAGGGGCAGCAGGGAGTAGAGGGGCAGCAGGGGTGGGGAATTCCTATCTCCCGATGCCTGGGACATGCAGTTCCAGGCACCAGGCGGGTGGTTGTTTTCTGTATTTAGTCCTGCTTTGGCCAAGCAGAGCTAAATGTACAGCAGGGGAAGCCGCCGCTTGTTTTGTACAAGTGATCTCGGCGATGTTGCGGAGATCACTTGTATGCAGTCTGCCATTCTCCATGGGGTAGGGGGTTTAAGGGTAGCTTGCCAAAATGCCCTGTTTTTACAAGGGGTCGGGGAGGGGGGCGCAAAAATGCACCTTGCCTGTGTAGGCAAGAATCCTAGCACCGGTGCATTGAGGAACCTGGCCTTGGGGCAGCAGAGAGAGTAAATCCGGCCCTGAGTGTATGGCCAACGATGGTGGGAGAGCTCTAATTGCCCCCGGCTGTGCATGCTCTGCACACGGTGCTCAGTTGCACACATTCCATGTGACAGGTTTTACCTGATTTCAGCTTTCATTTCTAATTGATTTTCTGCTATTGCGGCCTCTGCTCTTATTGATTTCTGCTGAGATTCGGATCCTGGAAAAGTGCAATCGGCGGAGTACTGATGTCGGCATCTTACAGAGTGCTAAGGTAAAGAAGGTCTGGTGACATTTCAATTGCAGGTGGAGGGTGAGCGCTCTGTTCAATGGAGTTTATTATTGAGGATCCATTGGATACAAAAAAGACTTTTTCATTCTGACACAGAAGTTTCTTTTGGCTTATTCATGCAGCACCTGTTACCAATGGTATACATCGATATTGTCATAGATATCATATATCTGAACAAGGAGCTTCATGGCAGGATCACCGGGGGATTCCTTTAATGAAATCTGCAGATTTAGGAAGATTACATATATTACGTATTCGTCGTATTGCATTTACGTGATTCCAGTGATTGCACTTAGATCTGCTTCAAAGTGTTCATTCACACCAGATGCAGTGCGTTCCGGCCCGATTCTGGCCAGAACGCACTGCGAGCGGCTCACTTTTTTTGTGGGTCAGGAGGGGCGTGACGGGCCATTGAAGTGAATGGTACCATAGCCACGCCCTTCGGCCGCACGGGATCGCAAGGCACATTGTGCCTGCGGTCCGGTGCGATCAAAATGCTGCAAGCACTATTTTGATGTGCCAATGCGGCCGATCGCATTGTGGCCGGAGGGCGTGGCTACGGTGCCATTCACTTCAATGGCCTGCCACGCCCCCTCCAGCCCCACAAAAAAGTGAGTTGGCCCCAATGCGGTGCAGTGCGTTCTGGCCAGAATCGGGCCGGAAAGCACTGCATCTGATGTGAACGAACGCTAAATCAAATTAACCCTTTCAGTTAGGGTACCCCCATACTTCAAGGGTTAACGACTTGTTTTGAGCTAGGGGCTGGAATAAAGCAGATACACTCACCTGATCCTTGATGCCACGTAGCTGCCAGACCGGTCCCGGCAGCCTCTTCTCCCCCCCGGGCTCCGGTGGTCTAGTCCTTGATGACGTCACCGCGTCTTATGCGGGTCCATTCACGTGCATTAGATCTGAGGATGCCGAGAGACATACCACAGTCGGAGCGGGGGGAAGGGAGAGAGGTGAGCGCTGACTGTAGAGGGACTGAGGGTCAGGTGAGTGCAGTATATCTTCTGTATTCAAGTCCCTAGAGGAAAAGCAAGTAGTTAACCCTTGCCGTGCAGAGATAGCCCCACTGCAAGGGTTAATTTGCTTCATTCCTGGAGTTCTCTGTTTCCTATTAGCAGAACTCTTCCTGCCTCTGCTCCTCTATTGACTCCTCAATTTTCACCAGGTACTCTCAATTGTTTGTTTGCATCCTGCAGCGAGGGACGGAGCTATTTTTAATATCTTGCAATGTTTGCGGAGAGCTGTGCCTGCAGTTGGCACTGATCTACGTGGATATATTAATAGACATTTCTAATTAATTATTTGCCTTTCCCACAGATCCCGTCCTACATCACATTCCAGCGCTCGGACTTTTCATGGCCCTCGATTTAAGTTTGAATATTTATTAAACAAACAGAACAGATTTCCGAGTTTACACAAATATGTTTCTCAGACGAGTGATTGTAAACTGGAGCAAAATAATACAGAAAATAGATCACATGGAACTTTCCCTTTTTATATACATTAGGCGCCCCTCAGGTTCATAGTGAAGTGATCTGCTGCTATTTAAAGTCAACCTGTGCCCGGGGCAAAGGCATTTAGATGTTTACATGTTCTTTGCAAGCAGTAAAGTGGACCTTAAAAAAGCCATCGCTGGCCTATGTAGCTGCAGGCTCTGTGGAGCGCTTCCTCTTTAAAATCAACACAATTCAGGAAACAACTGCAATTGTCCAAATTCTCTCAGCAACTCAGCTCCCCCTGCCATCTCAGTTCCCCCTGCCAGCAGGTACACGGTGGCTCAGCTCCCCCTGCCAGCAGGGACTCACCGGCTCAGCTCCCCCTGCCAGCAGGGACTCGGTGGCTCAGCTCCCCCTGCCAGCAGGGACTCAGCGGCTCAGCTCCCCCTGCCAGCAGGGACTCGGCGGCTCAGCTTCTCCTTTCTCCCAACCTTTCTTTCCCAGCAGTGACTCAACAGCTCAATCCACCATGCCCCCCAACAGTAGCTCAGCTCTTGCTGCTTCCCCCTCCCACTAATATCTCATTAGGTTAGGTCACCTTGCTCCCCCCTCCCAGCAGTAACTCAGCAGCTCATCTCCTCCTCCCTCCAGGCAGTGGCTCGATGTCCCAGCTTACCCGGCTCCACTCTCTGAGCACTGTCTCAACCACTCACCTCAACCTGCTCCCCTCTACCGGATGTGACTCAGCAGCTCAGCTCTCTCTGGTCCCCTTCACCAAAAGTAACTCGACAGCTCATATCACCCTGCTACCTTCTCCCAGTACTGTCTCAACCACACACCACTGCTCCTCTCTCCCAGCACAGACTCAATAGCTCAGCTCACCTCGCCCTGCTCCCCTCCACCAGAAGTGACTCAGCAGCTCAGCTCTCTCTGCTCCCCTCCACCAGAAGTGACTCAGCAGCTCAGCTCTCTCTGCTCCCCTCCACCAGAAGTAACTCAACAGCCTATATCACCCTGCTACTCTCTAGCAGCTTAACTATTACCCCCCACCCCCCCTGTATAAACTCTAAGAATGTACTTCCCTACTTGCTCCTTTTTAGTCTGTTAAAAAATGTAAAATGTTGTATTTATAGTAGGGCTGTGGAAATTAAAGATGAATTTCTCGATTAATCGTTAAACTTTTTGATCGATTTAAAATTATTTTGATCGCTAATGAAAACACTCACCTCTCCGCCGGCTTCCGGGAGTCCTGTTGGCGATGTCCGTGACGTCACCGGACTCCTCCCCCCTTCCCCAAGTGGCTCCGTCGGCTAACGAAGGGAAGGAGGAGGAGTCCGGTGACGTAGATGTCCGTGACGGCTAACGAAGGGAAAGGGGGAGGAGTCAGATGACGTCGATGTTAGTGACGTCACCGGACTCCTCCCCCCTTCGTTAGCCGACTGAGCCACTTGGGCCGGTGAGTTTGCCCAAGAAACTTTCTACACGAGTGCCAGCCAAGACATTGCCCTATACACATACAGCACATCAATGAAGTCATAAAATGAACTAGGATCACACTAATCCAGCACGTTATTATTCTGAGTTGCCCCACTCAAGCGGCGGCCATATTGAGTGGGGCACGTGAGATTATTAAAGTGCTGGATTAGTGTGATCCTAGTTCATTTTATTACTTCATTGCTGTGCTGTATGTGTATAGGCCCATGTAGTTGGATCTGTATGTGCGTTATAATTAATCGATTAATCGTTTAATTTTTTTTCCGATTAATCGAACACGAAAATTTTTATCATTACCAGCCCTAATTTATAGCTGTTCATTAAGGGCTTGTTCACACCAAACGCGGAGCATATCCGGACCAGAGCAGGTGCAGACCGGATCAAAACTGCGTCCAATGTATTCCTATGGTATTTTGACCTCCAGTTCACATCGCAGCGTGCGGATCCAGACCAGATCCAGACCGGATGAAAAAAATGCGGCAAGCCCTATTTTACCTGCTCTGGAACGCATCAAAAACGCATCAAAAATGCATGCTAGTCCCTGAAAGCCCATGTTAAACTTAAAAAAAAAACCTCAAACGCATCCAAAACGCGTCTAAAACGCGGCACAACCCACTGCACTGCGTGTGCAGAAACTGACCGGATCTGGTCTGCATTTGGTGTGAACAAGGCCTAAGTGTTAAAAAAATCCCTGTTGATCCGCTTTCAAAAATCCAGTCCCTGCCCATCTCACCTCTATGGACTACAGAACACCTCCCTTATGTTTTAGCGATTAGCAGGTGATTTGTAAATGAACTACAATCAAATACTTATTAACAAAAATTGTAAAGTTTGCAGTTCACTTCTCACAGTGATTGTGCTTAGTATGAAGAGATAAAAAAAAAAAAGATTGGCTGTATAAAGTGAACTTTCGCTGCTCATTAGACGTCAGACTGAAATGTTCCCAATGAATAAACCTGCGTCCCCGCAGTGTGACCCGGCTCGGGGTGTTCAGCCAGCTGGGGGAAGTCACAGAATCTTCCTGCAGAGCTCCGGGAAGTGATGTCAGAGGCTCCGGCTCCATCCAGTAAAGTTCTGATAGATAAAGGAGCCGGTTTATGAAACTTGAACGCTGGTTTGTTGTTGACCCCCCATGGCTGCCAAATCCCCACATTGTGCAAGCAGCTGTCCCGGCCTTTTATCTTCCTGCAAATACCACTTCTGGGCAGACGATTAACCTGGATGTCGCAACTGCGATAAAATAATATTCCAGGCAGGGCCGGATTTACAAGGCCAGGTTCCTTAATGTGCCCCCCTCCGTCACCAACCCCTCCAGTGGAAAATGGCAACCAGATGGCGGGGGTGGCAGGGTTGGTTTTATATTTCTTTTTACTTTTTTTTAGTCACTTTTAAAAAAAAACTTTTTTACTAAATTTTTATTTATCTTATTTTTTACTTTTCATAATTTTTTATTTAATTTTTTGAATGTAATTATTTCTTATTATCTTTCACTTATTTTTATTTTATTATTTTTTACTTTTTTATGTAATTATTTATTTATTATCTTTTACTTTTTTTAACCCCTTCATGACTGAGGCCTTTTTTTCATTTTTTTGTACACATGTTATATTCCACATTTTAGGCCTGAAAATTACTTAAAATAAAATGGTGGTAGTTGCAAATTTTTATGTTGCGCAATATTAGCGCAACTCCTTATTAAACCCCAATATTTAGTGAAAAATGTAATTAAATGCTCCAAAACACAACAAAATACTCATGTTTTTAATGAAATATAAAAGATGAGGTTACAACGAGTAAAACGATACCCAACATGCCCAGGTTACAAATTGCGTGCATCCGTAAAATGGCGAAAAACCCCAGTACCCCAAAAAGTCCATAGGAGACGCTTTAAAAGACCCCACAGGTCATCAATTTAGAGATACCCCAAAATACTGGCCCTAGAATTATTGCTCTCACTCCGGCGTGCGCGGCGATACCCAACATGTGTAGCGCGTTCGTCGTTTTCATACGTAGGCGCACCCGA
>NW_017306278.1:4607404-4611699 GCF_000935625.1 Nanorana parkeri
GATGAACGGAAGTTCGTCGACCTCCTCCCCAGCTCCCCGCTGACACCAAGATCGCCGGTCCCGGGCCCATAGGAGGGGCAACGGAGCCCGGGAAGCACGGCGGGGGTGTCGGGGGGGGGTGGCCCCTTCTTTGGGACGCAGAAGCGATCTGGCGACAGGTAAGTCGCCAGAATCGCTTCTGTTGTAAAGCCGACAGTCGGCTCTACATGTTTAAACAGAGTCCCGGCGGCAAAAGTCACCGGGAGTCTGTTTAAACAGCCCCGATGCTGGCGACGTACACTGTACGTCTTCAGTCACGAAGGGGTTAAAAGTCCTGAAAGTAGTGAGGTGTTCGGCCTCCATGCATCGGACTTGTTTTTCCAGCACATCCTACAGATGCTTGATTTGGAGTGAGATCTGGAGAATTTGGAGGCCAAGTCATAACCTCCCAACTCGCTGTTGTGTTCCTCAAACCATTCTTGCAGTGTGGCAGGGCGCATTATTCAGCTGAAAGAGGCCACTGCCATCAGGGAATACCGTTCCCATGAAGGAGTGTACTTGGTCAGCAATGTTTAGGTCGGTGGTACGTGTCAAAGTCACATCCACATCAATGGCAGGACCCAAGGTGTCCCAACAGAACATTGCCAAAAGCATCACACTGCCTCCGCCAGCTTGTCTTCTTCACATAGTACATCCTGGTGCCATCTTTTCCCCAGGTAAGGGACACACACACACCCGGCCACATGACTGTTGTGCAAATTTCACTGCAGAATGAACAGTGTTGTTACAGGAAGTGGACAAATAACGGATCTACTGGCAGGATCAATAATAGAAAAAAAAAGGAAGAAAAACTGCTTTGTTTCCTTTTGTAACAGAACGTATGATTTTTAATTCTGCACACAGTTCTATGCTAATTTCTGAAGCAAGGATGAGCATGACAGGCTTTGCTGTTGAAACAGGTTCTCTTTGATGGCAGCCGTCGGGGTGAACAACCGCCCCCCCCCCCCCCCCCGCCATGTTTCCCGTCTGAGTTCGCATCATTGCCGCTCTCAGGCCGAGGAAGATCATTGCAGAACACTGCAGGGAATATCTGGAGAGAAAGCCGTGTGTTCCGCAAGCCGAACCCTGGGACGTCGCCATGGCAACACATGTTTTATCGGCCTGTGTTTTGAAATTTGTTTTCCTGGCTGGAAGCCTCGCAGCGCCGATCTTAACCCAATCTGAGAGGTTCTGGGAGCAGATAAATACGTGACTCTCCACCGGGGGCTTCCAGAGGCAGAGAGGCTACCACGACATCTGCGTTTTATGAGGCAATAACTGGCCGCTGACATGATCACCCTGAGCAGGCCTCTTTTATAAAAATGTCTGCTCTTGTTGCCCATAGCAACCACAGATTCTCTCAGGTACACCCGCTGTGCCCATTATGAGGGGCTCCCTCCCTGTGCTGAGTTCCCGGGTCTGTACACCTGCTGTGCCTATTATGAGGGGCTCCCACCATCCCTGTGCTGAGTTCCCGGGTCTGTACACCTGCTGTGCCTATTATGAGGGGCTGCTACCGCCATTTTCCTTTCCAGGTGAGGAGAAATCTTCTAAAGAGGAGATCTGTTTAGGGGACTAAACTGTAACTTTCTGTAACTGTCTCTGGGACAGGAAGTGAGGGGAAATTTACCCAACAGTGCCAAAAAAAACAACAACAAACAAGCGCGGTAACCCTTTCCTGCTCTATCCAAAACTAAAAAAAAAACATTTTTGGTCTACATTATATCTAAAAATAACACAATATTTCTTATTATTTTTCTTCTTATTATTTATTATGATTTGTATTATTATATATACATTAAGCACGTGATGTCATTCATAGCTTTACATTTTCGCGCCTTATAAACAGAATCCAGAAATGTCTTTTTTTTTTTGTCCTAGCAAAGTGCAAAACATTTTTATTTTATGGCACACACTGACTTTAGGTCACATGGGAACCGTTCTTTATAAAACCCAAGAATCACGTATTGCTTCTATTTTGATTCTTCATTAATTTTTTTGCTTTTCTCATTTTATTTTTGTTTTAAATGTTTCTGTTTATATTTTCCGACTCTGGTGGCTCCTTTTCTCCCTCATCCGCATGCTAATCATATTCTTAAATAAAACCTTTCCATTTCCATTACAAACCTTATTTTAGACTCTGTGATGTCATCACTGGGGCTCTCTGTGCTGCTCTGTGCAATGCGGGCAGATCATGGCTGGTGGGAGGAGCCAGCGGATGCTGTATATAGATTCCTTAAAACATCACAGCACCCTGCCTCAGTACTTCTCCCAAGAGCCCTCAGCCCTGATGCAAGCAGTGGACTTGTTCCATTACTGAAGAGAACTGGAACCTGGAAGATACTGCTTATCTGCTTAGTGCTGATCATTGCAACACTGCGCATTACAGGAATGGACGCCAAGCAATGGATCACCAATTAAAGGCCGCCGGTTAGCGTTTTGAAAGCTGGAGGTCAAAGGTTACATAATAAAGTACACAGACATGGCGCTCACTGTCACTCTGTGAGCTTTGTGTATTTCTTCCAGATTTGTGCAGTATTCCAGTGCAAGACTTGGAGCTTCCTGTAATAAAGACCGGTCACTGCTGCTCTCTCTCCTTGTGCAGGGTGATTGGTCTTGTCTCCGCCCCCTCCTGTAATAAAGACCGCTCACTGCTGCTCTCTCTCCTTGTGCAGGGTGACTGGTCTTGTCTCCGCCCCCTCATGTAATAAAGACCGCTCACTGCTGCTCTCTCTCCTTGTGCAGGGTGACTGGTCTTGTCTCCGCCCCCTCCTGTAATAAAGACCGGCCTCTACTGCTCTCTCTTCTTGTGCAGTGTGACTGGTCTTGTCTCCGCCCCCTCGTGTTATAAGGACCGCTCACTGCTTCTCTCTCTCCTTGTGCAGGGTGACTGGTCTTGTCTATAAGAAATTAGTCAAACCATTAAACTACCAGAAGCCAGTCTGAAAATGTTTTTTGCCCCCACTGGTCCCGCGCTCCGCGTCCTGACCTCTCAGGGGTTAAGCGCATTCGCTGGGAGGTACGGCGCGGCTCTGGCCCGGGATGTATAAACATGTTCTTGGCAGGACTCGGGAGTTTGCTTTGGAAGTTGGCTGCCCGGCGCGGCTTCAAACGCGTCCACAGAGCCGTCGTCTGCTTTGCAAATCCGATTACCAAATACAGCCGGGCCACTTCACACGGTGCCTCTGACACGGGGGGAGACGGCGCTGCGCCCCTGAGAGCGACAAGCGGAACATCCCTTTAATCCCAGGCGGATTATACAACATCACAGCACAGGACTCTCATCTAGAACACTGCTTCGGGCTTAAAGCAGAACTCCGGCTGGAAATAAGATAAGAAAACGAACAAAATAACAGAATCGCTTTTTTTGGGCTGCAATAGTCACCAATCCAGAGGAATGTCCCTGCAGTACTTCTTTCCTGCCACTAGATGTCCTCAGTCTGATGGCCAGCATCATTCAACCCTCTTCCTCTGAGCCTTGCAGGGGCGCCCTGAGGCTGGGTGACACCCGGAGCGGTAACCAAGTGTCACCCCGCTGAGACATCATTGCGCATGCGTGTGACATCACCACGCGCGTGCTCGATGACGTCATCGCGAACGCGCCGCAGTATTCTGATACCTGCCGGCGCCCATCTTGGTGATGGACGCCGGCAGAGAGAGGAGGGGACAGTCACCCGGCGGGATAAGGTATGCCACCGGGTCCCCTCCTCTCTCCTGATACTGTCGGGCGTTCGGTCCATGACTTTTCAGAGGGGGATGACACCCAATGGTGTCACCCCTCCAATGGTGTCACCCGGGTGCGGGCCGCACCCTCCGCACCCCCCGTGTGACGCCACTGGAGCCTGAGTAGTCCTGGACCCCCCGCCAGTTCTCCAGCTCATCTCTGTCACTCTGCTCTTCACTCCAATGGCGGCCCCATCCGGAATACATACCTTACGTATTGCACCTGCCACTTGGGGGGAAGAAAGATGGGGGCGCATGCGACTCCCTCCTCTCCCTCCCTTGTGACAGCAGTGGTGCTTTGTGATTGGACAATCGGCATGCTGTTCTCAGCATTTGAACCGATTGGCTCATTGTGCTGCTTCTTCCTGTCACGCTTCAGCTCTGCTGTACAGGGACTGCAAGAGGCTGATATGGGTCAAACTCAGATACCTGCATTTAATGATGTATTCATGAGGACAGAGCTGCATTGATTTGTGTCTTTTATATCTGTTTGGATTTGAGCTTTAAGGTAAACATGTCTGTTGCCCATGCAGGGTGACGCCCCACCCCCACCC
>NW_017306278.1:4611811-4612017 GCF_000935625.1 Nanorana parkeri
GCACCAAGTGACACAATCAGAGGGGGTGACACCAAAATGACCATCATTTTGGTGTCACCACCTCTGAAAAGTTGAGCACTCTGTCATTGACTGAGAGCCCAACAGCTGCACAAGAGAGGAGTGGACCCGGCGGTAAAACTCATCCCGTCAGATGAACGTCGCCCCCCCCCCCCCCCCGTTTCCCGCGCAGAGCGAGGGGGGTGAGA
>NW_017306278.1:4612138-4643216 GCF_000935625.1 Nanorana parkeri
TTTGCCGGCAGACAGCTAGGTGAGTATGTGCACGTGACGGACGAGCATGTGCGTGATGATGTCATGCGCATTCATAATGACGTCATATGTGTGTAATGACGTCCCAGCGGGTGACAATACGCTGTCACACGGGACAGGAAATTCGTTGTGAGGCCCGTGTAAGTCACAACTTGGTACTTCCACGAAAATAACTCCTTTTTTTGCCACTGCAAGTGATGGGTTGGAGTAGGTCCGGGGGTTGGAGTAGGTCCGGGGTTGCCCACTGTGACATTGGACCATGCCTACGTAATGTGCATCAGCACGGCTGCTTGTTCTCTCCAATTGAAGAGCATGTTAGAGGGTGACAACACAGGTGACAACACAGGTGACAACACAAAGGACAGAGTGTTGTCACCCCATACCAGGAAGTCCCTGAAAAGGACCCTCATGGCAGGATCACCGGGGATTAATTAATGGTGCTATTGGAGTTCAGTGATTGGGGTTACATATATTTCAAAACACAAAACCATTTTTTGGGGGGGAGGGAGGGCGGAGTTCTTTGATAGCCAGCATGTCCGCATCTTGTAAGCAGCATTGATCAAAATCTGTACTCTATGGGTGAAGTAAATAAGATTAAGATGTTCCATATGGTCATAGTGTAAACCACTTGTTGACTGTATAACCTCCCAACTGACGTCACGCGTGCAGTTGTTTAGATTTTACATATAAACATATCACTGCAATGTGGGGAACAAGAAGTTCATTCACTGAATGGCATTGCAGGTGGGTGGGCGCCCTCTGCTGGACAGATATGGTGTTGTTCAAGAGGACCTGTCATCTGACATGTTTGTTAATGTTGAAGCTGAGCTCTCAGATATTCTCTCTTCTCTTGCCTTCCTGTCCGTCCAGTCCTGAGATTTGCACAGCTCTGTCGGGTGTCACAGCCCTTTTTGGAAGGGGGGGACCTGATTTTTCTCTGCTGCATTGCATTGAACGGCACCCGCTCTATGCATTGCATTGAATGGCACCCGCTCTATACATTGCATTGAATGGCACCCGCTCTATGCATTGCATTGAATGGCACCCGCTCTATACATTGCATTGAACGGCACCCTCTCTATGTATTGCATTGAATGGCACCTGCTCTATGCATTGCATTGAATGCCACCCGCTCTATGTATTGCATTGAATGGCACCCGCTCTATGTATTGCATTGAATGGCACCCGCTCTATACATTGCATTGAATGGCACCCGCTCTATACATTGCATTGAATGGCACCCGCTCTATACATTGCATTGAATGCCACCCGCTCTATGCATTGCATTGAATGGCACCCGCTCTATACATTGCATTGAACGGCACCCGCTCTATGTATTGCATTGAACGGCACCTGCTCTATGCATTGCATTGAACGGCACCCGCTCTATGCATTGCATTGAACGGCACCCGCTCTATGCATTGCATTGAATGGCACCCGCTCTATCCATTGCATTGAATGCCACCTGCGTTGGAATGCTTCACCTATTGGCGGTCAAGCAGAAAAACTGGGTGGGATTACATTAAAATGTGTGACCACATCACCGGTCACACATTCTAATGTAGTCACAAACTTTGATAGAACACCGCCATCAGGAGGTAAGGCCGGTACCCATGTGAGGGGTCTGGGCAGCCTGGGGGGTCCCTTACATGGGTATCAGCTGTACCAGGGGCGGCATGGCAGAGGTGACAGGGGAGGGGGTGGAGGAGGCAGGGTCCCAGCAGCAGCAGCAGGTAAGAGGAGTTGGGAGGAGATACAGAAAGGGACCCCTTCGGCCAACCCACCTGAGACCCTGCAGAGCCCACCATAGAGAGTCTCAGATGGGCTGTGCAGGATCTATGGTGTGCTCTGCGGGGTCTCAGGTAAGCCCAGCGTCCAGGGCGTTACTAAGCCCAGCGTCCAGTGCGTTACTGAGCAGTGCATCCAGGCCGTTACTGAGCAGTGCATCCAGGCCGGTACTAAGTCCTGCGTCCAGCGCGTTACTAAGCCCTGAGTCCAGTGCGTCCACTGCGACATTAGAGACCGTTTGGGGGCCAATGTGATCCGCTCCCGTGCCCCCCCACCCCCCTCTTGGGAGGGGGGGCCCAAGATAAAAGTTGCACCAGGACCCTTTGTTCATTAGGTCCGCCACTGATGGCACCCGCTCTATGCATGGAATTGACTGGCACCCTCCATGGTGCAGAGCTGGTGACCGCTCTGATGCTGCGTTTGACCTGCTTTGCGCTGTGTTTCTGTGTGGACGCTGCCGGTCCTATTGAGATGCATGCACACTGCAGACAAAGTGGACAGTTTGCTGCCTTTTTCCATCTACTCAAGCCCTGAGAACGCAACAAAAATGGCACATGATGCGAAAAGCGGCGAAGGCGGAATTTACGAATACATTTTTTAACAACCGCTACTAAACTTTTTAATGAAAAATTAAGTTTAAAAAAATAAAATAATATAATGCCCCCTCCCTTTCACCCACTTTTTCCATAGATCTTCCTCCATTGCACATGACCCGATATCTAATATCGTTCTATTGATCAGCTTCCGTCTCTGATCTCATCTAGTCCGGCAAGACTGAACTTCTTCCAATTGTTACATTGTATCAGAATATCTTCCTCCCCCCTCCTCCACCAATCAGGACCCGAGTCAAAGCAGCCCATTCTTCCCACTGTAATACATTCTGTACTAGTTTATGATTATTACAGATAGATCCATTCTTCCGATTGTAATAAATCCCATGATAGGTTATTACAGCTACAGTATATGCAACTTTTTAATGGACTGATCCGAATTTTAGGGTCCTCGGCCAGTCTATATTATAGGAGCCCCCCTCCCTTCCCCCAGATCTCTCATATGATTGTTACATAGTATCATCCTTCTGCAAACTTCAGTCCATATTCTCATCTTCAGCTTCACGACAACTTGGTTCTGTGAGCTCTAAGATCTTGTTACCTTGTATACTTTGTGTAATATATTTCTTTATAAATATTTACATGCCGAATGAATTTGTTTCAAAATAAGCGACTGGTGATAAGTTCTATATGACCCAGTTAGAAATCCATCATTTGAACCTGGATTTGCTGTTCTACAACCAGAAGCTAAGTGTTCTGCCCAGAAGAAGGTCTTTTATATGATATTTCAACTTTCAGATCCTCCTCAATGTGCGGTAATTGTTCTATAGATCTCACTTTTTACCGGCTACAGATCTTCCTTTTTTTATAGTTACGAAGTAATAAGCTGGTTCTGATATCTGGGTCCAGGGCCAAGCCATTGAGACATTCGGCCATAAGCTGTGGAAGGTCCTCCAGCTTGCCTTAGGTCCTTCAGGATTGTTGGCTCTGCTTCCTTTTATTCACTTCGGAATTCTCATTTTGTAAAGTCTGAATTACGGAAGACGCCATTTTATACTTCCATAAGTTGGAGAACGTGTGAAGAAGGTGCTGAAGAATGTTCTTTGACTTTTTAGTGGTTCTGGGTGATGAAGTTTAGGAGAACCTCTTGAGTTTGGTAGTCACTCCTCGTTAGTTCTGTTTTCCTCTTCTACGTTTCATCTCCGTTGACTATGGATTTCAGAGGGAAGAAATATGAACGAGGGAGCAACTGGTCAGACCCGGAGGTGGTAGAACTTTTACAGCTCTGGGGAAACGAGTCGGTGCAGATGGAACTGGAGAGCTGTCTCCGGAACCAGCATGTCTTCAACCGGATTGCTGATGCGTTGAGGGAAAAAGGAATCCACAGGACTGGCGACCAGTGCCGGGAGAAGATCAAGAAGATGAAGCTGGAATATCGAAGGCTGAAGGACAATAGTAAGACCCTGCGAGGTGGAAGGGCTTGGAAGTTTTACGAAGTGATGGACAGGGTGTTGACTCACCGCCCTACTCTCTCTTATGGGTCTATAGGCCCCGGTGGGCTCTTGAACCAGCATTTGCTCCAGAACTCCCTGTCTGAGGGGTTTCACGGTCCATTCAGTCAGTATGGTCATTCTCAGACACATCCGGAAATGATGGAAATCAAATCCGAGGATGTGCAGTCTGATGAACAATGTCTGACTCCAGAACCTCCTATGACGTATATACAGGATTCCGGGGGAGAGCAAGAAGAGGACGAACAAAGCATGCTGGATAGAGGAGGGCAAGATTCACCCATATCCAGAGTGGAGGTCACTGCTGAGGTCAGCGTATCCCCCTCAGGTAAGAGACTGCATACCATAGAAAGGTTCCTTAAAGTGGACCTTGTGTCAGATATATCTTTCATATGATACATGCATGCTAAGTAATGTGAGAGTGTAACACTTACAGTTCTTTATCACCTCTTTAAAGGTCATACCCCCCCCCCCCCCTACAATAGTTTTATCTGCCCTTGGTTTTAGCATCCTACTTCTTAGGCTCAGAGATGACACAATCATGTAAATCCCGGTGACTGCTCTGGACAGAGTTGCTCCATAGTTACAATGGATGATCAGTGTGATCACTGGGGCAGAAGGCATGAGACTGAGGATGTGCATCCTACTGCCTGCAGCAGACTGATGCCCTTGTTCTACCAGCACTTGCACCTCTCCACCCTGGAGCTCATGGACTGTCCTTTATTCATGAAATATACAGAGTTTTTGAAAATGTTTACTATTGCTCTATATAATACCAAATCAGGAACTTATTCATGCAGACTGAGAGGTCAACTTTAACTCAGCTAGGTCATTTTTAGTGCAACATTTGGAAGCCACGAAGTTCCGTTTAGGATCCAGCTGCGAGCATGAGCTTTCATTGACAACAATAGTCAAGCAGTCTTTAGCTATCTAGCTCCATTAATCACTTATTCTTTGCGTTGGGTTTCACCACGCTCGTGCAAAAGGCACACTAGACTACAAATATGTAAATTTTCCTAAATAACAGATCATAGTCTGCCCAGAAGAGAATGCTCAATCTTTGCAGGCCCTGGCCCTTAGTACGGGAGAAAAGTATTTAGGCTGGGTTCACACCTAGGCGTATCGAATATGCGCGATTCATGGTAAAAAAACGTGCGACCAACGCGCGTTTCCGAGGGCTTCTTGGCTGTATCCCAATGGAAACGCGCGACAAAAAGCTCCTGTACTTCTTTGGGCGTAGGGCGTTTTGTAGCGCGTTCATACGGCCTGTAATACGCCCAGGTGTGAACCATACTCATAGGAAATAATGGGATTTCGGTGTTTGAGCGTTCTGCAGAGCGTTCGAACACGCTACAAAACACCCAGGTGTGAAGCGGGGCTTAGATTTTGGGAGTTTACTAGTTAGGAAACAGCCAAAGCTGATCTCTTCTGAATTTTCAAAAACATTCAGAAATGTTAATTTTTAATCAGATTTTAAAGTAGAATCAAACACTCATTTTTTTCTGCATAAATCTACAGCTAGCAAGCAGTAGATATATGCAAAAACATAAAATAAATAATAATTAGCAAATAGGTCATTACTTACCTGTGTCTCCGCCGCTCGCTCCCGTCTAAAGATCTGAAGATTCTCGAGCGGCTGTGAAGGATCATGGAGCGAGCGCATGTGCAGTAGAAATCTTCAGCCGGGAGAAGAGGAGACACACAGTGTAAGTCAATGCACACAGCCGGGAGCGTGCACCCGTACAGACTCCGTGGGACACAGGAGACGCAGCAGTATGTGCTGGATCAAAGACCGGCACCAGTGCTGGAGGGACTCCTGAAAACCACTGAGAAGAAGATGATCGGATCAAGAGGCATAATTTAAGGTAAGTCCCTAAAGGGGGGGGGCGATATTGTGACTTTAATGTCACGTTAGGGGTAAAGGGACTCTGTAGACTGAGGAAGGAGGTAAGAGCTTTTACTGGGGAAGTTGGCTTACTTGTGTAGAGTGTTTTGAAGATACCAGCAGAGTCCCGGTTGGACCAGTTTTGGCTCCGGTCTTCTACCATCTTCGTTGATGACCTGTTTGATGGCTTGGATAACAAGGAGTCAGCATTTGTGGGAAATGCTAAATTATGCAGGATTACACAGAAAACACCACTGAAGTCTTTCCAACCCAAACTGATCCTTCTGTATTTAACTTCAACCGCAACGCTTCCCTTAGATTTGCATAGTGGAGGGAAGGGCTAGAGGTTTTGTCAAGTTCTTATTACTGAACATCTACAGTATATCAGAGGAGCTGCATGCATCTTGTTTATTAGGGTTAGAATATCAATCAAGTTTTCATGGAGCACCATAACTCTAGCAAGGCTGCTCCCAACAAATCAAGGCACCCCCTTCTAGGGGACCAAGATTAAAGGATCCATGTATACAACGTTTGAAGAGAGCGCCAGACCAAAATTCTAAGAGTCCAAGCCGTATGCTGTTTGAACAAGCTGCTAATCCATTTTTTTTGCTTTGCTTATTTCTCCCATTAATCATCCTAAACTGAGCCCTGTTTTAGACTCTTCTAATACCTTAAGCCCTGAGGGGGTAGTGTTGTCGACTCCGAAATGCGTTGGCTTGTCCACACTTCTTTGTTATGAGTAAATACAACAAAAGATTTTGGCCTGGTTCTCCCTTGAGACTTTGTATACATTCTTATTACTGACTTTGTGTGTCCCCTCTGAGGGGTCCAGCTTGGTTCCTGTTGAAGTGGCTGACCCCTTCCAAACTAAAAGTGAGAGAGAGAGAGTCTCCTTTTTATAGGCACCCAGAATGTGTCATGAACTTGCCAGTATACTCTGATGGGTTAGAGGGAAATGAGCTTTAAATCAGACTTCAGACTCTCAGGACATTTTGCCATAAGTTACCAGCTCAACATGTCTACAGTGGTGATAACAAAGTGGTCCCATTCTCTCTTTTTGTAAAGTGTATATATGTGTGTGTGTATGTATGTGTGTGTGTATGTATGTATGTATGTGTGTGTATGTATGTATGTATGTATGTATGTGTGTGTGTGTGTATGTATGTATGTATGTATGTATGTGTGTGTGTATATATATGTATATAACTAATGTCTTTATTCAACCTCAAATACTATGCAACTCCTCCTACTGGAACAACGAAAGGGTAACAAACATGCTGACATTCAAAATGTTCCTCCGAGATAAACTTCGCTGAAAAGTCAAACTACCCATAAAAAAGTTTACACATTTCAGGCTGAAATGCGTAAACTTTTATCCAGACCACTTATTTTGTTGAAATAAGTGGTCTGGTGTCAGAGATTCTTTAAAGAATCCTTGGTTAAAGGCCCCTGTTTTCGGGTAGGATATTGTGTGCTTTGAGAGGGCAAAGGGACTGTGAACGTCTTGGTTAATGAAGAGAAGGTCTATTATAATGGAGGATTGAAGACAAAGGGTAACGTTTGCAATAAAAAAATAGGTGCTGAAGTTGGAATGTAATTCATATGTTTAGGTGTATAAAGCTTTAGTAGAGAGCTAACACCGGTCATTCTAACCAAAAAGTGAGAGATGGAGGTTTTCTGGTGAGTTATCCGCTGGCGTCATATATCTCTTGGGAGCTTTAGTGCGATTTCCCTGATGTAGCTTCTGGTTCCCTCCACCTTGGAGCTTTGTGTTCCCATTCCTTCTGCTGTGCTCTCCATAATATGAAATAAGAAAGTGGAGTGGATGTGACCCCTTGCATGTGCAGTTGACCATCCACAATCCTTGTAGACTTGACCAGAAACCAGTTTGCCACCGGTATAAAAGGGGGTTCTTGGCTATAAGGATGGCCAGACTTGGAATTCTTTGTGAAAGACTTTGGTGATGGTCAGTATAATGGAGCCTGAGTATGGATCAGATGCTCCTTATCCTAGAAAGCCTGCAGCCAGAGTTTGCCAGCAGACTGAACAAGTCAAGAAAGGAATCCAACAGCCATTGACAATGTAAAGATGTCCGCCTCACTATGAGAATAAATTAGGTTCTGGCGCAGTTGGGTTTAGCGTTGTCTTCTGCGGGACCATCAGTAATAGAACATGTTTAATTCGGGGACTTTGGTCTTGCAGCAGATATTTTATTAGTATTTTTTTTATTGATCTCCTTACTCCTCCAGGTTTCAGTGAAGCCAATATGGCGGGCTCCTCGGGTCACAGCACTCATCCGCAGTTCTGGAGGAAAAGGAAACCGCTGGAGCCGCTGGAGGACCTCATCGCTCAGATGCTGATGGCTCAGCGAGCCTCAGAGGAACGCTTTCTTCAACTTGAGGAACGGAGGATGGTGCAGGAGCAAGAGGCGGAGGAACGGAGGCTTCGTCTGGAGGAGCGGAGGCTGCAGCTGGACCGTCAGCACGAGCTGCGCATGTTCACTGTGTTCGCCCAGATGCTGGGCATGATACGTCAAAGTGGAGGGGAGTCTATGCCCATGCCTCCATCAAATTCTGGCTTAACACCAGAGGGTGACAATCTGAAGAGAGCCTCTACGAGCAAAGAGCCTGAAGTAGGAGATGTGTACAGTTGTAAGCAGTTCTTCAGCCCCTATCTGTCTAGTCGTGGCAACATCCTGTGTGGTTTCCGAGGCTCCTCTGAGGAGGGATACAGAGCATATCATGAAGACAAGTACGATGAGGACAAGAACCCCAATGTGAGCGCTTTTTATACTGTTTTTCTCTTTTATTGCGTTGTAAGAATACCTCCAAAATGTTTCCTGAGCAGGTATTAGTATCTAATGTTTCAGAATAGCAGGACATCTTCATTTGCTTCATAGAGTCTTACTATAGAACTTACCTAAGCCCTGGTAGCTTCTGTGGCCTGGCCTAATTGCCTGGGGCAGTGCGAATATATTCCAGTGCTCTTTCTGCCTTGGCATTGAAAGTGCACCAATGACGTTAGGTGTACAGCTCAGCAATGCCATCATCATCTCGAACATCCTGGGGAATGTTAAATATCCCCTATTGTCTCAAGATTATGCTCTAGCACAGTGCAGGAGCATCTTCTCATGAAAGGATGGTGACATCACCGCCTGCAGAATGTAAGCCAGGGGTAAGGTCAGTATATTGACTCTTTTTCCCCATTTTCCTCCCACATATCTTAAAGGATCATTAAAGCCTCCTGTTTTTTTGCATATACCGACTGTTACCAAGCAGTCGATATATATGCAAAAACAAGTTTACCAAAGGGTTCAAACTTACCTGTGTCTCCGCCGTGCGCTCCCGTCCAAAGATCTGAAGGTTCTCGGGAGGCTGCAGAGGATCATGGGGCGGGCTCATGCGCAGTAGAGATCTTCGGCTGGGAGAAGAGGAGAGACGGAAGGTAAGTCAATGGAGGCAGCGTGCACCCGCATAGACTCCGTGGGACAGGAAGTGACAGGAAGAGACCGCCACCAGCACTGGAGGGATTGCTGAATACAAGTGGAAAGAAGTAGATGATCGGGTCAAGAGGCATCATTTAAGGTAAATCCTTACATCAGCATGAGGATGGGAGGGGGGGCTTTAGGCTTTAAAGGAGAACTATGAGGTAAGTGCTTTTCACCCACCTCATAGTTCTAGCCGACCTGTGACAATGAGACTGTCACAGGTCGGCTCAGTAGATCGGGAGGTGAGCGAACACATACCGCCGTTCGCTCACCTCACCCGTGACAGGGGAGGGGCTGGATTCCCCCCTCCCTGCTCCGATCCGCCAGCGCTGACTGGCGGAACGGACGGGGGAGGGGGGCAGCTGGCTCTGCCTCTAGCTGTCAGTCACGCAGCTGGGCGGATCCCGGCACAATTGTCAGGATCCGCTTCAGCTGCAGCTCGCAGTATACTGAGCCTAGGGTGACAGGAGGACGCTAGTTTGTGTCCTCCCGTTACCTGAGGAGAACTATGGGGAAAAGAGTTAACCCCATAGTTCTCCTTTAATATCACTTTAAATAGTAGTAGTTTTTAGCATTAACAATCTGATATATTAAAGGGCTCCAGATAAGAGTGAAACACTAACATATATTTAAGTATGCAGTTTCTCTATGTGCCTCGTGTTTCGGGTACTGGGAGAGGGGTTCAGCTGCCCACAAATTCAGGCATATGTAACTGTTTTATCTGTTGAGTTTTGTTAGGACTGCTCAGCTAGTTTTATGATTCACATGCCTCTGCCGCATTGTATAGCTTAACTGCTGACACCACTTAATGTTAGAGCTTTTGGTGTCCCCTCTGTACCTCCAACCTGCTCATTGGATTCTTTAGCTGTTTTCCAAAAACTCATATTTAATTGACTAAATCCCCTTGTCTCGGTTTTCACTCTGTGTGACTAATAATAGCTGTGACCTTTTGCAGGGCATCATCAACTTTGGCACGAGTGAAAATAAACTTTGCTTTGACCTGATGTCCAAACGGGTGAGTTTTAATTTTTTTTTTTTCTTCTAAAAATGCTGAAATTATTATTATTATTAGAAATTAGGGCTGTTACTGATTAAAATTTTCGTGTTCGATTAATCGAAATTCTTTTTAATAGATTAATCAATTAATTTCGATTAATTATAAAGCACATACAGATCCAACTACATTGGCTTATACACATACCGCACAGCAATGAAGTAATAAAATGAACTAGGATCACACTTAATCTCATGTGCCCCACTCAATATGGCCGCCACTTGAGTGGGGCAACTCGGAATAACAACGTGCTGGATTAGTGTGATCCTAGTTCATTTTATTACTTCATTGCTGTGCGGTATGTGTATAGGCCAATGCCTTGGCTGGCGCTCGTGCAGAAAGTTTAAAAAAAAATTTAAATCGATCAAAAAAATTTTCATCGATCAAAAAGATTAACGATTAATCAAGAAATGAATCGTTAATTTGCACAGCCCTATTAGAAATATATGATTTTAAAAAATAAAACCTTGCTGTGGGGCTACCCCCGCACTGCAAGGGGTAGGTGCTCATTTCGGTCTAGGGGCAAAAATAAATACTCATGATTTTGATCCACGGTCCTGCAGCAGTGACTTCTTCTCCCGCTATGGTATGTCCCTCAGCATCCTCGTGTCTAATGGTTCTTCATTATATGTGAAGATGCCATGGCTCCTTAGACCACCAGAGCCCAGGGGAGAAGAGGCAGTGGAGACCGGTCTAGCAGCCAGGTGGGACCGAGAGTCAGGTGAGTATATCATCATTTTCACCCCCTAGAAAAAACAAGCACTTAAAGTGAATATGTCACCAACCCGCATACTTCATGCTAATCATATAATAAACAATCCCTAGGCAGAGGTTAGCTTTATTGAAAATGTGAAGGTCATAATGGCCAATAACTCCAAAAATACATCTATATGCTTATCTCAACTTTTCCTGTAAAAGTCCAGCTTGGTCTTGCTTACTCCTGTCTCGCTATCAGTCGGCTAGGTTGTCAGTCATATTAACAAAGATAGTCCAAAAGCTTTTAATTGTTCAAATTCAGCCACATAAAGAGCCAATATGTTCCGGGGGCCAAAAGCACCCTTTCCTTCATCAGAGCTTGAATAGCAAAGCAGGGACTTATGTGGACTCAAAGGGCCAGTAAGCACACAGATCTGTATTAAATCGGATTTTAGGCTTCCTAATGGACTGTTTGCCAAAATGTTCAGTGGTAAGTAAATATCTGCAGAAAAAATTGGCTTGCATTTAATATGCTTGATCTGTAGAGGGTGTTTTTTTTGTTTTTGACCTCCAAGCTAGAGTCTTGGAAATTTTAATGGGACTAGTTAAGGCAAAATTCATCACACTTTTGTACCCCTCTTTGTACAATGTCGGTTGGGGACTGTTTAGCCATAGTCTACAAGATCCCATGTCCTTGTATTTATACAGCTGACCCAAAGTGACATGAATGTGGTTGAGCCTCCGCTGCTGCAGTATCCAGACTGGAAGGGCCATGGATTGTGAGTATCTCTTTATATGTAGATGTATTAACATTTTAATTAAGGGTCATAGACACCTAAAGGTGGTTAAATAAGCAGGGATAATCTGAATGCCCTCTGACATCTGTTGCTGCCAATGCCTCTCAACGGCATCATCGTGTGGGTAGACTGGTCATGTTTGGCCCATGGAGTGGGGCATAGGAGGTGGGCACACTGTAGATGCCTTTAGTGAAGCTTACTGGGGTGAACAGAAAAACTACTGGACATGGTGTTTTATCCTTAAAGTTTCTCAAACTTTAGCCATGCTTTGCAAGTGTTCCGAGTGCTGGTGGGTACGTCATAGTAGACATGAGAACATCGCCCAGTCTGTCCAAACATGTCTGGATTGAGCAATTGTTATCTCATGTCAGTAGTTAGCTTTAGGTGGGTACTACAGTCCCAAATATACTATAGGGAATGAACAAATAATTCTGCGCTTGACAGTCCATGTAGCTAACGCAGCACAAGTTCATGAGTCTATTGGGTCTTTCAGCATTTAGTGTCTACTTTCTATAAAGCTGAATTCTGGCCACACAATTGATACGAAACTAATGTACATGGAGGTGTAGAAATGTGAATATATATTTAGTAAAATCACCTACCTCCCAGGTGCTGTAACCTTCCAAACCCTGGTTGTCTTCCTGGTGACCATTCTCTGGTGTTGGGCTTATACACATTGTGAGACTGGTCATCTCGCCACCTAATTCTATACCTGCAGTGCATGTAGGAGCAGCTGTATTATGATGGGCTCTTGTAGCGACCACTCTAGGGACCTATGCAAATAAATACTATCTGAAAGTCCATATTTGCATAGCTACAGCATACACCTCCATTGTGGGCAGCAAGGGGTTGGCTTCCCCTGTGACCAGGGATATAGGTTTGTCCCCAGGCCCCTGTGGCGTATTAGTCTAGCATGATAATAGAAAGCTGTCATAGGAGACCTATGTCGAGAGTTGAAGTTCACTTTTGTTGTTAGACCGGCCTAAATACAGCTGATCAGTGTGTGTCTAAACAGGTTAAACTCCATAGTTTAGCACTTGAACCTCCCATAAAGTTAAATGACTTTTAGAGACTCGAACCCCTGAATTTACTTTGCAATGGTCTTGAATTTTCTTTCTTTCTTTCAGTTTAAGAGAAGAAGTGGCCCGTTTTTTGACTTATTACTGTAAAACACCCGCACCTTTAACTTCAGAAAATGTGAGTAATAACTGTATGGATATTGCTGTTAGTGAGTAAGGATGGGCTCGGGTGTGTTCGCAGGTGCCGAGCCCGCCAGGCAGCTGACAGCGCCAATCACAGGTACTGAGACATGTTCCCGGTCCGCAGCTGCAGAGATCAGGAAATGTCTCAGTGCCTGTGATTGGCGCTGCGCGCTGCCAGCTTCCTGGCGGGCTCGGCACGTGGAGCTGTGAACACACCCGAGCCCATCCTTATTAGTGAGATGGTCTATTGGGTTTCTCATTGGAAGTTTATTGGATTGTATGTAGATCCTATACAGAGAGATCATCAGTATAACATATACCTGTCCTAGAACTGCTAGACTCTGAGACCCGCCATCATCTTCTTCCTGCACAAAGGTTTTCAAACAAATGGGACATTTTCTTTGTGTGACAGCCATGATGGCATACACTGATGCATTGTATCAAATCTGTCAGGGTTCCATGTAGTTCTGTCAGGAGTGGGCAACTAGTTCATGCATCAGGAGTGGGCAACTAATTTTCTTCTGGGGGCCACATAGGAAGCTGGGACGGCTATGGAGGGCCAAACTGATTAGTACACGGTACTACACAATGCACCAACCATGCTTTACAGTGCGGCAGGTGTGCTGCATTGCCATTAATTTGAATGGCACCCCAAACGCACCTCCTCGTAATACTGTACGATGCGTAATGGTTTAAAAAAGTAGTACATGCAACACACCTGTCCATGGGCGGTAGCTGCAGGAGAGGGGATGGAGAAGGACCTCTGATATCATTGGTAGCTAGGACTGCCCAGCAGTCCTAGCAACCAATGACTGCAGAGGAGCACCCTAACATCATTGGTTTCTAGGACCGCTTAGCGGACCTAGGAACCAATGACTGCGGAGGGGATCCTCTGATGTCATTGGTTGCTAGATATTACATAGTTCCAATCGGTATATTGTATACTGATACATTGTAACAGGTTTGTCAGTGTTCCAGTAGGTTTGTCAGTGTTCCAGGTAGTTCTATCATATGCTGATATACAGTAACAGATGTATCCATGTTCCAGGTAAATATATCATACAGTTCCAGGTGGTTATATAATACACTGATACATTGTAACAGGTCTGTCAATGTTCCGGGAAGGTAATTTTATACCATATACTGCTACTTTGTAACAGGTCTGTCAATGTTCCAGGTAAATATACCCATACAGTTCCAGGTGGTTTGTATCGTACACTGATACAATGTAAAAGGCCTTTAATATTTAGGTTTATTCTGGGTGGTTCTATCATACGTTGTTGCCCCAGGGAAATTCTCCCCACTCATTGTTTCAGTGCACTTGTAACAATTCTCCTTCCTATATCCCAGGTGGTTATATTAAACGGCTGTGGCTCCCTGTTCTCCGCTCTGGCCGCTGTCCTCTGTGATGCTGGAGGTGAGCTGATGTCCATTTGATTTCTACAAATAGAAGGTTGTACCAAAAGTGTTCTTTTGGAATTATTTTTGTTTTGTGTTACTGATCTGTCTTAAAGGAGAACTATGAGGTGGGTGCTTTTCACTCACCTCATAGTTTTAGCCGACGTGTGACAATGAGACTGTCACAGGTTGGCTCAGTAGATCGGGAGGTGAGCGAACACATACCGGCGTTCACTCACCTCTCGATCCTGTCACGGCTCTCTGCCGTGACAGGGGAGGGGCTGGATTCCCCAATCCCCGCTCCGATCCGCCAGCGCTGACTGGCGGAACGGACAGGGGAGGGGGCGGGTACAGCTGGCTCTGCCTCTAGATAGGCAGAGCCAGCTGTCACTCACGCAGCTGGGCGGATCCCGGCACAATTGTCGGGATCCGCTTCAGCTGTGGCGTCTCAGTATACCGCGAGCTACAGCTCGCGGTATACTGAGCCTAGGGTGACAGGAGGACGCTAGTTTGTGAACCCCCGTTAGCCTGAGGAGAACTATGGGGAAAAGACTTAACCCCATAGTTCTCCTTTTAAAGGGAACCTGTCATACCACAAGTTCAATAGAGATGAATAGGAGAGCGGAATTCCGCTTTCTTACTTGTCTTTATAGAGCGGCTCTTGCCCGTACATTGGAGCTGGGCAGTATAAAGTCAGATCACCTTGCATCTGGGGTCTGAATTGTAGGAACTTGCACTGTTTTGTTTTCTTTATATAAAGGTACAACATGATTTGAGGTCTGAAAAACCTTTTTCAATTATTATGATTTCTGGGAGATCAGCAATGCGGGGACTGTCTGCATGTTTTCCCAGCTTCCTATAGTTTTTCATGCATGTGACCACAACAGGAATGGGCAGAAGCTGAGGCTAAGGCCTTGTTTACACCAAGCGCGGAGCAGGTGCAGAGCAGATCAGTTGCAGACCGGATCAAAACTGCGCCCAATGTATTCCAATGGTATTTTTTGCTCCAGTTCACATCGCAGCGGGCAGTTCCAGAGCAGGTGAAAAAACTGCAGCAGGCCCTATTTTACCTGCTCTGGATCTGCAAACGCATCAAAAACGCATGCAAATGCCTGGAACGCACTGAAAGCCCATTTTAAACGGACAAAAAAAACAACAATGTAAAAATTTTTTTTTTAGCCAAAAACGCGTCAAAAACGCATCTAAAAGACTAGCGTGCGTGTGCAGAAACCTGACCGGATCTGCTCTGCAATTGGTGTGAACAAGGCCTGGTGGTCAGATTGCAGGGACTTCGTACTATTCTCTGTCTGTGGAGGGTGCACTAAATGGTCAGGTTGGGATTTTCGTTCAGCTGCTAGCGCCCCCTGGTGTTAAGGCAGATGTGTACAGTGCCTGCTCCCTGCATAGGGAAGAGTTCTCTTGCTTTATATCTGTGATCAGATTAGATGTGCATGTCGCATATGTCATATGACATCCTTGTACAGTATATTCTGAACAGCAGTTGAAGCCATTTTACATCCAACTTATCATTTTCTTTCCTGTCATTGTTTGATTCAGGCAGGTTGTGCACTAAATGTATCCTATTGATTCTTGTCTCACAGATTCTATTCTCATTCCGACGCCGTTCTATGGAGGAATCACACAAAGCATTTTCTTGTACAGCGGTATTAAGCTGGCCTACGTGCACCTAACAAGCAAGGTGAGTGATGGGGATCCTGTGTTGGGTTACAATAATCTGCTGTATACTGTCCCATGAGGCATTGCAAGACTGACAGATACAGGCATGACTCCCAGAGGCATGTTGGGATTTGTAGTTAAAGCACAGCTGGAGGGTTGGAGTTGCCCATCCCTGATTTAGAAGGGTACAGAAATTAAGTGCAAATCCTTTGAAAATCTGATATTTTAATTGTGGATGGATGTTGGTGGCTTGAATCTCCTGCTGTCTTGTGTTTCTTCAGGAGAAAGGTGCCATTGCAAAGCATTTAACTCTACAGCAAGTCATGTCAAGGGAGAATAAAAAAAAAAAAATCTTGCTTTGAGAGTAATGTTTTGGCACAATGACTGGAGAGAGTGATTCAGAGTGGCAGCATTCATCCCGAATGCGGATCTTTACACTCAAAAATCAAATTCTACCAATGCACCCCTCTATGTATGATGAATAATAATAACATAGACATGTCAGCTGGGATTCTTAAAGGAGAACTATGAGGGGAGTGCTTTCCACTCACCTCATAGTTATAGCCGGCCTGTGACAATGAGACTGTCACAGGTCAGCTCAGTAGATCGGGAGGTGAGCGAATGCATACCGGCGTTCGCTCACCTCTCGATCCTGTCACGGCTCTCTGCTGTGACAGGGGAGGGGCTGGATTCCCCCCTCCCCGCTCCTCCAGCGCTGACTGGCGGATCGGACGGGTGAGGGGGCGGGTACAGCTGGCTCTGCCTCTAGATAGGCAGAGCCAGCTGTCACTCACGCAGCTGGGCAGATCTCGACATCGATGTCGGGATCCACTCCGGCTGCGGCGTCTCAGTATACCGCGAGCTGTAGCTCGCGGTATACTGAGCTTAGGGTAACGGGAGGACGCTAGTTTGTGTCCTCCCGTTACCCTAAGGAGAACTATGGGGGAAAACACTGACCCCATAGTTCTCCTTTAAATACTTACACTTGCAGAACATTCACTTCCTGCTTTGAAAGGGCAAAATTACTTCAGTTTGCCAAAAGCAATGCACACTGAGATTTGCCTCGTCATCAGCAGAGCATTGCTGGGAAATCTCATCTGTAATCTCACGAGATCTCAGGGAAAGTAATTTTCCTCCCCATAGATCATGTGCATGGTCACATGTCCTAGTCACGTGTGCCAGAGTTCCAGGAAGTAATAGGAGAGCTAGTAACCTGCCCTTAGTTAACATGGCCACTGTCAAGAGACTGGGGAAGAAAAGAGAAATAAGAAATGCAAACAATACAAAGCCGGCAATTATCTAGAAGTATGTGTTTGTAGATTGTCATTACTAAACATTTCTAAAGGTGTGTGTTTGTTATTATTTTCAAGATTATGGGTAACAGTCCACTTTAAGTGAATTACCAGCTTAGGGGGGCAGTTTAGCTAAACACTTCGGGTACGTGTACACAGGGGCGTCCCGAGGCTGGGTGACACCTGCCGGTGGCCATCTTGGTGATGGACGCCGGCAGAGAAAGGAGGGGACAGTCCCCTCCTCTCTCCTGATACTGTCGGGCGTTCGGTCCATGACCGAGCGCCCGACTTTTCAGAGGGGGGGGTGACACCAAAATGACTGTCAGTCATTTTGGTGTCACCCGTGTGCGGGCCGAACCCCCCGCACCCCCCTTGTGACGCCACTGCGTGTACACAAGCTTATGGAGCTCTCCTGAGCCCTGTTTGTCCTTTCCAACGTTCATAGTAGTATAAATAGGAACGCTTTTAGAGCTCATTAAATTCTATAAGCAGTGCTCTCCTTGTGTACATTGTGTACTTTACTATTTTGCTGATTGCAGTGGAAAGAATATATTTAGGATATGTTCCTAGATGACTGCATTTCGCAAAATAATTGAGCCCCGGTGTATACATCGAAAGCATTGCTTACACGGTTTGGTGAACTCTAAAAGCAGTTTTTAAGGTCTACTTTGGCTACAGTTCAGTTTGCACTGAGCTCGGGCAGAGTCAGGCCAGATCTTCAGAAGTCTTTGGTATGTATACACTAGACATGTGCGACGTCAAAAAATTTGTTCTGTTTCGTTTCGTTCTGTTTCGTAATATCCATTATTTCGTATTTCGTAACCGAAACTCAATTCGGATTCGTATGAAATACGTATTTTCGTTAGTTTCGGCACATTTCCGTAACTTTACGAACATTCGTTATGATGAAGTTAAAAAGCAAAAATACCTTTGTTAATATTGGAGTCGATGTGGTAGTTGTTTTTGTATCCGAAATACGAATTCCGTTAACGGATTCCGTATCCGAATTTCATATTTCGGACTTTAAAAAAAACCTACCATCAACTCCAATATAAATGGACTTTGCTTTTTACCTTCAATATAACGAATGTTCGTAACGGAATGAAAATACGTCAACGGAATTTCGTATTTCCTGCCTGTGTATTGTAATGCAACTCTAAACAGCAGCTGATCTGTATTTCGGATTAAAAAAAAAATCTTGTCATGTTGTTCAACCTCATTTACAGGGGTAATATTAGTTCCTGTTTCAAAGAAATTCGGATCCGAAATTCGTTAACGGAATTTCGTATTTCGGATATAATTCGGAAACTGCAATTCGGATTTCGTATGCTTACGAATCTACGAATTTCAGGAAAATTCGTACGAATTTCAATTCGTAACGAAACGAATCGCACATGTCTAGTATACACTTGGCCTTAAAGATGAACCTTGGACAGCTTAAAGAATCACCTGTTGGTACCTCCCCCTCCCCCATAGAGTAAGGTTCGCCAAACACTTTTATTCTTTCACCCCCATGATGAAAAAAAACTCTTGATTATGCCATCCATGCTGACAACATGGATGGGGGATTCCCCCTCCCCATCAGGCTAATTTAACAGTGACTGCAGCATATATTTCACACCTGCTCCTTTAACAAAAGTTGATTAAAAAATTGCCTTTTGTTTAATGGAGGGGTGCCAATGTCAGCAGGACCGGTTCAACCGGTTTATGGCCAACTTTGGGATCGAATACTTGCTTAGACAGGTATACATAAGTGGCACCCGGACAGGCTCATGCAATGCACAATGCGGAGGCCAAGGCAAAAATCCCATCATCTGTTAGCCTGTTGCTGCATCTTCCTCTGAACTGGCAGACCCTTAATGCAGCTTTCTCTGCTGGACTTTAGTTTCAAAGCACATGGAGCGGTGTAGTGCAATAGCCAGCCAACTGGAGATCAGCATTCAGCACCTGAGCACGGGTAGACTAATATAAGGTGACTTCTGATGGTTACATTTGATGGGCATATAAAGGATCAGGTGAACATTTTTGATTAAAAAAAAATGACAAATTCATCTTCAAATTCCTGGGTGTATGTGACATAGGGACCTTAGCCTGTAAGCTCCTTGAGGACAGGGAATGATGTGAATGTGCCACTGGGCCACTCAGGTGAATGGGCCACTCAGGGTGACAAAGTGGGTCACGCCAGGGCCGGTGCAAGTATTTTTTCCTACACAGGCGAAGGTGCATTTTTGAAACTTCCTTTTTGGTGCACCTCTAATTTTTTTACTTTATCACTTAATTTTTTGACTTTTTAAATATATATCTGATTATCTTTTTATAATTTTTTTATCTTATTTTTTTATTTGTTATTTTTTTCTTATTACTTGTTTTTTAATCTTACTATCTTTTACTTTTTATCATTATGTTTTACTTATTTTTTCATAATTTTTATTTATTTTCTAATGTTTTATCAAAAAAAATGTTAATTACATTTTTTTTTCACTTAACTTTATTGCTATCACACAATGCCCTGTGTGATAGCATATGGAGGTGACAGGTTCTCTTTATTGACCCTGTCACCTCCAATACAGGAGTTCTAGCACAACACTGTGCCAGAACTCCTGTGACAGCTGAGAGGAAGGGCTGCGAGTGCAGCTCTCCCCTCACTGTCTCCTGTGAGGAAGAAGAGAAAGGTAGCTGGCGGGGGGGAAGGGAGGGAGGGGGGATTGCAGATGAGAACTTCCTGGCGGGGGGTCAGGTCGGGGGGGGCGCGGGTCTCACCTCATCAAACGGATCCCTGCCTCTGCTCGGCTCTTCATACCGGCGCTGATCACACCTATCTGCGCTCCCTCTCTTCTCTACTCCTGGCCGCTCTGAAGCAGCAGCGACCGGGAGTAGAGAGACAGGGAGCGCAGAGAGATGTGATCGCCGCCGCCGTGACCGTCTTAAAGGGGCGACCTCCCAGTCGCATCTTTCCGCCCCCCACAGCAGCGCCCTCAGGCAGATGCTTGACCTGCCTATATGGTAGCGCCGGCCCTGGGTCACCCTGATAAATGGACCCTGCGTGGCCCTGAAACGTTGCTTTTTGCGCGTAATGCACCTCTTCAAAGTATTCATTGAGTGCTGGTGATCTTTATTTGTATCAAGGCCTAGTATTGCACGGCACCATCCGTGATCATCACTGTGAGCACCACCATTTACTGTATGGTCCTAACCGCTGTAAGGAGTAGAGGGGATCCATCTGGACATTGTATGTGACATTGGGACCTTAGGCTGTAAGATCCTTGAGGACAGGGACCGATGTGAATGTGCAACTATGTAAAGCGTAAATTGTCGGCACTTTATAAATACCTGTAATAAATAACCAGCCAATTGGAGATCAGCATTCAGCACCTTAGCGTGGGTAGACTAAGGCGGTTTCTGATTGGTTGCACTGGATTACTGCACTCCATTGACATATTGTTCATATGAAGGATGGTTACATTTGATGGGTATATAAATGATTTTGTGAACATTTTTGATAAAAAAATGTAACAAATTAATCTTCAAATTCCTGGGTGAAGAAATTGTCAGAAACTAAATCTGAAAACTGCTTCTGGTTGTCAGGTTACGTCTTCGGGGGGGCGGCCATTCCAACTAACTGTGCAGAAAATGGAGTCGGCTCTGCAGACCGCCAAAGAGGAGGTAGGTGTTTGAATGTGGACTAGAGCATAGCGCGTGCTGTATAATACCAATCACAGCTTGTGTCACTGCCATAGCCATAGCCTGCTGTG
This sequence comes from Nanorana parkeri, assembly GCF_000935625.1. NCBI lineage: Eukaryota > Metazoa > Chordata > Amphibia > Anura > Dicroglossidae > Nanorana > Nanorana parkeri. Next base: position 4,633,247 of record NW_017306278.1, read on the forward strand.
TTTCTTCCAGGGCACCACTGTGAAGGCTCTTATCTTGATAAACCCCCACAATCCTCTGGGTGACGTATACTCTGCTTCTGAAATGTTGGACTTCCTGGAGTTTGCCAAAAGGTGCGGTGTGATGAGTTGTTTTTTAGGGCTGCCGCTCTGTTTTAGATGAGTGTCAGCCAGTCTCTGTTTTAATTACATATTGATTTCCCTGTCCTTGGCTTTACATGAAATATCAATATTTTTTATGGAATTTTTGTTTTACATGGAAGACTCATATGGCCAATGTAATATCACAGATTATGCGTCACCAGCTTCTTCTCTGGCCAGGACAGAAATGAAAGCCTGAAGCTGGAAGTGACAACATTCTTGTCGCTTCCGGGTTTAGTGACTGGAGGGAAGATCAGCCACAGGAAGTGAGCTGATCACCCTCCTGTGCAGCTGCCGCCATGCTGGTCCCGGGTCCACCCAAGGGGCAGGGAGTCCGAGATAGAGAGAAGAAGCCCTTTTTAGCACCACACAAGTGATCGGGCAGCTCTACAGCCGCCCAGTGTGAAAGCTGGGTGCCAACTGCAAAGAACGGTACTAAGATCACAGCTGCTGCGGCAGCTTGGTTGGAACCTCCTCATGACCAGGACATATATATGCACACAACGGTCCTAAAGTGGTCAAGGCTGAATCAGTTGTGCGAAGGGGAGGAAATTCAAAAGGGGATATAGTAGTAGAAAGGAAGAGGAGAGAAGTAGAGAAAAAAAAGGGGGAGGACGGCAAGGAAGGGGTAAAAGAGATATTGAAGAGTTTTCACAATCTTCTTCACCCCAAGGGATCCATTCACTGCTTTTCTATGCAAAGTGGGTAGATCATGGTTGGTTTGGGTGAAGGGTAGGGGCAGGGTGCTGTACATATCTTCCGAAAACATCACAGGGCCCTGCTTCAGTTCTCCTCTCAGGAGCATGAAGGAAGTTCTAAGCTTTCCTTCAGCGTAAGAAAAGATTTGAGAAGGATCTTTGCTGCATGTTCTCCCCAAGGGTGATTTTTTTTTTGTAAACGTATAAAGCTGTATCCTTTTCTCTCATAGGCACTCGCTGCACGTTATAGTGGATGAGATTTATATGCTGTCAGTTTTTGATGAATCCTCCACATTCCACAGTGTCCTGAGCTTTGATAAGTAAGTATATTTCTCATACTGTTTTTGATCCCTATTGCCATATGGTGCCTTTTAAAGGAGAACTATGGGGTTAAGGCTTTTCCACAACACAACACAACACAAACTAGCATCCTCCCGTCACCCTAGGCTCAGTATAACCCTAGTCAGCGCTGGGGGGATCGGAGCGGGGAGGGAGGAATCCAGCCCCTCCCCTGTCCCGGCAGAGAGCCGTGACAGGATCGATAGGTGAGCGAACGCCGGTATGTGTTTGCTCACCTCCCGATCTACTGAGCCGACCTGTGACAGTCTCATTGTCACAGGTCGGCTAGAACTATGAGGTGAGTGAAAAGCACTCACCTCATACTTCTCCTTTAAGCTCACCGACTCGCCCTTGACTGCTCCAAAGCCTGCAAAGCTTCTTATGCAAATTCAGACTTTCTGAAATTCATTGTTTCTATAAACCAACCAAAACCTTTTGGCCAGGATCCAGCATGGCAGAGGTCTTCAGAAACCATGACCTGTACACAATACAATGGGGGGGGTGGGGGTGGGGGGGTCTAAAGACCATTCTGGAAGGAGTTTATACTGTACACAATGTATATCATCATTATACAAATTTTCAGAAGCAAGAGTCATTTTGCCTGGCAGCACTGGGGGTCCACGATTTGAATCCCGGTCAGGACACTATCTGCAAGGAGTTTGCATGTTCTCCCTGTGCTTGTGCGCGTTTCCCAAAGACTCCAAAGACATGCTGGAAGGTTCATTGGCTCCTGTCTAAATTGTCCCTAATATGTGTCTGTATGTGAGCTAGGGATCTTAGACTGATGTGAATGTGCAACTATGTAAAGCTCTGCGTAAATTGTCGGCACTATAGAAATACCTATAATAAATAACCAGCCAATTGGAGATCAGCATTCAGCACCTTAGCGTGGGTAGACTAAGGTGGTTTCTGATTGGTTGCACTGGATTGCTGCATTCTATTCACATATTGTTCATATGAAGGATGGTTACATTGTATCGGTATATAAAGGATGTTTTGAACATTTTCGATAAAAAAACATTTGCAAATTCATCTTCAAATTTCTGGGTGAAGAAATTGTAAGAAGCTAATTCTGCATATTGATTTGAAGTTGCAGATATCTTACAAACCTCTTTTTACATACTTTAGCAATTTTAGTGTATAACAGACTGGAGAGTTTTGTACTTCCAGACAAAAGGGGAGTTTTAATTTAAAGTAGATTACCCCCAGGGGCGTATCTGCCGCAAGGATTCGCTGAGGGCGGCACCGGCCCGCGGGCCAATTGCAGAAGGGTTACAGACCTGGATGCGATGCCATCGGGACACGGACGGCATCGGTGAGTCATCTGTAAGCCCCGGGAGAGGGGTGCTGTCCGTGAATCGGCTGGTCAGTCGGGGGGGTCTGGGGCAGTGCTTGTTGACGGCGGTGAAACGGCAGTGTAAGCCCCGGGGTGGGGACAAGGGTCACGGGAGGAAATATTCTAGCATTCTCCCATGACCAAAAGCTCAGTATATAGGGAGCTACAGCTTGCGGGTATACTGATACCGCTGCAGCCGGGACGGATCCCGACATTACTGTCGAGATCCACCCAGCTGCCTGAGTGACAGCTGGCTCTGCCTATCTAGAGGCAGAGCCAGCTGTGCCCGCCCCCTAGCCCGTCCGTTCCTCTAGTCAGCGCTGGAGGAGCAGGGAAGGGGGGAATCCCTGCGGGGAGCCGTGAGTGACGGTCACGGCTCTCTGCAGGGAGATGATCGAGAAGTGAGCGAGCAACGGTATGCGTTCGCTCACTTCCCGATCTGTTGAGCCAACATGTGACAGTTTCATTGTTACACGTTGGCTTGAACTCTGAGGATGTGATTTTCACTCACCTCATTATTATTATTATTATTATTATACAGTGCCAACAATTTGCTCAGCGCTTTACAAAATAGCAGAGATAGTACAGTTACAATACAATTTACAGTACAATACAGTTTCAGAACAATAGGGTTGTCATAGTTTAACATACTTCTATGTATACTTAGTATGAAACCTTTTTTCAATTGTTTCCTTTTGTTGCTTCCTTTGTTGTTTTTCTTTGTTTCCTAAAAGGATATTTATAAAAAAAAACTGTTCATTATTCCATTTATTTACAAGTTTTGTGTTCACACAGACTTCCTGACCCCCAAAGGACCCACGTGATGTGGGGGATTAGTAAGGTAAGTGCAGTGAGGATGCTATAAGGAAATTGGGGTGTATCTAAAGCCAGCATTCTTTTGTTTTCTAGAAAGTAGGCAAGGACCAAAAGGTGAAAGAGTCCAATTCACTCTAACAAATGATGGTCATGTGATCACATAAAACAGCCAACACGTTTCGGGGGCCAATACATTCCCTTCTTCATCAGAGCTTGAATATTGCATGCGGTTAAAGAAAAGAGTAGATGTTAATTGAACCAGGATGTATGAGATACCTCCTGAGTTACTGAGACAACATAACCATAAGGATGAGTTCGTTTACTATTTGGTATTGGGATTGTAGTCCATTCCGGGAGTGAGCTTGGAGCGGTGACTACTTTACAACACACACAGGGACCATGGGGTACAAAAGTAGCCCCCCTCCAGAAGGAAGGACAGTGTCAGCACCAATTCAGAGATGATTGGAGGATCTACAGCCGAGTGATACACAAATGAGATACATTGTTGTTCATAGTTCAGGTACTTGAATGTATTTTTAAGATTTTACTCCGGAGTTTAGTGTCACTTTAAAGGAGAACTATGGGGGGAGTGCTTTTCACTCACTTCATAGTTCTAGCCGACCTGTGACAATGAGGCTGTCACAGGTCGGCTCAGTAGATCGGGAAGTGAGCGAACACATACCGGCATTCGCTCACCTCTCGATTCTGTCACGGCTCTCTGCCGTGACAGGGGAGGGGCTGGATTCCCCCCTCCCCACTCCAATCCGCCAGCGCTGACTGGCGGAACGGACGGGGGAGGGTACAGCTGGCTCTGCCTCTAGATAGGCAGAGCCAGCTGTCAGTCACGCAGCTGGGCGGATCCCGACACAATTGTCGGGATCCGCTTCAGCTGCGGTGTCTCAGTATACCGCGAGCAGCAGCTCGCAGTATACTGAGCCTATGGTGACGGGAGGACGCTAGTTTGTGTCCTCCCGTTACCCTAAGGAGAACTATGGGGAAAATACTTAACCCCATAGTTCTCCTTTAAGTCTATTCTGTGTCTTCTCCTGGTGTGTCCTAATAGCTATTATCAGCAGGTTTGAAAGAAAGCAACAATACCAATTTTTTGTTGTCCCCAGAACAGCAATAGAGGAGAAATTGTCCAATGTAAACACATGTTCCAGTGACAACTGTCTAAGAGAGGATTTTACCTCCTTTGGTGGGATCTCTTCTCACTTCCTGTTGTCTATCAAGACAAGTGGAAAATCTCCCCAAAGGAACACAAAGAATTAAAAAAAAAAAGAGAGGTTTCAACCATTCCCTACTACTACTACAAAAAAAGGCTTCAGGTATACTATAAAGTACTGGTGTGATTTGCTTTTTAATGGCCACGAACATTCTAATAAAATGTTCAGAGCAGGGGCGGGCAACCTCGGCACTCCAGTTTTGCCGAAACCTCAAATCCCATCATGCCTCTGTCTCTGGGAGTCATACCTGTGGCTGTCAGTTGTGCAATGCCTCATGGGGTTTGTAGTTTCAACACAGCTAGAGTGCCCAGGTTCCCTACCCCTGGTTTCCATTGACGTAAGAAGCACCTCGACTCATCAGATCCTCACTTTTTTGCCCTCAGGACTTTGCTGTCTCCGGGGTGCGTTTCGGCACCCTCTACTCTCAGAACCAAGATGTCTGCAATGGAGTGGCTTCCCTCTGCTACTTCCATGGGGTCTGTGGACCTGTACAATACATGATGGCTCAGCTGCTTCGTGATCGAGGTGAGACCGGGTGATGGATGTGATGGTGATTGGGGAGGGAAAGCTTAAAGAACAACCCTGCCGGCTTTCAATCGCTGTCTAGAGTATCAATATATATATATAAACTTAAAGGAGAACTATGAGGTGAGTGATTTCCACTCATCGTCATAGTTAGAGCCGACCTGTGACAAAGAAACTGTCACACGTCGGCTCTATTGATCGGGAAGTGAGCCAATACATACCGTCGCTCGTTCACTTTCCAATCATCTCCCTGCATTGAGGGGTGAAGGTCGGTATAATGCAATAGCCTACAATATACTGAGCTTTGGGTCACGGGAGGAGGTTAGTATATGTCCTCCTGTGACCCCAAAGAGAACTATGGGGAAAAACAGTTACCCCATAGTTCTCTTTTAACTACTTTAAATTTGCCATATTACTTATTTTCAAATTTGTATATATATATATCTATCTATATATCTATATATAGATAGATATATATACATATTATAATTTATTTTGGCCCAACTCCTTGCGGTGGCCATCTAACCCCAATTCATGCAGCCATGTTCTCCGTACATTACACTGACGATGGCCAAAAAGCCGTATATATTTGTATGCATGCAGCTATAAATGGCTTTGTAAATGTAGGCTGTTTCTGACATCACACCATGTATCATAGTTCTATTCTAACAGTATTATCTATGTTTCTGTTTTCTTCATCATGTGCTATAACAGACTGGATTAACCAGATTTATTTGCGGGTCAACCATGCTCGCTTGCGGGCTGCCCAGGCCTTTGTAGCCGACGAACTCCGAGCCCTCAATGTTCCTTTCCTAAACCGCGGAGCCGGATTTTTCACCTGGATTGACTTTCGGAAGGTGAGAGTTGAATGATATACCTGCCGGGTGTAATAATTTTACTACCATTGTATTCGAGACTCTTGGAATGATCGCACAGTGCCTGGTCATGAGGCATCAGTCACGTGACCAGGCAGCGGGAGGGTGCTGAATGCAGCATGGATTTAGGTAGAACTAAAGAATATCAAAAACGCATGGTACTGTATACTGGTTTTGGATATTGATGATATACATGGGTTTATATGTTTTGTCAGGGCATCTCCCATCTCCCCCGTTCACACAACATTCTCACCGATAGATGGAGGCAAGGAGCATAGGAAATTCCTCTGCTCCTCGGCCTTATCTAGTGGCTAGAATGCTGTGCAAATGGCATTCACCCGGCCATACCATATGATTATAAATCATCCTCTAAGTAAGAGATAAACAAGTTAAAGTCCAGCTCACACTTTTTAAACCATTGCAGCATTTTTTGTTGTTGAAAGTTTTAAACCCTATGAATAAAAGCTGACTGTTGTGAGCTCCCCTAGCGCTGTTATATGGTTTGTCCCAATCCCTGTAACTAGGGATGCACCGATACCGGTTTTTCGGTATCGAGTACCGATATTTTGGTACTTCCGGTAGCATAGAGCCGTCTTCCCGGGCAATCAGGAAGCCATGAAGGCTTCTTGATTGCCTGGGAAGCCGACTCCATTCTGTCCATTCTGTTCCGATTGGCTTCCTGGCCAATCAGCATCCAGCCGGCCAAACAGATCTGACAATATGGTGGCACGACCCGGCACCTAATTCCGCTCGCATAGATCCTTAGCCGCATTCATTAACTTACCAGTACCTCGGCCAGCGCTCTCCAAGTGGGGAGACACAGCTCTCCAAGATCTCCCCACGTCTCCTTTGTACAGCACCCACGTGATCGGCCCTCAGCCTGCTACTGCGCATGCGCAGACTGCCCAGCGCTCTCATTCAGAAATCCTGTGCGCCGATCACATGAGCGCTGTGCAGTGTGCACACAGGAGACGGCAGATCTGGCCGAGCGACTGGTACGTTAAAGAATGCTAAGGATCTATGTGAGGGGAATTAGGTGCCTCCAGGGTGGGGGTCGTGTCGCTATATAATCAGATGTATTTGCCCGGCTCGACACTGATTGGCTGGGAAGCCAGCTTCCCGGCCAATCAGCATCGTACCGGCCAAACAGCAGGGAGCCAGCTTCCCGGCCAATCAGCATTGTGCCGGCCAAACAGCAGGGAGCCAGCTTCCCGGCTCCATCTTTTCTCGCGGCACTGCCGGTCGTTGGAAATCTCCCTCTGAAGGTATTGGAGCATTGGCAAATACTCGGTATTGTCACCGATACTAGTATCGGTATTGGTGCATCCCTACCGGTAACCGGCACTTTTGCTGGACAGCTTGGCCTTTTGCTGGACAGCTTGGCCTATTAATGGAGGTAGAATAAAAACAGGTCTACTGGCAGGGGGTCACAGACTGCTGTGTTATTGCATCATATGTGTCATTTTTCTTGGGTATGTAGAGTAACTAGAGGATCCTACAATCCCTTTGGATCCAAACCATCCAATGCCCGAGTGTTCTAGGCACCTCTAACCCTGACCTTGTCTTTCTGTGTTCATCTTGCAGTATCTGAGGGCTCCAACCTTCGAGGAAGAAGTCATATTGTGGCGGGACTTTCTGGACAACAACGTTCTTCTGTCCTGTGGGAAAGCCTTTGAATGTTGTGAGCCGGGCTGGTTTCGAATCATATTCTCAGACAAGACTCACCGACTGCAGCTAGGTGAGTGCGTGCCTTGAGGACGGTCATTAACCACTTGAGGATTTTGAGAGATAAGTCCCAAAAAAACTTATCTTCCCCCTCACTGATATTACTTTCCAAAACCGGCTGCCAATATGACAGCCGATAATTGCTTTGTATCACACAGGAGGAGCGGCTGTCAAAACGTAGCTGCTACTGTGAAATGTCATCATTTCCAACTGTGCAGCTCAAAAGGAAATGTGTTAACCCCGAATATGCAGATATAGAATTGAATTTGGTATGCAAATTAGTCATCGGGTCAAGTTAACTGACGCATGCTGACCCTGCTAAATGTGGCCCAGACCTATAGGCATCAATGGCCTCTGGTCATAAAAGGGTTACGTACCACCCCCAAGGAGCAACAGGACTTTAAAAGAAAAAGAGTGGCTGTTCCTTTTAGCCTTCCCTCTTTTTGAAGGGAGGCCATGGATTTTCCAAAAAAGAAACCAAATGAATGAAAGGCGTGGGCCAGGAGGAGAGAGCTAGATGATGATAATTGTCCTCCAGCCAGGAAAGGAGGCAGGTTCTATCTGACTTGCTGCAGCTTCTGATGTATATTGGGAGAAGTGAAATCAGAGTAAAACATTTCAGTCCAGGAGAGGAGCCGGTACAACTGTGCAAGACTGAAGGCAAGGCTGTGGGGGAGAGTGCTGGATGATGCTGAACATCCTCCAGCCAGGAAATGAGGCGGGCTCTATTCGACTTGCTGCAGCTTCTAATGCACATTATGAGAAGGTCACAGTGTGCAGTGAAATCAAGGTCAAATATTTCAGTACAGGAGAGGAGCCGGTACAACTGTGCAAGACTAAAGGAAAGGCTACTAAATTTGCCCTGTCCATATTAATGTCCTCTGGCCAATAACTTAGGTCCCACCCCCAAGGAGCCACAGCACTTTAGAAAAAGATAGTGTTGCCAGGGGCGTAACTAGAAATCATAGGGCACCATTGCAAAATGTTGTATGGGGCCCTGTGATTTCTAGTTGCGCCCCTTGCAGAGCCCACCTGAGAGCCCACACAGCCCACCTGAGACCCTGCAGAGCTCACCACAGACTCTCTATGTTAGACTCTGCAGAGTCACTCTCAGGTGGCCTGGTCACACCCCTGCACACCTCTTATCTGTCAGCCCCGATCTGCTGTCCGCCTCCTCTTCCGTCGCCGGCCCCCGTCTCCCCTTCCGTCGCCGGGCCCCCGTCTCCCCTTCCGTCGCCGGGCCCCCGTCTCCCCTTCAGTAGCCGGGCCCCCGTCTCCCCTTCAGGCATCCTCCACCGAAGCTGCTGGCTGTCACTGACACAGCAGCGGCTGTGGAACCTCGCCGCTGCAAAGATCACTGACAGGTTCCCGTTGATCTAACAGCGACCCATTCCTCCTTACACTCGCAAGTGACAGCCAGCAGCCTGAGATGCCATAGCGACCCAGGCGGCCCGCACGGCATCAGGGGGATGTCCTGGCTGGGCCCCCCTGTGCCCGGGTCCCATAGCGGCCACCTGGGTCGCTATGGCGATTGTTACGCCACTGAGTGTTGCTGTTTCTTTTAGCTATCCCTGTTTTTGACGGGAGGCCTTGGATCTTCTCCTAGCAAGGGGTGACCAGAGATGCAGAGGTTACTCAAGGGAAGCACTTTGGAGAACGGAACTTCCACTAAAAACCCGTTTCAGTAAGCACGCAGGCAGTGAAAAATAACTGTCACTGCAGATCTGTGTGTTATAATGCCTTACCTTGATTACAGTATGCATCTGTTTTAGTACAGACGAAGGCCTGTTACATCATAAAGTACGATTGTTTCCTCTTTAGTCACATGACCCTTTAGATTGCACCCGTCTGTCTTTGTTTCCCGCTATCAGGAATGCAGCGAATCCGGAAGGTCCTGGAGATGAGGGAGAAGGAGCTTCAGCCGGAGCAGAGGAACCGGGCAGAAGAAGACGGTAAAGCGGACAGCACCGACGAGGTCATCTACGTCTCCAGCCACCGCGAGCCGTCCGGCTCCAACCTGAGCGACCTCATCGTCCAGCTCCAGCACCAGATGCGGTCGTCGGATTGGCTGCAGCAGAACACGGCGGAAAACTTTGCCCAGCAGAACCCCGATGTCTTCCAGGTCTACAGCAAATTCACGGGGAAGCAGTGATCCCAGGAGGAGGAGGGAGGGGGGGGGAGGGGTGTATCATGTCTGATTGGTTGGGAATCCCTCTATCTGTCATGATCTCGGTCACTGTAGAGTGTCGTTCTTGCACTATATTGTACATATAGACTGGTGGGCTGGTCCCA